>NC_045713.1:35218075-35521667 GCF_009834535.1 Camelus ferus | reverse complement strand
TGTCAAACACTTCTCTCTCTCTCTGTAGATGTGAAGCCCCATCTGTTTTGTTCCTACTGTGTCCCCGCACCTGGCACAATACGTGGCCCAAGCAGGTGCTGGTGCTCTGTCAATATTTGTCGAATTAAGAACAAACAAAATGAATGGAGAAACCTCATCATTTTTTTCTATTAGTAACTGTACTGGGGCTTGATCCATGTGACAGAAACAGCAGAGGTTATTTGAACTAATTTCATGTTTCAGTTCGGTCACACAGCCAAAATGTCAGCTAATGCACATTTGGGAGAATTCAATGTTACACTTTGCTCCTTTCTGAAACTGTGCTCTTCTGGCAAATGGCATCATATGCCCTTAATCTGAGTGTTACCCTGCATGAGCTCATGGTGTAAAAAGTGTTTTCTGCAATCATTTCACAATTTTTTGGGCCTTCCCCTGCCCCATGCCCCCTTTGAGGAGTACTTGTAGGAAGGGACTTCATGAGCGGGCCTTTACGTGGATTGGGTCATCAGGAAGCCATCGTGGGCCACGGAAAAGGCATCTCTGACACCATATTGCACGTCTGTGATATGTTGTGAGTCTTCAAGTGAGAGGCACTGCCTTTGGATTTCAAATGTTGGAACTGCTCGGTGTAACTGATGCCCTTCTCTGAAAATGACTTTTGATTTCCTGGCTGCAGGCGTGTACAAGGTGACCCCTCGCTCCTGCCACCGGTTCGAGCAAGCATTCTACACCTATGACACGTAAGCTGGGTGCTGACCGCGCTGTGGGGCGTGTGTGCCTCCCGTGGAGGAGAGTCAGTGCCATTCTCCTCTTCAGTCATTTCTGAAAACAAAGGAGTTTTTTATGCCTTTTCTGGAAGTGGCAAGTTTAGGCACTGAAGAGAATTTCTAGATAAGGGCTTGTAGGCACGTGGGTCAATTACAGAGGAAACGAAGATAGGATCTCTTTCCTGAGAATTTTGTAAACCCAGGATGGAAGGCTGTGGTTTTGAAGTGGTTTGAATATCATGTGTGTTGAGTCCTCCAGCCCTTGCTGATGGGAATTCCTCAAGCTCAAGTCTAACCCTTTTTCAATTTTGACAAATGCTGGTGGGTTTTACTGGGAATTGGAGGTGTGCAGGTTCGGAGTGGAGAATCAGTTTACCCTCTAAGGCACTTGTGTGCATTCCAAGTGTTATTTCGTGCTGCGCTAACAACGATTTCAGGTAGTGTATTTCAGGGTCAGGAAGGTCGCCCATAAAGGGCGTTGCTTGTGATCCTTTGAGGACCATGAAGTGATGCTGCAGTGTTTTCTCTCCACTTCTCTGATTTATAGGTCTTCACCCAGTATCTTGACGTTGACAGCCATTCGCCACCACGTCCTTGGAACCATCACCACTGACAAGATGATGGATGTCACCGTGACCATCAAGTAAGGCTAGTGTTCCACGGTGGGACGTGGTGGGAGGGTGGTGGCCCCGGGCCGGGGGACTCCTGTCATACACGCTCTGAAAACCATTTTTGATTTGTTATCTCTGGGTGTGTATACAACAGGCCTTCCCTCTTACACTTATATGACACAGCCGTAAATTCACAACAGCCTTGATCCTTTCCTTTTATGATTCAGGAATTAGCTGTGGATGAGGAAGAGCCTTCTGACGGCTCGTTTCAGTGTCTTAAATTTCTGTTTGGCCTCTTTGCACCTCCTGTCTTTGCTAAGGGAAAAAAATCTCTGGTTTGTTCACTGTATTTCAAGTGTTTTAGCAAATTCTAAAGAATTGCCTGTTTTTCTTTAGATCCTCTCTCAGGATCTTTACATGAGACCCTGCCACCTTGTATGAGAAGGGTCACGAGTGAGTATGTGAAAGGCAGTCCCTCACGGAAGGTTGGGTTCATGTGAATGCCACCTTTGCGAGGAATTTTTTCAGTGTGGTGGGTGCACCTGACACTCTAATTTTCTCAAGAAATGAAAGAAAGCATTTTGACAACATGATTGTCTTTGTCAAAGAGAACGGAAATCTGAGTAACTTTCTCCCAGCCTGCCTTACTTGAAGTTGCCTTTCCAGCTATGTCTCCATCTTTCTGTCCACCTCCTTGTCATCTGTCCACCCGTGCAGAATATACTTATGGAGATTCCTCAGTGTTTAGGGCTCTGGGAGTAGGCGACAGCCCCTGCCCTCGTGGGACTTACAGTCTCATGGGGGAGACAGACAGTAAGTGATCCAAGAGTCACACGCAAAGCTGTAAAATTACAACTGCGATAAGTGCTTTGAATTCTGACTTTGGGGGGGTTTGGGGTCCATGCAGGAGAGACAGGCTGCTGGCGGCCAGCCCGTGTTACGGGTCTTAGCTTTGTCCCATGGACACTCTGACATATTTTAAGTAGAGGGACCACTTTTTTGTTTGTTTCAAAAAGGTCCCCCTGGCTGCTGAGTGGAGAACAGGTAGAAGGGATCCAAGAGTGGAAGTTGATTGAGGGAGGGGCAGAGGCTCATTCAGGGGTCCAGGTGGGAGATGATGGGGCTTCAGCCGGGCTGGTGGCAGTGGGGATGGAGAGATGTGGATGGATCGGACAGTGTTGAGGAGACTGAATTGATGGGATGTGGAGATAGGCTGACTCCGTCGGGTCAGGAAGGGAGAGGTGTCAGGGACAGCCCTGGGTTATTGACCGAATTGATGGGGTACATATTCACCAGGGGACGGGGTTTCTACGGGAAGGACTGGTTCAGTTTCTCCTGTTTCTTTGCCTGGTGCTGGAGCAATAATGTCTTTTTCTATTTTCCTGCTTGGAATGTGTGAATTACTGGTATGACTAGAAATTCATATCTTTACCAGTAGTGACTCCGTATTATGTTGTTTTTTGGTCTTTATTAAGTTTATTTTTGTAACTGCACAAGGGTTTTGTTTTGTTTGCTTGAGCTGAGGTTACATGAAACGCATCTTCAGCTGGACATGACCGGTGGGATCTGTAAAGGGGATCTTGGACTCCCCAGATCAAAACTGGACTCCTGGTGGTCTGTCACCCTCCACAGACCAAGTCTGTAGTCTCCCCTGTTTCAGAAACGGCAGCTCCATCTTTCTAGTTTGTCCCTGACTCTTCTTTCTCTTGCATCCCACACCCAACAAGTCCATCTGCAAGTCCTCAGCTGTACAATCCTCGGTATCCATGGGGAGTTGGTTCCAGGACCGCTGTGGTTACCCACATCCCAGGATGCTCAAGCCCCTTATAAGACGGAGTAGTATTTGCATGTAACCTATGCACATCTTTCCGTATACTTTAAATCATCTCTAGATTACTTTCAACGTCTAATACAATGTAAATGCTACGTAAATAGCTGTAAATACAATGTCACTGTTATGTAAATAGTTTCTGGCATGTGGCAAATTCAAGTTTTACTTCTTGGGATTTTCTGAAATTTTTTTCCCCCAAATATTTTCTATCTGCCGTTGTTTGAATCCTTGGATGTGGAACCCTCAGAAATGGAGGGCCAACTGTACATCCATCACCTGGCCCTTTCTTAACACTTAGCCTCTGTATGTTGGTTCGACCTACTGTTGTCTGGACCAGGTTGTTGCTACAGCTTCTTGTCTGGCCTCCCTTTTCTGGCTGTTGCTTCATAACAGTGTGTTGTTCATGCAGAAGTCAGAGTAATCTTTAACAGTAGAGATGCTGTCATTCCTCTGTTTAAAATTCCACTGGCTTTCCACCCCTCTAGGGTCCACACCAAGGTTTGCAAAGCCCTAGTCTGACACCTGATCTGACTCTTCCTGGGTCCCTCTGCCCAGGCCACCCTGGTCTCCTTGCTCTCTCGCAAGCACACCAAGGGAGCTGCCTCCAAGGCTCCAAGACTTTGCACTTGCTGCCCCCTTGCTGAGGCCCTCTTCACCAGAGCCACGTGGCTCCCTCTCTCCCTTCCTTCGAGTCGGCTCGGTGTCACCTTACCAGAAAGGCGCTGGCTGAGCCCCTAATGAAAGATAGCCCCTGACTCCCAGCTCTCCATCTTTCCATGCTGCTTTATTTTTCTCTATTGTACTTACCATCTGACGTCATTTTTCTCTTTTATTCTCTGCCTCGTCCACAGGGCATCCGGGTGTGGATCCCACAGGGATAGGGAATGCTGTCTGTCCTGTTCACAGTGTCCCCAGAGCCTGGTTCTCTAGCAGGGTATCTTCTCAATAAAGACTGAAAGAAAGACAGAGATGGTGGTGTGGAAAGAATCCCATGTCCTACGGGAAATCTCACAAGTTTCCTTCAAGGCACAAAGTCAGTGGTATTTCATGCCAGCCCAGATCTACCAGATACTGCCACCACAGCAAAGAAGTTCAGGTTTTTTTTTTTTTAACTATTAGTTTGTTCAAAACAGGAGAAGACTGTGCCACGGTTGGTGGCATTGTGAGGTGCTCGGTTTTTTAACTGATGGTCTCTGCTCGCAGAAACGTCCGATTCCCCGCAGCTGCGGGGATGAGGGGGCCTCACCTCCCGGGCTGCTCACCCTTTTCTCCCAGGTCTTCCATTGACAGTGAGCCCGCCCTGGTCCTCGGCCCCCTGAAGTCCGTGCAGGAGCTGCGGAGGGAGCAGCAGCTGGCGGGGATCGAGAGCCGCAGGCAGGAGAGGGAGAAGAACGGCGGGGAGGACGGCAGCGGGGGAAGGACCAAGCCCCCCGCGCAGGAGATGGTGGACGAGCTCCAGGGCCCCTTCTCCTACGACTTCTCTTACTGGGCACGGTGAGCGCTCTTGGGCTTTCCCTGCAGTGTCCTCTGTCCCAATACCCTTCCTGATGGGGAGCCCCACTGATGTATCTTAATGACTTTAGGTCCGGAGAGAAAATCACTGTCACACCCTCGTCTAAAGAGCTGCTCTTTTATCCTCCTTCCATGGAAGCCACCGTCAGTGGAGGTAAATGTCAACTCAGCCGATGACACACCTTTGCAGCAGGTCCTTTCCCTGCATTTAAAATTGTGGGCTGTGCTGTTGTTACAGTGAAACCGTCTTTGCAAGGCACCTTCAGTCCCCTTTGGCACATAGTTGTTACTGTTTGATGAGTCAGTGAATGAGTGATTGAACGGGCGAATGAATGAAAGGTCTAAATCAGTAAAAGTAACTTTCACTATGAGAACTGGGGTGTCTTTTTGGAAAAGGACTTGGTTTTCCTTGCTGTTTTCCAGTTGACACCAGGAGGTGGCAAAACCATCAGTTGCCAAAATGTCTGAAATGTCTTCATGTGTCTGAGCTGTTCCTGATGTTTGCTTTTTGGTCGGGGTGATGGGAGGGTCTTTCTGAGCCTGGATAACCAGAAGTGATTGCCACTGGAATGTTTAGGCTACCGGTAGCTTTTTCTGGCATTCTGGGTTCACTAAACCCTCAGCGTTTGCATGTTTGGAAAGAGAGTGTTGAAGACTGCAGGTGTCTGGCAGGCAGTCTGTCTGGGGCCGTCTTCCGTGCTGGGTCCTCTGAGGTCCAGCCGCACAGGTTGTCACCTGTGATGTCAGCTTGTCTCCTCACCTGTGGCCTGTGAGAGCCGAGGGAGAGGAAAGGGGAAACCCAGCCTTTGTTTGCCGTGCCTGCTAACATTCCTGGCAGCTGAACAAGGTCTTTTCATTGGTGGAGAGAGGCTTGGGCCATTGCAAGTATCGAGGATTCTGGTTATATTCAACCGCCTCCTCGCGCTAGTTCCAGTTTCTCAGTGTTCGGCCCTTCTTTAATGGGAAGCCCCAACCAGAAGGCTCCCTCCCCTCTGCCTCTAAGCCCTGTTCTTCTGTTTCTCTCTCCCCCTTTTTAGAAAGCTGCCCAGGGAAGCTGATTGAGATCCAGGGGAAAGCAGGCTTATTTCTAGAAGGTCAGATCCACCCAGAGCTGGAAGGAGTTGAGATTGTCATCAGTGAAAAGGGGGCAAGTTCACCCCTGATCACAGTCTTTACCGATGACAAAGGTGCCTATAGGTAAGTCTGTGACTAAGCAACATTTGCTTGGGACCAATCGGGGAGCCTCGGAGAGACACTGGGGAGCCAGGTTTCCTTGGGGCGGGTGATGCTTCCTGCAGGATCTGAAGCCAAGCCATCTCCAGCATTTCTTTCTTTTATCCAGCGTTGGGCCCCTGCATAGTGACCTGGAATATAGCGTGTCCTCACAGAAGGAGGGCTACGTTTTGACTGCAGTGGAAGGAACCATAGGAGACTTTAAGGCTTATGCCTTGGCAGGCGTGAGCTTTGAGGTAACACCGTATGTTTTTTAAAAAGCAGCTCTATGAGGCATAATAGACATACAGTAAACTGCACATAAAGTGTATAATTTGACAGTTTCGACGTGAAAACACCACCACAATCCAAGTAGTGGACACATTCATCACCCTCCAAAATTTCTTCATACCCTTGGTAATCCCTCCCTCCTGCCCCTCCCACCCGTCTGATCTGCCGTCTGTCACTGTAGGTCAGTTTGCATTTTCTAGAGTTTTATATAAATGGAATCATTCAGATCGTCCTCTTTTTCTGGCTTCTCTCACGTGGTGTCATTTGGAGAGCTGTTGCCTTTAGCTTGTGTGCATACCTTTTGGCAAGTATTTTAAGCTTTCATCTTCAACTCTGTTCTCTGTCGAAGGACGCAGAGTGTTCTTACAGTGGTATTTGATGTCTTTCTTTCTTCCCTCAGTCCTTCTTGGGAAGAAGCATGCTGTAGGATGTACGGCATGAGTCTGGAGATCCTTGAGAATGAATATTTTCAACCTAGAGGCCTGAGGAAAAGAAAGACAGATCACAGTCCATAATAAATGAAAATTCTATATTGCAGAATGCATTTTAAACCAAATTTAAAAATAGTCAAACTGGGAAGTGGGAAGAAATATCTATACCATAAATAATATCCCCAGTTTACAAGGAACTCCTAAAATTGATGAGAAAAAGACGGCCCAACAGAAAAAAGATAAACAAAGGATATGAAAGGCAATTCACAGAAGTCATACAAGTCACTAACAGACATACAGGAAAGTGCTCAGCTTCACTAGTGACTGGGGAAATGCAGAGGAAGTTACCATCGAAACGCTGGGTTAGATTTGCAATAATCAAGACGCTATCCCTTTTTTGGCGAGCATGTGTTTTCCCACGCATAGGTAAATTACAGAGCTGGAATGGTTACAGCCACCCTGGAGTGCAGTTTGGGAGTTTCTTTCTGAATTTCAAGTGCACACATCCAACAATTCCACTCGTAGGAACTGACTGTTCGGAAAAAGAGAAACACTTAAGCTCACAAAGAGACACACGCTCGGGGACATTCAGATCGTCTCTCTTTCTCCATCACAAAACTCCTGCTTGTTGTGGTTTGCCGACCTCTGCTGTAGAGTGAGACACAGCTGTTCCGAAACAGTGAGGCTGATCTGTGGGGACCGATAGGGGAGGGAAAACGGGGAAACGGCTGAGGGAGGAGAAAGCAAGTTACAGCTGCAGAATGGTACAGCTCTGTGGGCGCTTCTGTCTTACCTCCTAGCCTCGCCCCAACCCCACCACATCACTCACCAAGTCCGCCAGCAGTAGCCATAATGTTGATGACATTTGTGTGGGCATAGAGTAGTCTGAGGCTACACACCAAACTGTTAACATTGGTTACCCTGGAGATGAAGAACAGACCTTTTGTTCTCCCTTCCAGTGAATAACAATAGAAGAAAAACAGTCCATTAAGAATTACCTCTTGTGAAATATTCCCTTCATGGGTAATAGGAGTTAACCTTGCTCTGGGGTTCCTTTGTTGCCCCCCAGATAAAAGCTGAAGATGACCAGCCCCTCCCCGGGGTCCTCTTATCCCTCAGCGGTGGTGTGTTTCGTTCGAACCTCCTGACTCAGGACAATGGCATTCTGACCTTCTCAAACCTGGTAAGGTGTCCTGTAGTTTACTGCCCGCCTGTCTTCCCCAAGAGAGCCCGGGACACCTCGTGACTTGTGTACTGCTTGACAACGTGAGAACAGAAAACCAGCGTGGAGTGTTTTATGTTTCTTGGGGGACCAGACGTAATTAGAGGATTGCTCTCACCAGAACTTAACGCTGCCGATTCATGTTCCCTCCTGCACACATGTCTTGTTTTCTGGTTACCCACTTGTCACTGAGACAATGTAATTAATTACCCCGGCCACAGCGGCTCCTGGCTTGGGCGTCCCCTTGTTTCACCACAGGATTGTGTATAATAATGCCGAGTCTTGTTCGGTGGTGAGCTCGTGTTTCTCCTGCAAAGCACGCTCCCCGTGGTGGGAGGATAGCATCCATTTTTCCACTGGAGATCTAGATGAGGCCCTGAATGGTGGGGACTCAGGAGTGGCTACATCTCCTTGGCTACTTCGTCAGTCCTGGGAATAAAGTGACTGTCACAGGGATGTCGTAAACAGGCAGTGAGGTGTATGCTGTGCAGTGATGCACACACACCTTCAAATCTTCCTTCTCCTACTTATTTCTTGTGTCATCTCAAGCAACTTAACATGACCTCTCTGAGCCTCAGTTACTTCATTCGTAAAATTTAAAACTATGTCTAGCCCGAAGAGTTACTGTAGGCACACGATAATGACGGCTATATTAGAACTGTAGTTGCTGTCACCTTAACTATTTATTATAGCATTAGAGTTACCATTTCTGTCTGTCCTGGAAGCCCTGGTGCTCTTGGGGTCCGATTCTGGTCCATCACAACTTTAGCTGCCCCCTTTTAAGCCACATTGAGATCTGCAGCCGAGGCTCAGTTTGCGGTGGTCTCTCGGCAGAGCCCCGGCCAGTATTACTTCAAGCCCATGATGAAGGAGTTCCGCTTCGAGCCATCCTCACAAATGATTGAGGTGCAGGAGGGACAGAACTTGAAGATCACCATCACCGGCTACCGCACAGCCTACAGGTGAGCAGCCCCGCCCGCTCCCCTCTGTCCCCGGCCCCGGTTCACCTAGAAACCCACCCTGGTCTTCAGCGTGACTATTTGGAAGACAAGGGAAGTAAGAGACGAGGTCCACAGATTTTTAACTGCTGCTCTTTTGTTCAAACATCTCAAACTGTTGATCGAGTCACCAGGTTCCTATTTTGCAGTCAGCCTGTGAGAGCTCATTTAGTTCCTAAAAATTTCTATTTTTTAAAAAATGTTTGAAATGTGAGTTAAATTTTTGAAAGGAAGAAATGCATTCACTTGAGTACAACTTGAAAATGTTGAAAGAGTATATACAATGTGAAGTTTCCCTCCTTTCCTTGTCTCCCAGCTGCCTAGGTTTTCCAGTGTTTCTGAATACTTCCAGAGATGATTTATACAAATACTAGTATCATTTATACACACAGACACACGGACACGTATATTTATACACGTTTACAAAAGCACTTGAGGCAAAGATTGATTAATCAGAAGGAGCAAGTTTAGAAAAATGGACCATTTTCAGTTGAATATGAAGGTGGAATGAAAGGGGAAGCGATTTATTTTCATTTTATTGGATGCTTCGTTATTTAAAATAAAGGGTAACAGAAATATAATAAAGTGGAATAAAGTAAAAGCTTAGCCTTTTTAAATTACAATTTTCTGGAGCATCCCTTAAAATTTCAACAAGAAGAGAAATTGATGACAGCCTTCTGGCAGGAAGGCTCGATTTGCAAGTGCCATGGCCAGAACGGAACTGTCTGGGTCAGCTGGGGCACCGTCCTCCACTGAACTGTCTTGCACTGTAAATCGCTGGTAAGTGCAGGACACTTCCCTGAACTCTTTTGTGTGCTTCAGAAAACCACGAGAACGTCATGTTCTGTTTCTTGTCTTATCCCTCCAGTTGCTATGGTACAGTTTCTTCCTTAAATGGAGAACCAGAACAGGGTGTTGCCGTGGAAGCAGTGGGACAGAACGACTGCAGTATTTATGGAGAAGACACCGTGACAGATGAAGAAGGGAAGTTCAGGTTACGTGGATTGCTGGTGAGACTTTGGACCTGTTTCACTAGAGGATTTTTTCCTACTGATTCAGGGGTGTCTTGTGGTGCCCCCAAGACTGCTAGGAATGGGCTGGGCAAGAGGGTTAGGGGGATGTAGGGCTCTGGAACTCTTCCCAATCCCTGTCTTAGCCGACATGCTTACCTTTTATCTAGCTGACATACTGCATTGGGGTTTTGTGGCAAAATAAAGGTGGAAAACCATGGGTTTGACATACCTTTTGCCTAGCAGAAGGTTTTGGCTTAGGCCAGGGCTCTCAAACCCAATACCTGTAGAGCCAGAAGAACACTGTGAAAGGCTGGAGGAATCTGGGTGCACAGTAGGGAGTGGTGTGGACTGTGGTGCGGTGGAGAGGACGTAGCCCACGTGAGGGGGCAGCTACCACTCAGCTCCAGCTCTTCGTAGCCATGTGGGAAGATGGACTCTGGGTTGCCAGGCTGAGTTTATAAAAGAAATGAGAAATTCAGACTTTCATGTGAAAACTCTGGGTTTTCAGATGTTTATATCTAGTTACAAAGAAAAAAAAAAGAAACCCACAACTTCTTTGTGTGGGCCAAATAACCAACTGATCTGTCCTTTTGGTTTCTTGGCTGCAGCATTTGGTTCAGAATTTATGATGCTTTTTTCCCTTGGTTTTGATTTGTGCACCCATTCATTCATCTGCTCGTTCAGCAGACACTAAGTAGCAGTCACTAAGAGGGAATGTGGGTGGACTGGCACCCACTGGACTGGGCCACTTGGACCCGGGGTTTGGTCCCAGCTTTTTCAGATTCACAAACTGGCTGTTCTTATTTGGCCCCAGAGATAGTCATACACATCTTGGCAGAGGATTACTGTTTGCCCGAGTCATGTGAGCTAAGAGGCACGTCTGCTTGCCAGTTTACTTGGGCACTACCTTGGGGCCATGCTGTCCTTTCCCAGAGATAAGAATACTCACGTCCAGTGTCGGGCATGCCCACTCTCAGACATCGGGGTTCCTGGAAGTCAGGTCAGAAGGTTGCTCGGTGAACATGGAGCGGTCAAGCCGAGGGAGGAAGGTGGACTTAGGGGTGTCCTGGGGGCCGTGCTGAGGACTGAAGAACGTGTATTCTGCTGGCTTAGCTGGATGCACACTGACCCAGTGGGTGCCCTGTCCCCTCTGCCCACCGGTTTCCCTCTGCGGTGTCTTCTCATCAGATTCCGCGAGATGACAGTCATCCCACCACCACAGGAGTCTGGGCGGCGTTACCCCACACTCCCTCCTAGCTCTCCTCAGCCCCGTGGGAAGCCCTGCCCCTGTGGAGGTGCTGCCACCCCGACGTGCTCCATGGGGCCCCGGGACTGCCCTCTGCCATCCTCCAGGCCTGCTTTCCTTCCATGTAGCAGTGGTTCCGGCAGCCGGGGCCCCGGGAGAGGCAGTGAGTCCCTAAAAGCAGGTTCTCCATCTCATGCATTCAGTGCATTTTCATCTTTCGGTGGCTGCACAGATGCCTTTCTGCCTGGGTTTGAATCCTGCCTCTGTCTTTTCTTAGCCGTGTAAGGTCAGGCAAGTGTGTCATCCTTTCTGTGTCCGTCTCATCATCTGTAAAATGAGGATGAGAACAATGTCTTCCTTATGGGCTGGGCTGGCTGTGGGTATTAAGTGAGTTATTACACGTGAAATACACGGAGCAGCGCCTGCTGCACTGACTCAGTAAATGGTTAAAAAGCAGGAACAGACAGCACCGCCCCCTGTGGTGCTCCTC
Organism: Camelus ferus; assembly: GCF_009834535.1. Taxonomy (NCBI): domain Eukaryota; kingdom Metazoa; phylum Chordata; class Mammalia; order Artiodactyla; family Camelidae; genus Camelus; species Camelus ferus. The sequence continues at coordinate 35,510,043 of NC_045713.1, read as the reverse complement.
ACCAGCACCCCCGCTTCTTCGGGCCGTGTGTGCAGCTTTTTTCGTTGTTAAGTCAGCAGCATGAGGAGGGCCCGGAGGCGCCTGTGCACTTCAGTCTGCCTCGCGCTAGGGTGAGCTCACCTCACTCTTACGAGTGCAAGCTTGCAGATTCAGGTCACCTTCTTGGTTCCCCCAGGGTCTTGCTGGTCCAGATGTGTTTTTCTAAACTCACCAACTTAACACATTTTATTTAATTAAACTGAATATAGTGTCCTTCCCCACTGCAGTAGATGTCCATTTTAACCGATGCTCCCCGGCACCCTCCTCCTGGTAACAGGTGTTAAGTCATTAGCACTTTCAGTGTTGTGGCAGCTCACACCTTCCACGGGCCAGGCCTTGGGTTCTGGAGGAAGAGCCTTGAATGTTTCTCATCAAGGGTTTGGACTGGGGTTTGCCAGTCTCCCAGAGGACGCCGGGCTGGAGATCCCTTGTTGAAGATTTCCTAAGGATTTCGACCCCCATCAGAATTCATTTCCCCAGGTGATCTTTCCGGGCAGTGTAGCTGTCAAGGCATTTGGGGTGAGACACTCCACCCCTACGTGCTGCCCCCAGAGGCTGAAGGTGCCTCCTCGAGTCAGCCGGCCAGGGGCAAGGAGTCGGGCGGGTTGCGATGGGAGCAGCCACCCTGTGGGCTCTGCCCAGCCTGGGGACAGGAGCCAGGGGGCAGTGCTCGCCCTTCCCAGCTTCAGCTGTGCTGCCTCTGCGTTTCTTCCCAGATAGCTACACACGTCTTTCCTTTCTGAGGCACAAACAGCTATTTTGAACTAAACCCAGTGCTGTCTGTCCTCACTGAGCTATAAAGCGGCTTAATACGTCTATTGGCGATCATAAACTTGAATGTTCTGTCTTTTTAAAGAATAACTGCTTTATTGTCTTTGTAAAGGTACCATGTGCTCATTATAAAATAGTTCAAGCAACATATCGAAAAGGACAATTTTGAAAGGGGGAGAAAAGTCACCCTTAAGCTACCACTTGGAAGGGCCCCTGGTTAACCTAAAGCGATCACCGTTCCCGATGCTGCTCTGCCTGCACGAAAGAAGGCTGCAGCGCACTGTTTAGGAGAGCAGAGCCGTGTTACTCACACCGACTTGCAAATAAATGATGACAGTCTCAGGGTTGCCCTCTTGGATGCACACAGTCACCTTTGACCTCAGCCCCGTGCTTTAGATCCTAAGGTGTCATCGGGTCCCGTGTGCTGTTGGTGATCGGAAATTGGTTGATTTAAGTGTTTTAAACCTTGCTAATATAAGTGATCTGTCACCTTTTGGGGACATGATGCAGATCTCTTTTTAAAATAAGCATGTAAGAAAAAAATAGTTCAGAAGTTTACAAACAGTGGGCTCATTTCTACTAGTAAAGCCTTGCTCCAAGCTGAATTTTATTTGATTTCTAGCCTTCCGAAAAACTTCCCTTTGAACTCATATATCTATCAGAGTTGCCACTAGCCAGCCCATACAGCAGTGTGATAAACAAACAAAAAACTTCATTTTTTCAAGACATTTCACCTCCCTCTATTGGGGAAAATTGTCAGAATGTGCTGGCTTTCTTAGAACAAAATACTGCTGTCTGCCAGAAAATTATCTGAGTAAATAGTGTACATCCTTCATGTGTACAATGTCAACAAAAAAGTTTTTTCTGAATAGTGACTTTTTTGGTAAACATGGTCTACGCCTATAAATTGGAGGAATAGAATAAAAAACATACAAAGAAGAAAAATGTTTTTTAAAAAAGAAAAAACAAATAAGAAGCCACATTTAATTTTCCTTGGGTAGAAGAAACTGAATGGTGTTTGAAGGAGTTGCAGAACTTCAGGGAAAAGTTTCTACATTGGGGTGCTTTTTAAAGGAACTCTTAAGAAGGTTAACAGGTGCAGTCTGGGCACTGAGGTGGGACGGGAAGGCCCCTGTCCTATGTGGGCCTGCAGGCAGAGCAGGCTCGGATCAGGTCTCACTCGACAGGACCCTTTCCCAAGATGTGACTCCTGCGTTTGTTTGCAGCCGGGATGTGAATACCACATTCAGCTCAAGGCAGAAGGCAACGACCACATCGAGCGGGCCCTCCCCCACCACCGGGTGATTGCGGTAAGGCACGGAGTTCTCCAGCGGAATCGGGGGCATGATTGCTTCCCTGATCAAAAAATCCCTTAGCACTCCTCTGGCTGCCTGCCTTTCATCTGCTGTGGGGGGGACTTTAAATCCTAATTAAGGGTCCTCTTAGAATAGTGTCATCTTCACAAGCAGCATCTTATGTGGGTTTTTAATGAACAGCATTGCTGTCAGGCATCCAGAGAAGAAATCTAAAGTGTTGTTTCCCCACTTCCCCTGCAAGCTCTGATCATTATTCTGCAAGTTAAGGATCCTAAGGCCTAAACAGCATTTCAAATCAAGGGAGGGTGATAAAGAGAGCATAGGCTTAATTGGTGTTAGGGCCTCCCGCTTTATTATATTCAGATGACCTTGTTTTTCCCACCAAGGACAGAGACTCTTGACCTTCAAGATCATGGCTTAACTAATTGATCCCTGAAGAGGCAGCCCTCCAGGTCCCAGGAAGTGGCTCTGGAGTCATTTGAAGTGGACTTTTTCCCTATGGAATAGGTCTCATTGCTAGACTAGTAAGAGGGCTTGGGTGGGACAAGAGGGTTGCCTCTTGGGGGCTTTACTGGGTGGCATTAGGCACGAGATTATGAGGGTTTGGGGTCGCAGGCAGTCATGTGGACTGTGGCCCGGCGATGTGAAAAGGTGACAGACGGGTCACATGCCCACCCAGAGGGGCAGCTGGGCTTGGCTCCTCCCATCGCTGCCAGGCAGGAGCATCTTCCCCTTTTTCCAAGAGATGCTAGGAGATCTGGCCTTTTTTACATGAGGTTCCTTTTTTAAAACTGTTGACAAGTAATTAAAACTTAGAAAAACAATACCGTGCTTGTCAAATAAAACGTGCCCGTGGGCAGGTGCGGCCCATCTCCTGTCAATGTGTGGCTGCAGACTGAGGCTGGCTTGAATGGCAAGCTTCGCCCACTTCATATGAAGCGAAGCGCACTAGGAAATAGCTCCCAGGACATCACACAGCGAGAGCAGAGGTCCCTCTTCCTGCTTTCTCATCCCCAGCCCTCCTTGTCTCCGCGTAGGTCGGGAATAACGACATCGATGATGTGAACATCATAGTTTTCCGGCAGATAAATCAATTTGACTTAAGTGGAAATGTGATCACCTCCTCCGAGTATCTTCCCACATTATGGGTAAGGCCAGCCTTTTCAGGTTCAAGTGCTCTGTTCTTTCTGACTTTGAAACAGGAGGGAGCGGGACACCTGGGCCTGCCTAGCACTTGCTGAGGGTTGAGGTTGAGATTTAAGACTCTTTAATCCCAGCGTGTATCTGGGAGGACGGTTGCTGATCTCTGGAGAGAAAAGATGTGGTGTGGTTTCACATGACTGTTTTGCCAGCAGTGTGTGTCTTTGGAAGCATCACAGTAGGAGCCTAATGGACAATCAGTACGATCTGGAGTCTGAAACGGAAAGACGATTTTAGGGCAAAGCGCCTTATAACTTTCTAGATCCTGTCAAAGGTAGGAGTGGTGTGCAGTGGACTCGGAGTTAGACAGTCCGGGCTGGCTCCTGTCCCCACAGTTACTCACCTGGCCGCCTTGGGCATCACCTCATTCCCGTGGGCCTTGGTTTCCTGCTCTGTAAAACCAGGGAGTTGGACTCAGTGGCCTCTTAAGGGCTCTTCGAGCTCTAACAGGATCTCTGTTTCTACAGTGAATGACAAACTGTCCACCATGCCCTGTGATCCCCTGAAAGGTGTTAATGAACTGCCATAGGGGTGTATTTTTCGGAGGCACTTGTAATTTACATATAGTGAAGTATTTGACTGGGTGAGAAGGTGCACTTAACTGACCTCAGCCACCCTTTGGGGGCTGCAGGCACATTACCTGTGGGGCCAGGCGGGTGATGTCCGATAATAAAGAGGGCTAGGCAGGGGTGGGGAGACTGGGGAATGGGAGGGGAGGGGGCGTGGGTTCTGATTCTTGCTGCCTTGGGATTCTGGCCCAGGGTTGGCATCACTTCCCAGTTTTACATAAAACTGGAAGTTAGAGTTATGTGAAATTACCTGATTTTTAAATATAGGCGGTGAATTCAGATTGACTTAGAACACCATACAGGGCAGAAGAGTGTATACGTGGTTTTGGATGTGACCCACAGGCTTCTGGTCTGTGACTTTTGTTTTAGGATAACTCCTCCTGACTTGTGTGTTATGTAGAAGAGTATCCGTGGGAGCCCTGGGGAGGGTAGCTCTGGCCTCCTCCTGTGGTGGGGGCAGCGTGGAGCCCTCACAGCCAGGGGTGTACCTCCCTCTTCTCATGCCCCATTACATGTGGTAGTGGGACCAAGCAGCCAACCTGGGCTGGAGAGAAAGTTCAGCCACAAAGCACTGAGCTGCTGCTGGAAGCAGCCAGAGAACGAAATGTGAGATGGGAGTGCGCTCCCAGGTTAAGGGAAACCTCTGGGGTTAAGGCTGCAGCATGTGGGGTGGCCACGCCAGGTGGGCCAGGCTCTCAATGACATTGGCTGGGTCCTAGGCTCCACTGCATGATAATGGCGCGACCTTAGGTGATGCAGTCTCATGGGGATGATAACAATGCCCTTTTCGTAGCTGGGACTGGTGACAATGAATGTAAAGTGCCCGTGGCAGGCCTGGCGTGTTACAGATATGTTCAAAGCTGTTCTTTTTTAACATTATTACTATGTTGAGCATTAACGTAAATTGTCAGAATCTATTTTAAAATCTTAACATTTCCACCCGTGTCACGTAACTGGCATCTCAGATGCCTTAGAAATGGCCTGTCAGGGGAGAGGACGATTGCTTCTTTAAAAACCCACGTTTCCAAAGATCCTCTCTCCCCAAGAGATAAGCTGTCCCGAGGATGTCTGAAATGAAATGTTTATCGTGGTTCAGTTTCAAAAGCCCGTCCTGCTTTGTTTCTGCTCTCCAGGTAAAGCTTTACAAAAGTGACAACCTCGACAACCCGATCCAGACGGTATCCCTGGGCCAGTCCCTCTTCTTCCACTTCCCGCCGCTGCTCAGAGACGGCCAGGTGACGCCCGCTCCATGCTGCTGTCTGTCTGTGTCGTAGCAATTCCACTTTTCACAGTTCTCTTGCCTTCCGCTTTCTTACCGCCTGCAGATACGGTGGACGCCGTGCTCTGAGTCAAAGGCAGTGGGGCTCTCCAGGGATTATTTTTTCAGAATTGGCTCTTTTTCTGTTTACAAAAATAATGCACATTCAGGGCAGGAGATTTGGGAAAGAAGGGAAATCAGACATAATCCCATCATCCAGAAATAAGCACCAGGTATCCTTTTGGTCTTTTTCTAATGCATGTGCATGTATGTGTTTATACACATACATGCACATGCATTTTTATTTATTTTGATCATGCAAAACTAGGACTATTTGGTACATTGTTTTCTAATCTGTGCTTTCCAATGAAGACTATGCCACAAATATTTTCCCCACTGTTAAATCTTCTATAGCATGATTATTTAATGTTTGCACAGTTGTCTATAGCATAGGAAATATCATAACCTATTTAAGGCCTGGGTGTTGGACATCGTTCCCTGATTATAGAATGTTTGCTGTCAGTTCTAATCAGGCAGAGCAAACTCTTGTGGTTGGTGGGGTGAGTGCATACTTTGCAAAGAATTTGGTTCCTGTCTGGGGGACCTGCCCTGAGAGGGCGAGCAGTGAACCTGTGTGTGTCATCCCCACCTACTGCAGGGATGGTACTCCATGGCCTTTTTCGGCATGAAATGGCTGTACAGTAATGAAGCAGGTTGTAATGGAGTTTTGGGCTTCCTCTCTGCTTCTCCAGATGCCCTTTGTTTTTTATTTTTCTTTAACATTTTATTTACTTTGGGGGGAAGGTAATTAGGTTTATTTTATTACTTACTTATTTTAATGGAGGTACTGGGGAATTGAACCCAGGACCTTGTGAATACTAAGCACGCACTCTACCACTGAGCTATATCCTCCCCTCTCGGATGCCCTTTGAAATCAAGCCACATTAGGCAGCACAGCGCTGTGGAAACCGACTCTACCTGGGCTCACAGCCTGCTTGGAACTTCACCAGCTGAGTGACCCGGGCAAGTCACCCTTAACCTCTTCAGGCCTTGCTCTCCCCATCTGTGAAATGGGGGCAGTGATCCCACTCTTCAGTGGTTGAGAGCAGAGTGGGCATCTGCCTAACATGCTCACGGTGCCTGGCCCTGGTCCGGGCTCATCCTGCAGGCCTGTGACTATCACTGGAACTGTTCCAGAGACACTGCGTTCTTAGAACTTGCCAGCTAATGAGCCACTTAAGTATTGTCCCTTGAAAGTCAACCTCATTTCGGATTAAAAAGTCTTCCTCATTTTGATCCTCATCAGGATTGGCTCATAATAACTGTGTATTTCATAAAGTCATGGCCTCCAAGGACCGCAGCTGGAGGTTGGATGTGCTTGTAAAGATATGCTGCAGGCTCTGAAGGTGGGGATGCACGGCTGTCACTGCTGGATGAGCCCGCTGACACTATCACTCTAAAGTTAGCAACCTTGGTGTGGAGGTGTAAACTGCAGTTTATGTTTAGAAATATAAAAGTCCTTTACATCACAGTCATACGTTAGGATTTAGTTTTCATTTGCTTTGCTCCAACTGTTCTGTATAAATACTTCTTCCTTGTGCACAGAATTACGTGGTGCTTCTGGACTCCACGCTGCCCAGGTCCCAGTACGACTACGTCCTGCCGCAAGTGTCCTTCACGGCAGTGGGCTACCATAAGCACATCACCTTGATTTTTAATCCCACGGTAAGGAGAAGGCGGGTGCAGGTGTGAAGAATGGTTCCACGTGTATCTGTTCCCAGATGCCATCCGTTTACTGCCGAGTGCTTTTCAGACCCCATTTCGTGTGGGAAGTTGGTGGGGATTATCATCCCCGAATCAGGGAGGAGAAGACTGGGGGCTCGTGTGTGGCAGAGCCAGGACTTGAACACGGCGCTCCCGCTGCTTTCTGGCTCATGCTTGGTGACTTGGCAAATAGGATCTTAGCCTGCATCAGAGGTTCCTCCTCTGTCCCCGGGAGGAAGCACGTACCTGGTTCCCCTCAGCAGCGACTCGGTCAGAAGGTGCCAGAGAGACGGGCACATAGGGGACCGTTTGTCTCTGCATGGAGGCACATGGTGACCCCAGGGGAGGGTGAGGGCCTCTGGTGGGGCACTGAAGACTGCAGCCTACGACTATGACACCCGTGAGGGCTCCACCAGGACAATCCCTGAGTCCAGGGAGCCGCGTGGGCAGCCTGGGCAGCACAGAGGGGCCACTCGGTGGGGGCTGAGCAGCCAGGCCTAGTAGCTGCTGGCAGGAGTGTGACCCCACTTGTGAGAACGAGAGAAACGATGCCCATGAGAGCAGGGCCACGTGACAAGGGCAGGGAGGGCCATTCGGTGCAGGGCCTCTGCCGGGTTTCACGACAGACTTTCCAGGGAAGATGCTGCTCTGCTGTCTTTACGGCGGCTCAGAGAGGCTGAGTGACTTAGCTGGGGTTGGTCAGCAGAGCCGCGTGGCCGTCGGCTGGGCGGCTCAGAGCCGCACGCTTACTCAGGCCTCCATGGGTGCGTCGCTTCGTCCTGTGTTCGGTGTCATTGCCGACAGCCCCGTTCCTGACGTTTTACCTGGTATCTCATGCCTTGCTGAGCACCCCACACACCTCGTCTCGTTGGATTTTCACAGTGTTCCCCTGCAGCAGGTGCTATTCGTATTATCGCCATTTTATAGTTGAATCTTAGAGCTGAGTCTTATTAAAGTGACTGCCCGAGGTCACCTGGAAAGACCTGGACCCGGCCTGGACCGCTGTCCTCACAGCTGGTTCTCATCCTCGCCCTCCCACTGCCCACTAAATTCAGCTTTTCATGAAGGATTTGCTTTGATGGAAAACGGCTTGGGATCTGAGACAGAAGTAGGCAGTTGGAGATGGAAATCTGTTCCCGCCCTTATTCTTCCCTTAATTAGGGGACCGTCTCATTCTGCCTCAACCAGCTCAGGTAAAAAGGCCCCCACAGTCATCCTCCAGCTTCCGTGTTCTCAGATGTTTTGGTCTTGGGGCCCCTTCACGCTGTTAAAAATTACGGCAAATCTCCAAGAGCTTTGGTTTATATAGGCTATATGTATATTTATCATATTAGAAATTAAAACTGAGAAATGCTGAAAACACAGGAATCCACAAGCCACACATTCCATTACCTGTCAAGAGTCATGCCATCATTACATTTGATGCCTCTGGGAAAGTCCATGGTACACTTTGAAGAGTGTGGAAAGGCACACAGAGTATCTTTGTATTATTATGAGAATATTTTGGACGTTGCAGATCTCCTGAAAGGGAGGCCCCTGGGCTCTACCTGGAGAACCAGTGTTTTTTTGTTTGTTTTTTATTAACTTGTTTTCTCGTCATCTGAAAGTTCTCCTTTATTTGTTTCGGTTGTTGAGGTGGAGTGAGCTGGTTGGGATATAGGTCCGTTTGCTGTTACAGACACAGCGTTGCAGGGGCCTCAGCTTTAGGAGCGAGCAGTGCAGGGATTGCATGGAAGCTCCACGGTGTCGGGGCCCCTGTTCCTTCTTCCTCGTGGCTCTGCTGTCCTCCAGCATGTCACCCTTCTCCGAAATGGTGCGCTTAGTCGGAGGCTGTCTGGCCAGCAAGGAGGGAGGGCACACCACTTCTCTCCTAGGGTGCAGCCTGGGTGTTGCACCTGTCACTTCTGTTCATGTACCACTGGCCAGAGTTGAGTTCCAGGGCCCACCTGGCTGCAAGGGAGGCTGGGCAATGTGGCCTGTATTCCGACTGGCCCTGGTGAGAGTTGGGCCTTCCATGGGAAGAAGGGGTGAATGGCCACTGGGATCCAAGCACTGCCTCACCTCCTCACTGGGAGTGACCTCTGGGACTAGCTTGCTCCTCAGTATGGCCCTGAGCCTGGAACAGTGGGTTCTCGATGCCTCCTTGTGGGAAAGAGTCCGCGTGCAGCTGGGACTCAACAAACTGAGACCTGTCGACTTTCCAGCCACAGGAGTTCCCTGCTGCCCACAGCCGTCTGTTTTCTCAGTGTAGATAGTGAAGGTCTGGGGGTGAGGCACACCTCGCTATCAGAATCAGTTCATTCCCAAGCTTCAGAGAGCGAGTGATGAGAGTCTGTACAGCACAGGATTCACTTGACATTTATCCACGTCGCCTGGTTCCTGGGTAGCGAGAGTCTGGATCGCATGGGTGCTTGGGTGGCCCTGGGGAGCCGGCTCAGAAGCGGGCTGTGGCGTGGCTGCGGGTGGTGCACCAGTGGGGGGGCTCGTCCGGGGCTGACGGTGCCTCGGTGTTTGCAGAGGAAGCTGCCCGAGCAGGACATCGCGCAGGGATCCTACATCGCCCTGCCGCTGACGCTGCTCGTCCTGCTGGCCGGCTACAACCACAACAAGGTAGGCAGCCCTGAGAGCTCACGGGAAACAGATGTGTCAGGGAGGGGGTCTCTCACAGCAGGGACATGGCAGCCGAAGAAGTTACAGCACTTGAGGTCAAGTCCCGTCCCTAAGGCCTCCTTTCAAGGCCGTAAACCTCTTGCGACAGGTCTCCTAGTCCTTAAACCTGGGATATTTTGGGGGCCCTGGTGACCCTCTCTGGTGCAGAGCCCTGCTCTGGTCTGAACTGAGATCTCCCGTTAGCACAGAGCGGGTGGTGACCGTGCCTGGGGGAGGAGGTGCACTGATGGGGGGGACTCAGATGTCCCACTGCACGGAAGTCTCCTCCTCATGGCGCCCACCTCTCTCACACTCTCTCTCTTTCCAGCTCATTCCCTTGCTACTGCAGCTGACAAGTCGACTGCAGGGAGTCCGAGCCCTTGGCCAGGCGGCCTCTGACACTAGTGGCCCGGAAGACGCAAAGAGACAAGCCAAGAAACAGAAGACAAGGCGGACGTGAGAGAAGAGGCCACAGAAATCTCCCTGGGGACGGGCTGTGACCCAGGGGCCACCACCCGCCCCTGGCGTGAAGGACGCATGTGACTCACCCCAGCACGCGCCGTTGGCCCTGGGCTCCTCCGTCGGGTCTGCGTAGCCGCGTGTCCCCGCCCTCCTCTCGTCCAGCCCCTGGTTCAATGCCGTGAATGGATCCTCCTGTCACTCTGCTGAACACAATTTGTTTTCTGAGTTGAAGATAATTTATTAATATTATTTTTGTCAAAGAAATATTTAAGCTGTGCTGGTGGTGTGAGAATGTAACCCCTCATTTCAGCGTTCATGTGTAAGAAGAGCTCCAGCAAACGTGGGGTTTGGCACGTGATCAGGCACCCGTTGGATTTACCTTTCCCTTCACTTCCCTTTGCATCTGAGACCCCTGCTAGAAACTGCATAGCCTGTATGTACCACTAAGAGGGTATGTTAGGAGGTAAAAATCAATAAAACTGACCATTTGTTTGTGTCATGGCTCATCTCAGGTGTCGTACTTAGATGACACTGGCGTCATGCTGGGGACACAAACTGAGCTGCCTGGAGGGGCACATAGGTCCTGAGTGAGGGGCTGGACAAGAAAATCCTCAGCAAAGGTGAGATGATTCACAGCAGCTGCCTTCTGGGCTCAGTGGTAGGAAAGTCGGAGGTGGGGGTGGCGAAGTGAACAGCCCCACTGTGTCCGGAGGAGCCCGATTCTCCTGGCTCTGGCTCCCCAGTGCTCTGCGGGAACGTGCATCCACTCTTCTAGAGAAGCCAGGAAGACAAAAGTTTTCTGTGAACTCCTCCAAGTTTTAAAGGTTAGTGACAAATTCAGTTTGTAACTTTTGGCCAAAGTGCAAACGTAGGATGCGTGAAGCTTGAAGGCTGCCAGTTTGCATAAAGGATCCACAGGAATTCACCGCATTTGAACAGCATTAATTTAATTCTTATAGAAAGTAATTAAGTTAATTAAGTTATTTTGGAAGCAAGGACATCCATCCATCCATCCAACATTTATTTATTGAGTTCCGCGTCTGACAGGCAGCAGGGATACGAAGACAAGGAGAGAAGACGATGCTATAGACAGAGCTGGACGAGGATGGGGCCCCCTCGCCCTTGTTCCTTATCGTGTGCCCAGCGCTTAGTGTGCAGTGGGCATTCTGGAAGGAAGGAATGAGCGAATGCACACATGCCCGCATGCATAAACACGGACATAGGCACTCGGTGCCTGCCCTAGGAGTGCAGGACCCATCCATCACTGCGGGGCGGACAAGCCGACAGGTGGACAGGGGCAGTGTGGAGAGCAGAGGGCCTCCAGGGGGAGGAGACTGAGGGGTACAGAGCAGAGGTCTGATCCCACCTGAGGGCTTAGGGAAGCTTCCCAGACATGATGTTTCAGCCAAGTCTGGGAGGACACAGGATGGAGAAAGACAAAATAAGGCAGAGGGTCTTGCTGGGAGCCTGACCTGGGCGGAAGGGCAGCTTGAGGATTCCCGGGCTCCTGCCAGCCACTGGAGGAGCGGCTGTGTTTCCAGCCAGTGGCTTTGGGCTGTTGGCCATTTCACTGGTTTTACTTTTTCCCCATGAAGAGAAGTAAACTCTTGGAGACCTGGGACAGATGAGATACATAATCCATTTCTTGGAGTGTTTTCTAACTCCTGTTCCAGTGGGCACCCAAAAACATCCCTTTTAAATGTTAATGGGGCTTTTTATTGACACAGTGTAAAGGTTAAGAGCTCGTGAAAGATACAACTAAATGTCAGAATGTTTCATCCAGTTCCGGACGCTGCCATTAAGTGGCAGTCTTCCCCCGTCGCTGCTCCAGGTCACCTTTGTGTTGGTGGGACTTCTCAGGGGCTCTGTGCCTGCAAAAAGGCTGCTGTCTTTCTCGGTCCATTTGCAAGTTGGGCCTGTCCTGTTGTCTGTAATTGTCTCCATTTTCCAGCAATCTTGGGACAGCTCCTCTGATTCCCTTTGAGGAGTAAGTACTCATGTTAGAGGATTTTGCATGGGGCAAAAATTATGTGAGACAGACCTTTTCCCACCATGTTTTCCATTAAAAATATCTGAAATGGTGGATTCCCGAAGAACTCCGTTGCTTGCACATTTTTGCTTATTAAAGTGGCCCCAACCTCCATGAGGTCCTACAAAGACCGACAGGGAAGTGCCTTTCTAAGATGCTGGCGTCACCTCAGTCTTTTCCGGATTTCCTTGCTTTGAGTGTCATCAACCAACCAGCAAGGATGGTTGGAGTTGGGAGTGGGAGGGGCCGAAGGGGGCAGGAGTCGTGTGTGTGTGTGTGTGTGTGTGTGTGTGTGTGTGTGTGTGTGTGTGTGTGTGTGTGTGTGTGTGTGTGTGTGTGTGTGTGTGTGTGTGTGGTGGGGAGGGGCTGTGGCTGCGAGAGAAGGTGGAGGGAAGAGGCAGTCCATGTGCTCAACTCTCAATGGTCTGTAAGGAAAGAAGATTCAGGAAGTCAGGGAAAAGTGGATGATTACCTCCCTGAATTAAGAGCTCTGGCAGAAAGGCTAGCCTTCCTCAAGCGGTTGCTGTGTGCCAGGCACCGTGCTGAGTCTTTTCAAGCATGAACTGTTTCGTCCTCGTAACGTTACAACACGGGTGTATTTTCAACCCCATTTGAAGAGGAGGAGTTGAAAACTCAGACTTAAAGATCTCACAGCCACTAAGTAGCAGAGCTAGGATTGGAAGCCCGGTGTGAGCGTTCTTAACCATTGTGCTCTACTGCCTCCTGCTGTACAAAATGAGACAAAGCATTTATGTGCCAGGTTGGGGATAATTCAGGGGTTTTGAAAGTGAATCTCAAGAGATGTGGGAGTAAACTATGATAAATCTAGTAAAGGGACAGTGACATGTGGCCACATGTGCAATGGAAGATTGGGTTGTAGGCACGTAGATGATGGAGGGTCTTTTAATTGTCCCATCAGCGTTGTCTGTGGAACCAAAGAGTTACGTGACTAAATGCTTAAATCTGATTCCTTAAACACAAATCCAAATTTAGTGGGCAAGGTTCCCCTTTCTTCAAAAGCTGGAGCAGTCTGAAGAGAGGGGTTGGGAAGGACTTTGGGGACAAAGTTTGCGTGGATGCATTCTGGTTTTTCTAGGCTGAGTGTTCATTGTCTGCATTTCCAGTCCTTCGCACATGGTGGGTGCCTGGGATAGGAAGCCAGCCTCAAGATGGCCCCCAATGATCCCCTTTGTATGTGGCCCCCCTTTACACTGAATCAAGGCTGGCCCCATGTGACCAGTGGAGTGTGGTAGAAGACGATGTGTGTCCCTTCTCAGGAGGGGTCATAAAAGGCATTGCACTTCCCACTTTGGCTCTGGGGGGAGCCAGCTGCCTCATGTGAGGATACTCCAGCAGTCCCCTGGAGAGTTGTGGCCCCTGGCCAACATCCAGTCCAGCTCGCCAGCCGAGTGCTTGAGGAACCCTGGAACTGGATCCTCTGGTCAAGCCTTCAGATGACTGCAGCCCTAGCTGATATCTGACTGCTGCCACTTCTGAGACTCCCCCAGATGACACTGCCCAGCTGAGCTCTTCCCAGATGCCTGACTCACAGAATCTGTGAACATGATATATGATTGTATTAGGCCTCTTAAGTTTTGGGGACAACTTGTTATGCAACATTAGGTAACTGGAGCAGTACTCAGAAAAGGGATATCATGAATGGATAGTGACTGAGAGCCTCCCAGTAAATCAATGCATTTCTACTTTGCATGACTCAAGGCTTTTTTGGTTTCAAGTATCAGGAACCCAACTCCAACTAGCTTAAGCAAAATGGGGCATTTCACTGACCACATAGTTGAGAAACCCAAGAGTGTCTGGCTCTCTGTATGGCTGGATCTGGCATGTGTGTGTCGCCTCCCCTCTCTGCTTCCCTTTGTGTGTTGACCTTGCTCTTCTCCTCGTCAAGGCTCTATGTCAGCTCTCAGGGGTCGGCTCACTCAGTGAAAGACCCCTTTGCTGGAAACAGACAGTGAAACTAGGCCCAGGGCTGTCTGTTCAGTCACTGCTCTGCCCGAGGCAGGGGCAGGGGCAGACGTGGGGCAGACTCCACTGCAAGTGGAGTTTGGGAAGACTGGCTTTTGACTTCTGCTGATTTGTTCTGCTTCCGTGGAAAACGGTGACACAGCAGCATTGGGCCTTCGTCATCCCAGTGTGCAGGTCCAACAGAAAGAGAATGTCCGTCTCACAGACCCTGTGTCCATCTGGGGGAGGTGCAGGAGTGACAGGCCATCTGTGGACTCACTGGGGCCTGGCCAGCCCTGAGCCACACCCCCATCCATTCCATGTGCAGCTCCTGCAGCAGGGATGCTGTGTTCCCCAGAGTAACGAGGGGTCCCAGGTGGGCAAAACCAATGGAAGTCAGCTCCACTTCCTTCAGAACTTTGTAATAAGGCCTGGTCAGTGTCACCCACGACTTTTGGCTTTATTTTTTCATTAGCAAATAACTGACCTTATCACAACATGCTTAGAGGAGGAGAGAAACTCATCATCCTGTGGGCCTACTGTGTGCTGGGGCCCTGGAACTGGGTGGAGAGGGGGAAGGTATGAGGTGACTCCCTCCCTCCCGCTTCTCAGTGGGAGCGTTTATGCTTCGTGGTCCAGCGGTGGGATCGCAGATGAGTCACGGCCACTTTCTCTACAGCCCTTCTGCTGTCCCAGACACCTGGGGTTCAGAGTCCGCCCACTTACATACCCTATCGGATGCGTGACTATTTCACTGTTCCACTGTGTGGATGAAACAGTAGCCCATCTTGCGTTTGCTTTTTGGAATTTGAAGATTCTGTGAAATAGATGAACGCCTTGGAACAAGTCGTCCCCAAGTCTGTGCAGAATCCACGTCTCCGGGGACTGACAGCTGCCCCTCCCTGTCTGGTCTCTGCGGGGGAGGTGGCTGGCAAGAGGAGGGAAGCTGATAGCTGCTGCATTTTTATCCAGTAACTGCTCCTGGAGCCAAGAAGGAGCAGTGGCTAGCAGCCACGGAGAGATCAGAATTGAGGTGGCCTCTCCTGCTGCCTCGTGGGCTGGGTGGGCAGGAACACGGAGGAACACCTTGCTGCCTACTGACAGTGCTTCTCCCCTTGCTCAGCTGTAAGAACCTCGCCTAAGTGATGACCCAGACTCAGGTAATGATGGCGAAGAACTGGTCACGTCTGAAGGTGAGGTCTAAGGCTCAGACTGGTCGAGGGCAGGGCTCAGCAAACTCTGGCTCCCAGGCCAGATCTGGGCTGCCACTGTGTTTGTAAACAAAATGTTATGGGAACACAGCCATGCCCATTCATTTAAAGACTATTCGTGGTTATTTTCATCCTACAACATTGGAGGTGAGTAGTTGCGGCGAAGACTGCATGACCTACAAAGCTTAAGACATTTACTCTCTGCCCCTTTATGAGAAAGGTCTGCTGACCTCTTGTCTAGTGGCCACTCTGTAAAAGTTTGTGTTGCAGTGTGTCATTAATTCATTCAACAAGCACTGATGGAGCACCCAGGCTGAGCCAGGTACTGCTCTGTGGACTGGGGGTTTAGTGGTGAGAACACGCGGCCAGGCCTCAACTCTCCTGAAGCGAAATGCGGATGGAGGACAGGGTCAGCGAAGGAAAGAATGAGCATTTCTTGGATAAGGATGCAGTAGAAAAAAAAGAGAACTGCAGAGAGCAACGTGGTAGTGGGTGATTGTTGTCAGGGAAGGCCACTGCGGAGGTGAAGAAGAAAAGGGGCCAGTTGGGTGCAAATCTGGAGGAAGGGGGAGGGGACAATAATCACAGAGGACCCGAGGAGGAAATGAGCTTCCCAGGTCTGAGGAACAGCCAGGAGGCCAAGCCCTTCAGAGGATGGGGGTGGGGACTGCCAAAGAGACCGAGAGGAAGTGGCCAGTGAGGTGGGAGAGCCCAGGAGAAGGTGGTGTGTGAATAGTTAATGCTCCACCGATTCACTAATGGGTGAATGAATGAATGACTGAATGGTCATTAGTGATAATGTTGATCCTGATGCATCCACATGACTCACATGGAGACCAGGTCACCAGTTCACACTTGTCTTCCATTTAGGATGAATCATATGAAACTGCCATTTTTATAGGTCAAAAATGGTTGAATAACCAACCATTCTTCATGGGTACTGAAACTGAACAAGTAAATGGATAGTGGATGTGGGGGCCGGGTTTCTCACTGTGGGAGTTGAAGGATGCAGATAAACAAGGGAGAGAAGACTAGGATGATCCATGCAGTGATGGATTAGAGCTGGAGACATCAGGATGAATTCACGTTTCACAGAGACACAGATGGTTGCATGTAGAAATATTTATACACACGTGCATAGACACAGCCTAGTGACACACAGATGCTTCCCTGCTCTGCCAGCTGAACGGGGCTAGAAGCAGTGACAGCTTAGTAGCACCGAACACCCAGTGCCTATATCTCCATCCTGTGATAACACTCCTCTCCAGTAGCAGGAACCTGAGCTCCGTGGAGAAATGTCTGTCTCTAGGACTAGGGTAGGAAATATAGACGATCAGCTGGGAGCATCATCTAGTGTCAGAAAGTAAGGAAGTAGTAAAGGAAACAAAACAAAACACACCACCACCTTGATGGGAGTATCTCAGAGGGACACAGGAGCCAGCTGAAAGAGGTCCCACGGTCAAAGCTGGAACAATTGAGCAACGAGATAAAGTAGGACTGGATTACACCCCCAAGTACAGAGTAAATACCCATGGTTCCACGCTGACATAAATCAGTGATTGAATAAATGGCCCAGAAAATGGACACTAAGTAGAAACTAAAGAAATCTGAATAAATACGGACTTTAGTTAATAATAATGCATCCATATGTGGGCCTACGGGAACTCTGTACTATCTTTACCATTTTTTCCAAAAATATTCGAAAATAAAAAGTTTAAACATTTATTTTTTAAACAGTGGTTGAATGCAGCAGCGTCATATGCGCAACTGAGTAGTTTTTCCTGGTTTGGTCTGTGGGCACGAATTCGTATTGTGCCATCTAACCTCTGTTGCTTGACCTTCAAAATAGCCAATGACTGACCCCAAGAGACAAAGAGCCCGAGTTAGGGAAATATCCTGTCATCCAGAAATGGCCCAGCATCCAGACTGCACGCATCGGTTAGGATAGGCAGTGGGCGGCAAACTGTAGCCTGTGGGTCAAATCCAGCAGGCTGCTGATTTTTGTCAATTAAGTTTTACTGGAACATAGCTACGCCCATTTGTTTATGTATTGTCTATGGCTACTATTGAGTAACAATGGCAGAGTGAATAGTTACAACAGAGATCATATGATCCACAAAATATTTACTATCTGGCCCTTTAAGGAAAAAGTGTGCTGACCCCAGGTTGGGGACACAGTTCTGACATCCCCTTCCCCTAAGCAGGAAGGACAAGGAATCCCCGTCTCAGGACAAGCTGGTCTTTCAACAACAGAGCACACAGCTCACTTCCTTGGGACTGAAATGGATCATTAATATTGAATGTTTACAACCTACTTGCTCCAGATGATTCCATTTAATTTCTACTGTCAATCGAAACGGGGCCCTCACGTGCAGGGGTCAGGGCTGTTTGTCTTCCTTGGCTTTCTGAGGCTTCAGAGCATATTGATTCTATGAAATGTACATTTCTCTGAAAAGAGCATCTCCCAACATGACAGGCGATCACACGTCGTTTGTTTCCTGTCCCTTTCATTCCCCTCTGAACATGATAAAATCGTGATCCCAGCATCACCAAGGGACCCTCGTGTCTCTTGGAAGCAGGGCTTCTCTTACTTGCCTTCTATTTTAATCTCTTTCAAGCCAGTGAGGTGGAGTGGAAAATGTTTACTGGCTTTGGAGGCAGACAGGTCTGAGTGTGAGTTCTGCCCCTGTTATTATTTACTGGACTTGTGACTTCGGGTGAGCTGCCTAACTTCCCCCAGCCTGAGGCTGTTTCACAGCAAAATGGGGGAAAATGGGGGCACTACCAGGTGGTTCTGAGGATTCAGAAAAGTGATGCTCACAGGGCACCGGCTGCAGGGCTTCCTTTGTGGCGTAATCCCTTCTCAGAGGTGGGGTTGACATTCAGCTGGGACCCACTGGTGTGGCTGTGGCTGTTTTACA
Organism: Camelus ferus; assembly: GCF_009834535.1. Taxonomy (NCBI): domain Eukaryota; kingdom Metazoa; phylum Chordata; class Mammalia; order Artiodactyla; family Camelidae; genus Camelus; species Camelus ferus. Next base: position 35,491,892 of record NC_045713.1, on the reverse strand, counting down.
GCCTGCTGTTGGGGTTGGTCAGTGCCCATGCCGTGTCAGATGCTCAATATTCTGAACAGCATCCCTGAGTAGAGATGAATTCTCCTCTTCCTTTCAGAGCTTCAGACAATTACACTGGTCTACACTGGTGCAGACCCTGTTGGCGTCCTACCAGATCCCATTTACTTGGCCAGTGCCCTGTTTCCCAGCTGCGGTGAGTGCTGACTGCTAAGAGCTCACAGCTGTCCCTTTTCTGGAGAATTGCCCTCTCCAGATAGGAGCCACCTCACCCAGGAGGGGATGCCTTGCCCCAGTGAGTAACTGACACAGTAGTAGGGATGGCTGGCCCCTGTCTGACGGTGGTGCAGTCTGTGCTTGAGAGCCCCGCCACCGGATCAGGTTGGGGGAAGATGTAACAAATCCCATTCTTGCTCAGCTCTTTCCCCTCTGTCTCCTGGGGCCCTCACTTTCTTTCTCTTGAAAGCTCTCCCTTAAAGGCTCACATCACATTGGCTCTGCTTCTAGGAAACCTGGCCCAAGGCCGTCAGTGCCCGGCTGTTACAGATTTAGATCTTTCTGCAATTGCCGGAATAGTGGTCAATCTTCAGGGGCCCAGGGAGGAAGGGTCTGAGGGGCCGTGTGCCTGGAGCTGGTTTGGTGGGGTCTGCAGGCAGGCAGGGACCTGGTGGGGGATGTGACTCAAGAGTTTTGTCAGATATCTTTATCCCCCTGACACTGGTAAAAAAAACTATGGGATCAGACCTGCAGGGTTTCCCCCGTGCCACACTGTGCCCCTGTTGTCTGCTGTGTTATCAGCAGGTGTTGAGTTTGGGAGGAGTGTGTGTGTGTGTCTTATATGTGGGTGTGTGTATGTGTATGTGAGATGTGTGAATGCCACTCTCTGGGTGTGCATGCACTTATATGTGGGGTCCTGTGTGTGTGTGAGCTGAGGTTGTGAGCCCCACTTCTGGCTCAGTGACCCTACCTGAGCTTGCCTTGTCTGCCTGTTGCTCTGGGCCTTAGGTAGTGGCTAGCTGACAAAAAAGGAGGACACTGAGATGCCTTGCTCACTGGGACTCTGGACCATCCCCACCATATTGGGTCTTTGGCCTCATGGGCATGACTTGGCCTCTGTTGGCTTTGAGGGCCTGCCAGAGACGTCATCTGTTCTGGGAAATGTTCTCAGCCTGGGCACAGCCTACTGACCACTGCTGGCGTGTGACTTCTCTGTCCAGGGAGACAGCCTAGCCCGCCCTGAGTGGGCACCAAGGATGAGGCCCTGTCTTGGGTAAGGCTGCTTTGGGGTCTACCTGGTTTCTGGACCTGGTTCTACCACTAAGGTGCAGAGGACACTGGGTCAGTGACTGCCGACTGACTCCATCCTAAGCCTGCCTAGGGGAGAGCTCATCTCTCCCTGGGTTTGCCTAGGCTGGGTGATGAGTTGGAAGAAAGACACTAATGTTTAAAGTAGTGTTGTATTAGTCAGTGCTCTGGTTTTTGAGCGTTGGAAACCCAGCTTGTGCTAGCTTAGGCAAATATCTTCAGACTCCAGGGAAGAGCAGGATGGACTGGGCTCCTGGAACACTTGGAACCATTGCCTGGGCCCCGTCTTCATCTCAGGCACAGAACTTTGGACTTTACAGTATTTTTCTCACTTGATACTTAAAACAGACTGATGAGAAAACTGAGGTTCAGATCAGTGAAGCAACCTCCCAAAGTCACCCAGATCGTAAATGGTGTCACTGACCCCAAAGCCTGAGCTCTTAGCCACCAGGCAGGTATCAGCATATTTGTTAGGGTTAGCTAAACTGTTATAACAAACACCCAATCTGAATGGCACACACGCAATGGAAGTTCTTTTCTGACTCATGTTACTGTTAACAGTGGTCCCAGGTAGATGGGGAGGGGCTGGTTTATGTTATGCACAATTGTTTGGAGCACAGGCTCAGAGTCCCTGCCATCTCTAGAATGTGGCTTCCAAGGTCACTTTAGAGACACAGCATGGTGGAGCACGAGCTGTAGGATTTTATGGGCCAGAATAGGAAGTGGCACATCACTGACTTGAACTCAGTCCTATGGCCCTACCTAGGTGCAAGGGCTGCTGGGAAATCTGGTTAGCTGTGTGTCCTGGAGGAAGGGAAGGACCACAACCGATGGGCAGACTGCAGCCTCCACCACACAGAGCAAGTATTTCTATTACTTCTTGCTTTCTTCCAGTCCTCCTTGGTAAGTAGTTTTTTTCACTTGAGCCAGAATCTATATTCCAGTTTTTATCTGATTTCTTTCACTTATCATAATCCTTTTTCTGTGTAGCTCCACTGAGTTCTCATGACAATGATGATTACAGGCTGTGTACTCTGATTGCTGGACAGTTAAGCTGTTCCAGGTGTTTTCAGATAATAAAAACAGTAAACACCTTAATGCAAAAAAAAAAAAAACCCCAAAAAAACCCCTTTGCTACTGTTGAATCATTTCTTTAAATTTTTAGAAGTGGGAACACCAAGTGTAATGAGAAAGCATTTTTATGGTTTCTGTGCTTATTTCCATTGCTTGTCACCTTCACAATGATGCTTGTTGTCTTACCAGCATTGGGTGCTATAACTTTTTCTATTTAAGCTGTAAACTGGTTCATTATGACGGCCTTTTTCAGGTCTCAATCCTTTTGAGGAGGAAGTGTTTGATTGTGTGTATGTGTATCTGGCCTAAGTCGTCACCCCTTCTGTATTTTTAGCCTCTTATTTTGTCTTTAGGGGTGACAAAATCATTTATTTCCCTCAACAAAAACTTGGAGAGTACCTGTTATGTGCCAGACAGTAGTCTAGGTGCTAGGCATACAGGGAATCAAAAAAAAAAAAAGACAAAGTTTTATAATGGGATCTAATCAAACTTAAAAGCTTTTGCATAGCAAAGGAAACCATCGACAAAATGAAAAGACAACCTCCCAAACGGGAGAAAATATTTGCAAACAATGGGACTGACAGCGGTATATCTAAAATATATAAACAGCTCATACAACTCAATAACAGCAAAACAAACAACCCAATCAAAAAATGGGCAGGAGAACTAAATAGACATTTCTCCAAAGAAAACATACAGATGGCCAACAGGCACATGAAAAGATAATTATTAGAGAAATACAAATCAAAACCACAATGAGGTATCACTTCACACTGGTCAGAATGGCTATCATCAGAAAGTCTACAAATAGTAAATGCTGGAGAGGGTGTGGAGAAAAAGGAACCCTCCTACATTGCTGGTGGGAATGTCAGTTGGTGCAGCCACTATGGAGGACAGTATGGAGGGTCCTTAAAAAACTAAAAATAGAGTTACCAGATGATCAATCAATCCCACTCCTAGGCATATATCTGAAAAAGACAAAAACTCTAATTTGAAAAGATATATGCACCCCATTGTGCATAGCAACACTACTTACAATAGCCAAGACATGGCAGCAACTTAAATGTCCATTGACAGATGACTGGATAAAGAAGATGTGGTATATATACATATAATGGAATACTATTCAGCCACAAAAAGAATAAACTAATGCCATTTGTAGCAACATGAATGGACCTAGAGAATCATGCTAAGTAAGTCAGACAGAGAAAGACAAATATTATATGATGTCACTTATATGTGGAATCTAAAAAAAAATACAAATGAATCTATTTACAAAACAGAAACAGATTCACAGACATAGAAAACAAACATATGGTTACCAAATGGGGAAGAGAGGGAGGGGAGGGATAAATTAGGAGTATAGGATTAACAAACACACACCACTGTATATAAAATAAATTACAAGGAGTTACTGTATAGCATAAGGAACTATATTCAGTATTTTGTAAAAACCTATAATGGAAAATAAAAATATATGTATAACTATAACTGAATCACTGCTGTACATCTGAAACAAACACAATATTGTAAATCAACTATTCTTCAACTAAAAAAAAGACAAAGTCCTCACTCTCAAGGAACTTTATATTTTAGTGGGAAGACAGACATTGGTCAAGTAACACATGAATAAATGCAGTGATTTTAGTTAGTGATCAGTGCAAAGAGGAAAATTGTGCTGGGTGATGGGATGGTGCCTGGGCGATTATTCCAGACTGGGGAGGGGGGATTCAAGGAAGGCCTTTCTGAGAAGGTGGCATGCAATCCTAGGTGATAAGAAGAGCCAGCTATTTGAAGAGCAGAGGGAAGAACATTCCAGAATGAGGGGACAGTTACATGCAGAGGCCCCAGGGAAGGAGTAACAGTGGGGAGTGGCGTCAAGAAGCAGCAAACAGGACAGTTTGGCAGGAGAGAGAGCTGTAAGAGACAAGACCAGTGACGTCCACAGGCAAGATCATAAATGACTTCGCCATGTGAGATAAAGAATTGAGATGTTTTCTGACGGAAAACCCGGAAGCCACTGGAGGGCTGTTAGCAGGGGAGGAGAATGATCTGACTGCCATTACAAAAAGATGAATGATTACCACAGGGAGAAAGGACTGCAGGGCAGGGACTGGAGAACTTTTCCCTCAAAAGGCCAGAGAGCAAATACTCTGGGCCTCGTTCACCATGTATGGTCTCTATGGCAACAATTACTATTATTACATGGGAAAATAGCCGATACCTCATGTATAGATGTGACTTTGTTCCAATAAAACTTTATTTACAAAAACAGGTGGCTGGACAGATTTGACCCAAAGCCCATAGTTTACTGATCTCTGCTGCAAGGGATTAAGAGTCCAGACAGGGAGACTGGCTAAGAGGTCACTGGATTAATCCACAGGAGACATGATGGTGGCTTGGACCAAGGTGGCACCAGTGGAAGTACGAGGAACAGACAGGTGTGGGATGTGCTTAGGAGGTCAAATCGACATGAACTGCTCTGACTGGGGAAGTACTGAATATCTTTTCACCACAGTCTTTGGGGGTTAGATCTGAGTGGAGCCTGCTAGTCACATGCTTGGAATGTGGTCAGTCCACCCCAGAACACCAAGTAAATTGTCCAAGTCATGTGGCTAAGGGGCTGCGAGGCCAGATTTGACCTTAGTCATTTGACCCAGTCACAACCATGATGCCACGTCATCTCCCCTCCTGGCTCTGGTGAGGACTCTGGTCATCCTCTGCATCTGACTGATGCTCTGGGTTCTCCAGGACACCAGCTAGGGGGTGTGTGTGTGGAGGCTTTGCAGGAATGCTCCCAGGATGGGGGGCTTACAACCTCTCCAAGTCTCTCCTTCTTTCTTGAGTCAGCTCCGGGTGCTAAACTGCATAGATTAACAGTTACCAGTGTGAATTTGGGGGCTAGGCAGGCCTGAGCCCCACCACTTACTGGCCATGCAACCTTAGGCATGTCACTTTTATCTCTCAGCCTCAGTTTCCTCAGCTGTAAACCAGAGTTGTCAGAGAGTCCCCCTGAGGTTGTTGGGAGGACTGGGTGAGCATCCAGCCTTGGAACTGGCTCACACAATGGCAGGTGGCTCTCTCTCTCTCTCTCTTTTTTTTAATTGAAGTATAGTCAGCTTGCAATGTTGTGTCAATTTCTGGCGTACAGCATAGCAGGTGGCTCTTTATGCTAAAAAATCTTCAACCGATGCTCCCATCAAAGATGTTGCTCCTTCATCCTCACCGCTCCATCTCTGCTATCTTAAATTAAAGGGCCATTCTGAGGCTTTTGAACATCTCTGTTCTGATCCACTAGGTGGTTTTTTTTTTTAATTGAAGTATAGTTGATTTACAATGCTGTGTTAATTTCTGATGCATAGCAAAAGTGACTCAGTCACACATGTATGTATATATTCTTTTCATATTCTTTTTCATTGTAGTTTATTAGAAGATATTGAATATAGTTTCCTGTGCTATATAGTAACTCCTTGTTGTTTACCTATTTTATATATAGTAGTTTGTATCTGTTAATCCTAAACTCCTACTTTATCTCTCCCCACCCCTTTCCCCATTGGTAACCATACGTTTGTTTCCTATGTCTGTCAGCCTGTTTCTGTTTTGTAAATAAGTTCATTTGTATCATTTTTTTAGATTCCACATATAAGTGATATCATATGATACTTGTCTTTCTCTGTCTGACTTACTTCATTTAGTATGATAATCTCTAGTTCCATCCATGTTACTGCAAATGGCATTATTTCATTCTTTTTTTTTTTGGATGAATAGTATTCCATCATATATTTATACCACATCTTCTTTATCCAGTCATCTGCCAATGGACATTTTGGTTGCTGCCGTGTCTTGGCTATTGTAAATACTGCTGCTAGGAACATTGGGAGGCATGTATCTTTTTGAATTAGAGTTGCTGGTGTTTTCCGGATATATGCCCAGGAGTGGGATTGCTGGATCATGTGGTAGTTCTATTTTTAGTTTTTTAAGTCACCTCCATACTGTTTTTCCCTGTGGCTGCACCAATTTACATTCCTAGGTGTTGGCTTTTATTGTTAACTCGGTTCAAGCTTTCTTTCTTAGTTTTCGGTGGGAGTGGAGAAGTCTTTCTCCCTCATTGAGGGTTCGAGCTCTTCCATAGTGGAGCCTGGGCTTGTGTTCAGTGAACCCCGCATGCGCGGCCCACACGCACAGCCGGGCACATGGGCTGGATGAATAAAGTGCAGGCTCGGCTGTTGCAGTCCTTGGGAGCTCCGTGACCACTGTGTTCTTGCTCACGCCAGTGCTTCATCTGGTGCTGGGACATAGTAGGTGCTAAATAAATGTAAAGCTGACTCCTTTGAACTACACTCACATTTACACTTAGAAGAGTCTGGTCTGCTAGGGAAATTTTTTGAATCCAATGCTGCTTAAGGATGGCTTGGGAACCAGCAGCCAGGACTGGCTGTATAATGTGTGGGGCTCAGTGTAAAAGAAAGGTGAGGGATTCCCTGCTAAAAAATTAAGACCCTAAATGTGATGACAGCAGAGCATTAAGCCCAGCCTGGAGCCCTGTGCAGTGCACAGCGGGTACACCCTTGAAGCTGGCCCTGCTGGCTGTATCAGCACAGCCTGGGAGGTTGAGAGGGATGAGGCTCTCAGGCCCTGCCTCAGACCTACTGAGTGGGAGTGTCTAGGGGTGGAAGCTTCCTGGTGATTCTCACGCACAGGAAAGTTGGAGTTCTGCCTTAATCTCTGGGGGAAGTCCCGGAGCCCTGTCGGAGACAGAAGCCTGCATAAGCTGCTTCATTGGTCTCACCCAGCCCAGCATTTATCATGTCATAGTCTCCCTCTTGGTGAGTGGCTTTGACAAAAGGGGCCATTGCTTAAGCTGGTCAGGGACCAGGTACTTCATCTGCTCCAAGTGTCCGATCCAGTGGCTGGCTCATTCTTCAAGTGCCTTCCTCTGGTGCCGGGTCCATCCATTGCCTTGGACGTGGTGAAATGACTTTTCCTCAACAGGCGGTTTGAATCCCATCCGGGCCTGGCGGTATGGGACTCTTCAGTCTGATTCTTTGCTAGAGAAGGGGTGAGCTCCCCATCATGACAGCTGTGCAAGTAGAGGTTGGATGATTACCGGGCAGGGATGCTATTAGAAAGAGCCCAGCATTCCATGTGGGTGGGACTGGATGATTCAGAAGGCCCCCTCCATGTGAACAAATAGCCCCGCTCCTCTCCTTTTAGCAGCAGCATCTCTTTCTCTCTTCACCCCATGCCTGTTCACCACAATCTATGCACGGTCCCAGGCTGAGAAAGAATAAGGAGGAGTAATACCCACTGTGGTAGAATGTAATGGCTCTGGATTTTAGAGTCAGACCCTGCTGCGTTGAATGATCCCAGGTGTCCTCTATATTGCTGAGTGGCCTGGGCATGCGCAGCAGACACTCTCGCTGCCTTGCCCACATCCCTCTGGCTCAGTGGTGTGCTAGCACCAGCTCACAAGAGCCAGCTGTTAAATTTTCAGGAATTTTGCAAGTCAGTTGATATCACATTGGTAGCTTGAAATCAATCATCTTTACACTGTATTTACACCATAGAAATCAGCAAATATTACAAATCAGGGCTTTATTTTTTTTCCTTTTTCATCTGGAGAGCTAGTTGTTAAATATTTATCACCACATCACTGCTCTGGCCTTACTACATCAGTAAGTGTTCGCCAACTTCCATCTGTTGGTGTATGTGTCTCTCCCTGACTGAGGGCTTTCTCCAAAGCTGGGGAGTGCTACTCTATCCTTGCAGAGGGCAGGCTGGAGGTGTCCAGGAATTAATGCTCCTGAGAGCATCCCTCCACCAATGACTGACAGGGGTGTAGGTACCCCAGCTCCACTGTGTTTTGGCCGGGATGGCTCTGTGGTGTGCATTTCACATGGACTCGTGGTACTTGCCCACTGGGTTATGCTCCAGTGGCCACAGCCGGAGCTGTCTTGAGAATACATTCTCAGCTGCCTTCTCTTCCTTATCTCATTTCCCTACAGGTAGTTTTTGCACCTCCCAAACCCAACCACTGGTATTGAATCCTTGCCTCATGTCTGCTTCTGGGGGAGCCCAAATTATAACTGCCTATAACTTCACCTCTCCAGGCCTCAGTCTCCCAACTAAAAGTGGACTATTAATAGCTGACTCACAGGCAGCTGTGGGGGTTGACTCAGCACAGTGGACGTAAGAAGCTGGCCCCGAGCAGAAGTTGGTCTACTTTGAAGTGCCTGGGATGTGCTCAGAAAGCATGATTGACAGTGCATGGTCCACAGCAAGCACTCAGCAAGTGGTCCAGCAGCATCCCCTATGGCTAATCCTATTAGTTGCCTCTCTTTCAGTTATAAGTGACTGAAGCCCACCTCAAGCACACTTAAGCAAAACTGGATCTTAGGGGTTCACAGATTGGAAAGAATTGCTGCATGGGCCAGGGACTTAGTGGCACCAAGATGCTTCATATGTCCGTCCATCTGTCACCTCTGCTGGCGTTAGCATCTCTCGGTGACTTGGCCTCATTTTGTCCTACCACAGAAAAGCTCCTCTTACGTGGCAGGGAACTTGGAGTGAGTGAGGAAGAACCTTTGTGGCACTAAGCTAAAGATATTTGGAGATTTATTCAATACATCCATCCCATCCTGACTAATACAGAACTTTCCCTACGTTATTTATAATTCTCTTAACTGCTTTACAAAGTAGGGATTTGTATCTCCACTTACAGGTGGAAAACTGAGGTTCAGAGAGGTTGAAAAGCTTTCCCAAGATCCCCCAGTGGGTAAAGGGCAAATCCAAGATTCAAACCCAGTTCTGACCAGTTGTAGAGCCTGCTTTTTTGCTCCACCAACCTGGGGGGTCTTAAGATGTAAATCAGAATTGAGGAGGTGGGGCAGGGGGTGCAGGGGGCCGGGGTAGGAAGGCTGCAGAACTGATAAGTAGAATGACGTGGAAGTGGATGTCAGTCCAGCCCACCTCCTGCCAGAATGGCCACTGTAAAATGTTAACAGATTACACAGTGAGTCTGGCACTTGGGATATTTTCAGATGAGCTATTCTGGAGCATTCGCTTAACACTCTGAATGTGTCTTCAAAGACCCCCTTCATATTTCATGCAGGCAGGCAGAGCAGGATGATAATGCATGCTAATGCCCCTTCAAGGGAGTCCAGGAAGACTGCTCTCTTTAGTCCCTCATTAAAGCTGCATGTGCACTTCTGAGGGAATGACGGTCAGCATCTGGACCACACGTCAGAAGAGCCATAGTTGGGAGGCCCCTCAATCCTTGGCCAACTGGCTTTTTCCCAGTGAGGCTTCTGGGTAAACTTCCCTTGCTCTCAGGATAAAATAAATAAATGCCCCCAGCATGCCTCCTTTCTCATGAGAATGACTTTCATCTTCTTTCCCATCCCTGCCATTCTGACCCTAGAGTGGGGTCCTGCCTCCACGTGCCATTGACTGATTTGACACCAATGCTCCCTGGCCACAGATGATTGGCACAGAGGTTGGCAGATGACCCAAGCTGGGTCAGTTGGGGCCCTTCCCTGGGATTTTGAACTTGGAAGGGTGAGAATGTCAGTCTGTCCTCCTCTCTGGTCGAGGCTGTGAGACATGAGGCCGGGGGCTGTAGGGAGCCTCGTCTCCTGCCAGCAGGAGGGAACCTCATCAGCTGTGAGAAGGAAAGACTGGCAGAGGCAGAGATGAGGAGTGAGCACTACTGAAATGCAAGTGCTTAGTTGCAGTTACACTCTTATACTCAGCTCTTCCGGTTACTCTTCCTTTGATTATAGTCTAAAAGTGACGGGTACAGCCTCTGGAGCCAGACCATCTAGGTTCAAATCCTGGCTCATGGCCCAGGGGTGTGACAGCAGTTTCTGCCTTCTGTAAAATGGGATGAATGAGGACACCTACCTTATAGGGTGGTTGTGAGGAATACGAGATACAGGCAAAGTGCTTGGAGTAGCACTTGGGAGGTATTAGGTGCTGCATAAATGTCTTTTCTCCCCCTTTTCCCTCTTCCCCTCTCCTCCTCCTCATAATAATAATAATAGCAACAATAATGTTATTATATCTACTACTATTACTAGTAAAATTGGATATAATAATATTTCCCCCAGATTTATTGAGATATAACTGACATATAACATTGTGTAAGTTCAAAGTGTAAAACAAGATAATTTAGTATTCTTACATATCGCAAAATGATTACCACCATATTACTAGCTAACACCTCTATCACATCACATAACTACCATTTCTTTTTTGAGGTGAGAACATTTAAGATCTACACTCCTAGCAACTTTCCAGTGTATAACACAGGATTAACCATGATCACCATGCTGTGCATTAGATTCCTCAGAACATGTTCATCTTATAACTAAAAGTTTACACTCTTTGGCCAACATCTCCCCATTTCCCCAATCCCCAGCTCCTGTTAAGCACAATAATATTATTATATCTAATAATAGTATTATTATATCTAACAATAATATGCTATTATGTCTAACAACACTCTAATAATGTACTACTTCTGTTATTACATCTAATCTTTAATAGTAATAATAATATTATATCTAATAATAATAGTAATAATTAAAGATTCTTCAGTATCTTACCAGTAAGTCGGGCTTCTATCACTTGCAGCAAAATGCAGTGACTGACTCCAGAGACAAAAGCGTCCTTCAGAAGGTGGGGCTGACACTGGAACCAACTTTATCATTCATTGGGCGCCGGTTCTGACAGTCAAATGTGCTCCACCAATGACCGGAGAGCTGACAGGAAGTGGGGGCTAGACAGTAGAGCCTTGAAACCGGAAGAGGCAGGGTTTCTGCCTCAGCTGTGGGACAGAGGTGAGGTGAGTGGGGGTGGGGTTGAGAAGGTGGAGCTGGGACTTCAGGTTTAAGCTGTGTTGACTCCAAAGCTTGGAGGTCGCCTGGCGAAATTCGGAACTGGCCCGGTGCCGCTCCAGGTTGGTAGGTGGTGGTTTTTAACAAGCAAGGGAACTTACGGACCAGGCGTGTCCTGGGTGCCGCAAGGTGAGGCGCACCTCGCGCCAGAATCCTCACAGTTCGTAGAGAGGCCTTAGCGGGGTTCAGTCACGAATCCCGTGAGATGGTCTCGACAACATCTTACTCTCTCAAGGCTGCTTCCTTGAAATGGCCCCTGGTGTGGGAACACTGGTTAGAACGTACCTTCCAAGGACAGCGGAGGGTGAGGAGCCGACATTGTCCGGGACGAGCTCGTGGGTCAAATGGCGGTCACAGCCTCTCGATGACCTCCTCCAAAACGCTGGAAGCGGAACAAAAGAAACAGCCTCCCTGCAGGACCGAGCTGGCCAAATGAAGCGAAATGGGGGCGGGCGCTGAACTCCTTTGCTCAGCCTGCTTCTCTTAACTGTACTCCCTTTTGCTTCTTCTTCTGGCTGGAGATTTCTCTTCAGCTCTTGACACCTAGAGTCACCAGAAGCCACCACATGGCTCCACCGGGGAGGAGAGCAGAATCCAGAGATAGAGAGGTTGATCCTACAGTCTTGTGTGGGCTCCTAAATCCTGCTGTACCTGAAGGTAGCCCTACCCGTGGACTCTTGTGAAACAATTTATTCACTGTTCACTGAACTGATTCCACCTGTTTTCTGTTGCTTTGCAATAGAAAGAGACCTGGCCAATACCACTTCTGAAACCAGCAGGTGCTAGCCAGATGCCAGCTCTATTTAAATATTTGTGACAATCAATTCAAAGCTTAAAAGGAAAAGAAAATCCTAGGGATGGGGACTCTGACCACCTGTCCTGGAGAATCACTCTGAACCAAGCAAGAGTGTGGGCTGCTGAGCTGCAATCAGCAATCTGAATCCAGGCAGGACTGGGCCAGAAAGGGAAGGAAGGACCTGTAGTGTAGACTGACAGTCAAGAATGGCAGCAGCATAAATCAAGGCTCCAGGACTGGTACGCGGTTTTCCTTGGAGGAGGAAGTGCAGTGCAGTCCATGCCTGATGGATGAGAAGGGCTCAGCTTGAGACTAAGGGACCCTGACTGTTCAGGAGTGCTTTGTTTTATGCGGTGAGTTTCTTGTGGAAGAGAAGAGATGATGGGAAAGAGAAATTAAGAAAACTTGAGTTTATTTTCCAGTTGATTTTTGTACTAGCCACGGTTGCATTTGTTGAGCCCCTACCATGTGCTAGGCACTCTGCTTGTCCCATTCATATGTGGTATTTACTCCTTCCACCAGGACTGCCATGTACAGCTGTTCATGTTGCATAGCTTCTGAGCAGCACCCCTGGGAACTGTGCAGTGCACAACCTTTGCAGCAATATAGGGCTGTCCTGTTTCCAACAAACTGTAAGTTAGGGGGTGTTATATCCCTGTCTTTTTTTTTTTTTTTGAGTTGATATGGGACTAGGCATAGAGGTGATAGGTGAATTGCCCAAAGATAACATAGCTAGTGGGTGGGAGAATTCTAACTCAAACCCAGCTCAAATTAACTTACTTTACATTGTATCACTTAGCCCTCTGTGAGTTAAAATGCTCTCTAGGCTAAGTTCAGTTGCTTTTCATATCTCAGACTTAACTTGGAAGGTGGACCAGTGGTGTCTTATTGATACCTCCGGTTCTTAGCATGGTACCTGTATCCAGTGGGCATTTGGCAAGTGCTTGTTGAACTGGCACTGAACAGTGTGGCAGGGCTTCATGAAGAAAACCTCATCCAGGGGGCTGGACAGAGGAAAATGAACTTAGAGGACTGGATGTTTTCTGGTTCCGATTAGGAATAAATCCAGCAATATGTCTTGAAGTTGATGATGAAAGGACTAATTTCTGCAGACATCTCCAAACTCTGAGAACTTTCTGGGAGCTATATTGTATCTTGATGGAGTACATAGCCAGGCCTGTCTGGCTACATAGTGGAGACTTGTTTATCACTGGTATAGCCTTCCCTGTTCCTAAAATACAGCAGGGACTCGACAGTGTGTGTAGAATGGGATTTATAAAGAATCATACCTTCGTTGGGAAATGCTTCTTTGAGATGCTCAGCTAGGGGAAGATAGAGGCTGTGGATTACAGATTAACTTAAAGATAGAAAAATCCATTTGTAAGACGCTAAAGGGATTTACTGTTTCTTTTTGAAATTGGCCTTCAGGTGGGGCTTTGTTTGACTTGTACATTGTTTTAAGTAAACTTGAATTAAAAGCAAACGTTTAAAAGTTAGAAGAGTTTATATTAAAAATCCTGAGTTTGAGCTCCTGTTAAAAATCAGAATATGGACTCACATTCCTACAGGCCGGTAATCAGCTGGAGGTGAGAAGCAGCTGCAGCCTTTAGACAGAGTGTGGGCTGTCCAGTTTACCACAATTCCCCAACTCTCTATTGTTTTACGCCCTCATGTCTGCTACTGACTGGTCCTTATAGACGTTTGAGTTTGTGATTCTTATTGTGGAGTCTAGGCTGGAAGATCAGCCATTCTTGTTTTTTTGTTACAGCTTGTTATTTTTATCACCTAAATGAGTCTCAGAGATTCAGTAGTTTCTTGTCTCTTTTGGAGGTGGGGAAACTGAGTCCAGGTAGAAGTTAAATCTCTTATCTGGGGTCATATGTCAGGACAGCGCTGGTCCTAGAAAGTCCATTGTTTTTCTCCAGTGAGAACAGCTTCTACTGCTGTTTTTGACTTGGCCACCAGGGAACTCAGAGCCACATTTTCAGATCCAGTTTAGGAGCTGACCTGGCCTTTGTATCTTTACCATCTATACTGCTCTATTCCTGCTTTACCTCTTATTCTAAATTATTTTTCTCTAGTCCCAATTTTAAATTTATGTTCTGTAATTTTGACATACATCTTTCTTGAAGTCTACTGTAAGTTCTGTGTGAGTAGTGAATGAATAAATAAAATGTGATGAATTTTGAAAGTCCAAGAAGGGCCTGAGTCACACCAAACTTCCTGCTGAATGACTTGTCATAGACTCAGACTGTGGCTCTGTTGTAACCAATCAGCAGTTTTGTTTCATTTTGTTTTGTTTTTAGCCCTTTGCTAACAATACATTTTGCTTTTCTGGCATCAAAGTGGCCCAGGCTGATGGCTTCAGCCTGGAGTGGCTCTGATGGGGTCAGTCTGGTGTCAGGAGAGGGTTGGTGGACTCTGTCCTCAGATAGGCAGAGTGGGTAGAGGTGGTGTAGGGGCAGCTTCACTACCTGCCTGACATTTGGGTCTTCGTTGGAGAAAGACTTCCAGGCTCTGCTGACTTCTGTTCTGTCTCCCATGGTTCTACCAGTGCGGCCATTCCTGCAGAGATAGAAAATTTCCTGCCAGGAGTTTCTGGCTTGTTTGATTTTGAACTTGTTCCCTCACATCCCTTTCCCCACCCCACCCTGCTGGTTCATGGGCATTTTTTAAAGAAACAGTTGTGAGGCAAAATCAAATCCAAAAATTCAAAACAGAGGAGTCATTTAAAAAAAATTCTGGCTGTTTCAGGGTAGTGAAGTGAAGAGAGCTTATGTTTTTGGACCTTATTCTGTACCAGCCCATGTGCTATGTTCTTAGCTGAGTACCTGCTTCCTTTTGATTTCAGAGTAACTTAGCAATGGATGGTCAGCTCCTGTGTGGTCTGGTCCTGGCTGACTCTGGAACTGCCTCTTTGTTCCTTGCTTCCTCCAGCTGAACTGGCCTCCATTTGCTGGCCCCCTCCCTGCCATTCCCCTAGTATAAGCCCAGTTCTCGCAGTCTTTCTAATTTCGCACGTGCTACTCTCTATATTGGGAAGGGTTGTCCCTCCTGGTCTTTGGCCAATTCCTTCACACCCCAGGTATCAGCTGAAATATCTTCTGAGGCCTTCTCTGATGCTGAACTGATTACCTCACAGAAACCTCTTTCTTCCTTTACCACACTTGTCAGCTCTTTTAATACTTTTTATACTTGGTTGTTTACAAATACATTTCTTTTGTTATACCATAGGTCTGTTTCTTCCATTATAAGTTTCATGATGGTGGAGTCACGTGTGTCTTGTGTTCTGTTGTATCTCTAAGTGCCTAGCACATAGTAGGTGCACCATAAAATTTGTTGAATGGACACTGAACCCCACGATTCGAATCATTAATAAATCATTATTGTAATTATTATTACTAGCAGCTACATTTACCAGGCTCTGACTGTGTGCCAGGCACTGTGTTAATTTTTCTGTAACTAGCATCTGTATTTAATTCCACAACAATCCCAGTGGGGTGGATTGTATTGTCCCCATTCCTCAGAAGAGGACACTGAGGTTCAGGTCCTTGCTCAAGGCCACCCTATTAGTTAGTCATAGAGCTGGGATTCAAACTCAGGTTAACACTAAAGCTATGCTTCTCCCACTCTGCCCCCATGTCCTTCTCCAGAGGAGGGGTCCTTGTACTGCCAGGGCTTACTGTTTGACACTCACTGAGACAGGTCAGTCCGGGGAAAGAAGGGGGAAAGGGACAGGCTCATCAGATGGGAAGGCCCTTTGGGTGTCAGCTGGGAAGACTGATGGGAAAGTGGGGGCAGGGATCTTGCTCTGCATAGCTGGTAAGATGGGTGGGGAGGGGAGGGGAGAGAGGGAGAGAGAGAGAGTGAGTGAGAGAATGAGAGAGAGAGAGAGATCTCTTCCCCTTTTTATAAGGACACAGTCCCATCTGATTAGGTCCCCACCTTTATGACCTCATTTAACCTTAATTACTTCCTAGAGATCTTTTCTCCAGATACAGTTACACTGAGGTTAGAGCTTCAGCATGTGAATTTTGTTTTTGGAGGGGACGCAGTTCAGGCCATAGCAAGTCTCTAGAGGGCTTTGAGGAGCCCAGGCTTTGGGGTCAGACAAATGTGGCTCCAAACCCCTCCTGGCCCTTTTCTAGCTGTTGGACCCTCCTTTTCTGAGTCTCAGTTTCCTTCTCTATGAAATGGGGATACCATGCTCTGCCGTGCTTGCCTCACGGGGCGCTAAGGAGCAGATGACGTAATGTGTGGAAATGCAGTTGTTTTTATTGGTATTACTTATGGTCATTATCTCTGTTCTCGACCAGACTGACTGTAATTTTTCTCCCTCTCTTTTCTTCCTACCTTTGAGTTGTTTGGAAGTTATTTTTAAAAGTCTTTGAAATGTCCTTTTCTGTATTTGGCAAAAGCAAAATGGAAATTGATAGCATTGTCACAGCCGTCGTCCCCCTCCCCCTGGCTGCCCGGCTTGGGGAACAACTTTTTGAAAACACAGAGGTTTCTGTTAAAGTGGCTGGTTTATTACTGTGTGAACGTTTCCTGCAAGACCTGACCATCTCTCCTCTAAATCAATTTGTCCTTCTCTGTTCCTTCTCTTTCCCTGCCAATGTCAGGTCTTCTGTGTCACAGATGGATTCAGAAATCCAGGCAGCAGGATTTGGACCCAGTCTGGCCACTTCCAGCTGAGAAGCCCTCCAGTGGCTTCCTTTTGACTTAGAATAACATCCAAATTCTTTTATCATTACCATAGGCCCTGTGTGGTCCTCCTGTCTCTCCCTCCTACTTCGCTTAGCCCCACTCACGTGGCCTCCCTCTACTCAAATGCCCCTCATTCTTTCCAGCCCCAGGGCCTTTGCATGGGCTCCTCTCTCTGCCTGGAACTCTGTTCCCCTCTTGTCACGGATGTCTCCTTTACTGACATCTCTGCTTAAGTGTCCCTCTTTTAGAGGGCCTTTCCCTGACCCCCCCCACCCCCAATTAAAAATAAATTCCTTTTGCTATTCAGTCACAGTTGGGCATAACCTCAATTAGGGTTACCAGAGAAAAACAGGGTGCCCAGTTTAGTTTAAATTTTAGGTAAACATCAAATAATTTTCTAGTGTGTGGGACATGCTGTACTAAAAATTATTCATTGTTTATCCGGACTTCAACTTGTACTGGGTGTCCTGTATTTTCTTTGCTAAGTCTGGCAGCTCTGCCCTTAAGGTCTGTGTTGAACAAATGAGCGAAGCTCTCAGCATGGAGCCTGGCGCATAGCAGGCACTAAGTAAGTGTTAGCCATCATCTCCATCCTCCCCATACAGTTGCTTCTTGGAACTACAGTCTCCCTGCTCCCTCTTCCCTCCTTGGAGATGGATGAGAAAACATTTTCTACCAGAGGACCATCGCCCGGCTCCTTAGAATAGCATAAAATATTCTCTGCTGAAGCTTTGGAATCCGATTGCACTGGTGTTTGGCAGGGAAATGCAGTGAGTTATCACGGAGCGTTCCCTCCAGCTCTGGGTCATGCAAATATTTATTGCAAGCGTTAAATAATAAATGGAACAGCCTGCCCAATGGTAAATCTGTCATGTTTGGTTTCAGCCAGGAGTTGTGACGACTCTGGAATTGCTGCCCATTCTGCTGCCTCCGCCTGCCCTCCAGAGGGGCGAGGCAAACAGCCGGCTCTCCAGGGCAGAATCAGCGGGGTTGATTAGACACCTGGATGCCAGAGGTGGCAGCAGGGGATGCTCAACCAGGTGTGGAAACTGGCAGGTAAGGCCGGAGCCGATGGATGAGATGCTGGGCTGCCTGAACAGGCAGTCAGGGTTCTCAGGGAGGCAGGGCTCCTCGTTACGTCTTGAGTCATCTTCAGTATTGCCCTTGATGCTCATGTCAGTTTCACTTTGGCTGACTGGCCAGAGCTGGCCAGCTCCTGAAAGTGGGGTCAACATTCTGCCCCCTTTTCTCGGCTGAGCGTTAGAGGATGAGCGAGGAATGAGCGTCTTAGACATTCAGATGCGATCATGTTTCCTGAGACCCTGGCGTGTGCCAAGGACCCCCACACATGTCATTGTTGTTTAAGCCTGGCCTTACAACATGGAACTCAAGCATGTGAGTGCGTGAGCAAGACGGATCTGAATTGAGATCCTCTCTGTGCTTACAAGTGGTAGGACCCTGGCCTAAGCCACCTAACCTCCCAGAGTCTCAGTCTGTTGAGCTGCGGTCGGGGGAATGATAGTCTCCCTTCATAGGGTTGTATGGCAGTGAAGTGAGATCATGGAGATGAAGGATTTTGTACCCTGCCTGGGTGAGTGTTCACCGGATGTTAGCATTAACAGTTAAGAATGGTCCAGGCAGGAAACTAACTTGCCCAGATCCCCAGACAGAGCTGCCCTGCTCAACCATGCAGGGGTAAGTCACATCCTGGAGTATGGGGTGAACAGTGTACTACTGGTCACACAGCCACTGAGTGGTGGCCATGCAAAAGCAGGTGGCGGTCTGGGTTTAGCTCATAGGCTGTGGTTTGCTGACCCTGGCTAAGACTGATCCAGATTCATGTCCTGAAACCGGGGAGGGCCGAGCTTCCTTTGAAACATTGCCCCTGTCCTTAAGATAATTGGAATCTGGTTTACAAGGAAGAAGGGGCACATGGTGGTTGTGTATTCACCTGCAGCGTTTGCCACAGCAGGCCTTCGGATATCAGTCAGCAGAACCATTCCTGCCAAGAGTCAGCTTACTCAATGTCTTGCTTTCAAGTCTTGGCTTAGTTTTATTTCTTAGGTAGCTTTTCTGTTTTTCCACTGAAGACAGTCTTCATTGTCCTGAAAAGCCTGTGCATAACCCATTTTCATACCTGAAACTCCAGCTCACAATCCCAGGTGACATCAGAGCCTGGGAAGGTAGCAGTAGGTGTCTTCAGGACACTGGTTCAAGCTTCCTGCACCTTCTTTGTGATCCTCTAAGATGGAAATCCCTACTGACATTTTGTGGCTGGGGAAGCTGACAACTGAGAATCAAAAGATGACAGACCCAGCATTGAGAGCTACCTTACCGTTTCTCAGTTCTGTGATTTTCTACCAGTTCTCTGGGCTACTCCCTGGAGGGTATGCAATCCATGGTCTGGCTGCTGGCCTCCTTCTTTCCTTGGTGAAAGATACTAATAAAAATACTGATAGTAACAACAACAATAATAAATAACTACCATGAGACTGAGTGTTTACTATCTTCCAGACACCATCCTAAGCACTTTGTATAATTATGTCCTTGAACTTACATGCATATTGTAGGTGGAGGAACTGAGGCACAGAGTGGTGAAGTAACTCAGGGTCACCACCAGTGAGTGGGAGGTTGACCCAGTTCTGAACTCAAGCTGTTGGGCCCTAGAACCCAAGCTTGATTAATTACTAGAAGGAGGCCCAGTATTAAAAGAGAATCAAAAGAAATATACAGACAACTTGAACTCTGCCATTCTTCCCCCACCCCCTGCCTCAAATCTTTTGAACATGAAACATAATTGTTCTGTTTTGCTTTTGTTGCTTTCTGCCTGGCTAATTGAGGTCCAGTACTCCTACTAAAGAAACACACCTGTAAATTTTAGAACGGCTATAACCCGCCATAAATAAGATGATGGATAGGAAAAGGGAATGCATTGTTGTTTTCCTTTCTAGTATAGAGAAGAGAGAATCGAGGTTCCTGTGATTTGTTGTGAACCATGGACTGAATTGTGTCGCTGCAAAGTCCTCATACTGAATGTGAAGGTATTTGGAGGTGGGGCCTTTCGGAGGTGGTTAGGTTTAGATGAGATCATGAGGGTGGGGCCCTCATGATGTGATTAGTGTCCTTAGAAGAAGAAGAAGAGAGCAGAATATTCTTTCTCTCCACCACGTGAAAACAGCAAGAAAGCTGCTGTGTGTAAGCTAGGCATAGAGCTCTTACCAGAATTTGACCATGCTAGTGCCCTGATCTCTGACTCCCAGCCTCCAGAACTGCAAGAAAATGAACTTCTGTTGGTTAAGGCACCCAGTTTATGTTATTTTGTTATGGCCAGGAGGATTGAGAGCATGGGAGTCTATCCTGGCCTGTCAGGAATATCAAATCTCTCAGAATAAAGGGTGAGAGGTGACCCTTCAAAGCTTCTCAGTTGGCTGCCCTCCACCCCTCATCATCACCAGTCTTCAGGATGTGGGCACACCTGGTGTGGAATTGAGAAGGGTTGGAATTCATGGAGGGAGACTTGAGAAGTTATAGTAAAAACAGCATCATAGCTAATAGCTGTCTTCCTAGAACTTGCTGTATTCAAGGCATGAAACTATAGGTGCCAGAAAACCCTGGTTTAAGCAAATAGGGGGCATTTTTCTCCTATAACAAGATGTCTGGAATGGGGGCTTTTGGGATTGTTTTTGGCTCTGGTTGGCTAGTCCTGGGTCACATGACCACTCTACACAAAGGACTGAGCCAACTTTCTCGAGATAAGAATCCCTAAACAGAACTGGGGTTCTGTTTACAAGAAGAACCGGGATGAGGAGGATGGCTTTGGGTGGCTGTCGACAATGTCTGCCATAGTGCTTTACACATTTGCTCTTTAGTTCTCCTAACAACCTTGCAAAAGTTTGATTACTACCCATGATTTGCTAATAAGGAAAATGAAGTTCAGAGAAGTTAGTAATTTCCCTAAGGTCACACAGCAAATAAGGTGGGAGAACCCAGGCCCATCTAGCTCCAAAGCTTGCACTCTTTCCACTGTGTTGCCTCTCCCATCACAACAGTGGTTCTCAATTGTGGGGAGGCCGGGGGGGATTTTGACCCCCAGGGGACAATTGACAATGTTTGGAGACACTTTTAGTTGTCACAACTGGGGGTGTTATTGTCATCCAGTGGGTAGAGGCCAGGGATGCTGCTGACCACCCTATAGTACACTGTACAGCCCCCCACAACAAAGAATGATCTGACCCAAAATGTCCCTAGTGCCAAGGCTGAGAACAGGTTCTTGGAGGGCAAGGATCATGCTATCTTCGTCACTTCTGAGACCTCTCCGCTCAGCCTGGTCCTGGTAGATTGTAAGCGCTTAGTGCTGACTGAGTAAATGAACAAGTATGTTTCACTGAATTCCAGAGTCAAAGCATCATAGACTTGGGGAACTGCAGGGTAGTAGGGGTGGAGAGCAACAATCCCCCACAATAGGCTCAAGTCTCTAGCTTCCCCTGATTTCAGGAGGCCTGGTGGAGACGTGGTCCTGCACTTGAACTTGGTCCAACACAGCCTCTGCCCCCCATGTGTGAAAGGGGACTGACCAATAGGTGGTAGTCAAGCTTGGCCACCTGTTCCTCTCTGACATGACAGAAACGGAAGGACTGAACAAAGAAACACTTCTCTGAATCTACCCATTTCTAAATGGACTAACCACTGAGGAGGAAACATGATAATTTATTTCTCACTGCCCTTCGATCTGCACTGCTCTTTGTAGGCAGTTGCTGGTGCTTCAGGGCAAAGATAATGAAAGTTCTTTCTTGTGTCAAACTCCTTTCCCCGGGAGTCAGAGCCCCAGCATCAGCCAAGCAGAAGGCCTGGCCTCTGGGAGCCTGGTTCAGAGGCCCAGAATGTCCATGCACGTGCTTCCCTGGGAACAGGCTGAACTTGCGGAGATTAATAATTACATTGATATTTCAGTGCCTGCTGACGTCTTCATTGGACGTTTCTGTATCACATCAGGTTATGAGAAAAAGCAACATTTTGTAATGGCTAGACAGGACTGAATTTTTTCCCCCTAGAGGTCAGTTTTTGCAGCAAGGAAAGAGCCTTGAATTTACTCAAAATGTGTCCCTGAGCATAAGCACCACAAGCAGAATATGCATCTTATCCTCACAAACACTCATGAACCAGTATCTCCATTTGCAGCAGAGGAAACCAAGGCTCAGAGAGGTTACGTGACTTGCCCCAGATAACACAGCCAATAGGTGTAGAGTGGGGATTTGAACCCAGGACTGTATGTCGACCCCTCTACAACCCTGTAGTCTCCATGTCTCAGGACTGGCTGGCTCAAAAGGCCATACTGTATTCCCTTGGCCATGCCCTTGTGGTGACCTGCATTCCTTCTACAGTCTTGACTACTGCCAGAGATGGAATGTCTGTGTACCCACAAAATTCTGTGTTGAAGTCTTGACCCTCAGTGTGATGGTGTTTGGACGTGTGGCCTTTGGGGGGTGATTAGGTCATGAGGGTGGAATTGATTTAAACACCCATGTCAAAGCAAAGAATTCTGGAACAACACGTCTTAACTGAAGATGTGCAACAAATCCTGGTTGGGAGAGATTTGGACTCCACTATCTCCTGAGTTATCTTCATTTTTCAACCACTGACCCTCCCATCTTCATGTGACCTTTCACCTGATGTAAGTACTGCCATGGTATTTGTTCAAAAGAAAGGAAATGTAAGTCTGAGGTCTAGTCTGGAAGCCATAGCACATATCCTGAGGAAGGCCAAGCAAATTGGTAAGAGTTAAACAATTTGTTGGAGGTGCTCGCTAACACTGGTGGTAATTGTATTTACAATATATAAATGCATCAAATCAACAGATTGTATACCTTAAACTTACATAAAGTTGTATGTTGATTATATCTCAGTAAAAATTACATTTGACTAGAGAAAAACAGTTAAATAAGATTACATTTGTGAAGCCAAATTTGGGATTTCAGTAGGAAGCTATCCTGTTTTTTTCCAGAAATGTTAACTCTCTGCCATGTAAATCTCCATCAGCTAAATAAAAATGGTCCCACTCCGTGGCTGCAAAGCTGACTTTTTCTTTTCACGTGACCTGCTCTTTAAAAGACCCCTTGCAAACCTAGAAAGATCAAGGGCAGGTCGAAGAATTAATTTTCTTGAAACAGGGCTACCAAAGCACAAAACATATGTGTGACAATGAAAACATATTTTCCACACTGGTCTCCTGACCCCTTTCTCAGTAATGTTTTTCCTTGGCCTCTTCCCATGGACTCTTAGGGGCCCTTCTGTGACTCGTTAAAGGGAGATATGGATGGAGGAGAGAGAGCTGGTCTGTGGTTCCTCACATCCCAATCATGCCGCTTTCTTGTGTGCTGGGTCATCTGCTGTCATGTGTCCAGCTGGCAGGGAAGCTCAGTTTTCCTCTGGCCCTGCTGAGGGTCTGATTTTGGAGGAGGCTGGGATCAGACTGAGCCCTTGGGGTCTAGGAGGGTGGAGTTCTGGCTCAATGGGCTGCTGGTAGCCACCATCTGGCTGTCCTGGAGAAGGGCTGAAGGAAGTAGTCCCCACCTTGTCGGTGTCTGAGGGAGTTGTTGGCGGAGGGCTGGGAGGCGGCGGGGACAGGAGCAGGTGCAGGGTGTGCCAGGGAGCTATAGCCAGCTGCTCCCAGGGCTCTCGGTGACTTTGCCAGGAGGCTGTGTCTAGACAGCCTCTGTCTGGTCCCTCCTCCTCTTCCCCCACCATCCCGTCATGGCACCTCCCTGTCCTGAGACTCCCCGCCAGGCTGCTGCAGGACTGTGGTGTTGAGCAAAGTCTAGGTTGGCCGTCTGCACAGTACTGGGCTAGGCATCACTGGAGGATGAAAGGCAGCTTATCTTAGTCCATTTGGGCTGCCGTAACAAAACACCACAGGCTGGGCGACTTAACAGACATTTATTTCTCACAGTTCTGGAGGCTAGAAGTCCAGGATCAGGTTGCTGGCTGATTTGGTTCCTGGTGAGAGCTCTCTTTCTCGCTTGCAGATCGCCACTCTCTCGCTATGTCCTTCTATGGCAGAGAGGGGGCGGGGGGAGAGTGAGAGAGAGAGAGAGAGGGAGAGGGAGAGGGAGAGAAAGAGAGGGAGAGGGAGAGAAAGAGAGGGAGAGAAAGAGAGGGAGAGAGAGAGAGAGAGATCTCCATTAATCCCATCACAAGGCCCTGGCTTCATGACCTCATTTAACCCTAATCTCCAGCAGCCTCATCTCCAAGCAAGTATCATCACGTTGGGGGTTAGGGCTTTAACATACCAATTTGGGGGAGGAGGCACATTCAGTCCATAGCATAACTCCTCCATCTCAGCCCTGCTCTGTGTACAAGAAGCTACCAGTCTTCCCAGGAGGCCTAATGCCTTGATGAAATGTGAGGAGAGCTCCCCAAAATATACACCCAGGGAGTGTGGGCCCTGTAGAGGTCATCTCATCCAGACCTGAGACCCCAGACTATCAGATAGTAGAGGCCAAGGTTAGGGAAGGAAGGAGACAGGAGTCCAGGAGGCAGTCAGGGGAGAGGCCAGACTCCAGTGGAACCTTGAGGAATGAGAGGCGTTGGTTGCATGAGGAAGGGGGACTGGGGGCAGGAAGGGCCCAGGTAAGGCCTAGGTGGTGGAGGGGGTGGGGGTGTAGAAGCTGGTTTGGGTGAGGACACAGGCAGTCAAGTAGAGACCCACTGGGCAGGGACAGATGGTCAAATGCTACCCTGGCTTGTCTGCCCTGGGGAGTGCGGCAATGTCTACACACCTGTTCTCCATCTGGGGGCGGGGGTGCTCAGGTGTGGTCAACAGCAGAGGAATAAAATCCGGGGGCCAGGCTTCAAGTCCTGCCTCCTGTCTCTTTTCCAGTCATGTGACCTGGGCCAAGCCATTGAGTTGACAGAGCCTTAGGCTCCTCATTTGCAAAATGGGAGAAATGGCCTTCATGTCTCATGGTGCTTGTGAGGGTCTTGGGTAATGATGGATGAGAACATGCCTTGTAGTCAGTAAAGACATTCAGTCACGTCCTCTGAGCATCTGTTATGTGCTGGCCCCAGCTCCAATTGCTGGGGGTTCACAGAAGAGTTCTGGGTGGATGGTGGACAGAATGGGCTTGTGGGCTCATGGCTGGA
The DNA here is from genome assembly GCF_009834535.1 of Camelus ferus. NCBI lineage: Eukaryota > Metazoa > Chordata > Mammalia > Artiodactyla > Camelidae > Camelus > Camelus ferus. Next base: position 35,466,977 of record NC_045713.1, on the reverse strand, counting down.
GCCCAGGCCTCCTCTGCTCCTTGCCTGCCCTGGACAGGAATGAGCAATGCCCACCTCACCTCAGGCTTGGCTAAGTCAGTATGTGGTGCATTTGCGTCTCTTGGGATATCTGCTGAGCTTCACATGATTGGGGCTAATGGATGCTGTGCGTTCTCTGTTGGTGGCCCATGGGAGGGCTTTGGTGGGTCATACCCTCCCTCAGGTTGCCCCATGGACATGGGAGAGCTTGTAACTCTCAGTCCACCAAGTCCATCTGTCCATCCCATTTATGTGTTCATCTGTAGACTTAAGGAATTTCAGGTTTGGAAGGGACTCCCTTTTTACAAGTAAGGAGACTGAGCCTGAAAGGGGGCGTGTTTCTCAGCATAAATGACTGAGTCCCTTTCCCTGGGTGGGTCCTGTTCTGCAGATTCAGAGTTGAATCAGATTTGTCTTTGTCTCCGTGTGTATCAGGCCTGGACCTGATAGGACTCTTCCTAAACCTCTCAAACTCCTGAGCTATGACACATACCCCTCCGCCAGTGTCCTGCCCCAGATCACCCCTAGTGGGAAGGTTAACAGTTGCGCTGCCGCTGCCTTCCAAGAAGATCACTGTCCCACTTTCCTCCAGCCATGGAGCTCTGAATGCCAGCCAGCCGGTGAGCCAGCTCCAAAGCACGTGTTAGGGTCTGATTCCTGGGCCCACTCTTCACTCTTGGTATCAACTCTCCTAGATCATGGTCCTTGGAAACAGACTCTGGGATGGAGATTTGCCTGCAGGGAGTTGACAGGGGAGTTACACCCATAAGGCGGGAAACAGAGTTAGGTGAAGGGAGCAGGTGGAATGTGAGGAGGTGGCAACAGAGGCCTCAGCTGATCCCACTCAGAGCCCTGAAGCTGGGAAGGGCCTTCCACCTGGTGCCTGACCTTAACCGATCATGAGGTGGGGACTGCTCCCTGCGGGTATGACCTTGGCGAGAGGCAGCTCCTGTTGGCCAAGGGAGATTTCGGGGGAGGGCTCAGTGGCGAGCCATCAAGGGCCAGCACCCTGGTAGCCGGGGGTGATCTGTGCAGCACTGTGGGGTGGCTGCTACAGCTCCTCCCCTTCAAAGTCACTGTGTGTGATGGAGACTGAACCTGTGTGTACCCAGGACCCTGCCCTTCTCCTGCCACATCCCCACTCCACGTGGCTGTGGTGGTGGCTGCTGTGTTCTCCCATGTTGGCCCCCTGGCCAGAGCTGACTGGCTCTGTGGAGGGCATCTTACTGAAGCTGGCCCATTAAGGTACCTGTCTTTATTGCCACTGGTGACTGGTCCAGCTATAGGCACATGCATTAGCTTGGTTTGTTCAGAATTTTTCCCTGGGAGTGAAGTGGAAACAGGTTTCTGTTGTTAATGACTTCCCTGAGGATGGGAGGCCCATGATGTGAAATGGGAATTTTGGTGGTTGGAGGGGAGGCCAGTCTTCAGCGGGAGAGATGAATCTGATGTGCAGAGGGAAACTGAGATGAAAGAGAGGGGCATGTGAGCCCTGGTGAGCTCTAGGGCCCTGATTCCAGCTGTTCCTGAAGCCTACCCTCTTCTGTACCTTTCCCATGGTTTTGTTGTTCAGCCTTTGTTTTAACCATTATTTTAATAAGTCCCTCTTTTTGTTTAAATCAGTTTGAATTGGGTTCCTGTCAGTGGAAACCAAGTGACTTCCAGGACATGTAAAATTATAAAGTGTTGTTCTTTTGAATTTGGCTTGATTGATCATAATTAACCCTTTTTGTCAACTCTGTAAAGTTCCAACTTAACAAGTCCCTCTAAATGTGGCTCTAGAAGTCACAGGCTGGGTGCCTAAGGACTATTTCTGGTCCTCATATACATATGGTGTTTAAAACATCCAGTTGCAATCATTTAATAATTGGGAGATTTACATAGCATCTGGCCTTTGGGCTTCTCTTAGTGTTTTAGTAGGTCTGGCAGCATTGGGCCCATGCTTCCACTTGGAAACAGTTGGTGGGTACAAGCTAAGCAGCAGCTGCCCCCACCTTTCTTAATGGGGCATGCACTCCAGTTTGCCACAGACTCCACCATTCTCTATGGCTTTCCATCCCTCCCTCTTCATTTACGTGACCTGCCTGTATTCTGAAGGCATTTTAGTTTGTGGTTCCTGTTTGTATATGGACTGGTGAATTTTATGGCCTTCTCTGACCCTGTCAAACTTCAGATTCCCAGAGGGATGAAAAAAAGATATTGCACATTATGGAGGGAACAAATGAAGTAAAGTAGGTGGGAGCTCTTGGAAAGCCTAAAGCTCTCTGAAATCACAAAGCTGTATAGATGAAAATTATCACCATCATTATTAATAAGAACTGAAAGGACAGGAGACAGGGAAGTCAGCCCCAGCTCCACCGCTACCCCCCCAGCCCCCAAGCCCAGAAGAGTATTTGCACCATCACAATGGTGTTTATCATTGACATTGACAGTTATTATTAAACTATGTCAACTTGCAAATGCAAAATGTTTACCAAACGAACTAAAATGAGCTGGCATAAATAATATCTAGGCGCTGTCTACTTTCAACTGTTCTCTCTATAAATTGTTTTGGCATTTCTCCAGGGTTCAGAAAACAAGGAAGAACAGAAATGACCCCTCTGGCTCGTTGAAGGTGTTACTTGTTATTCCAGCTGGTATCCTGTGTGTCCCATTGTCCCCCCTGCCACTGCCGATGTGGAGTCTCAGACCTTGGAGACTGCACATTGCTGGCCAGCTCCCTCCCCAGACACATTTATCAAAAAGTGAGTGAAGTGTCTCTCCCTTTGCGCCTGTCTCCTCCCAACATTGAAGTTGATTGACTACAATGCACCATTTTCAAGCTCAAAGTGCAGGCAGAGGTTTGATGATGCATCTAGCTGTGATCTGCAAGTGGTCTGTACTTGGAAAACATGATGCTATTATATAATCATGTGTGTCTGTGGTTGCCTTACGGCTCCTGACACCCACATCACTGTGGCTTTACTTCATGCATATCCAGGACCGCTGTAATCTGGCCCACCTCTTCCTGGTCTCTTCCTGCTCTGTGACCCCCTCCCTGCCGTATTTATTATGAGTGTGCTGTGTGACTTCGCTCCTCCATGCTGTTCTTTTGGCTAAAATGTTCTTTCCTGCTGTGACTTCCCCAAAACACCTCATCTTTCCAGACTTTCTTTGATGATTAAAGAGCTTCAGCACCTGAGTCTTATAATTCTGAAAATTTTCTCCTAGTTCCCAGGACCCCAGATGTGACAGTATGGCTTAGGGCAAGAAAAATGGCCTTTGGAGAGAGAATCACGTGGGTTTGAGTCCTGGCGCCACCACTTACTAGCTGTGCCTTTTGGGGCAAGTTACTGACTTCTCTGAACCTCAGTTTCCTCATCTGTAAAATGAGGATAGTGATAGGACCTAAATATTTTGTGAGGCTTAAATGTGATACTGTATATAAAGTGTCCATTATCATAGTGCCTGGGACATAATGAATAATTAATAGGAGCAGTTAATATAACACATGAGATGGGGCCAAAGATGGACTGACTTGAGGCAGATGCTAGAAACTTTTTAAACTGAAATCATATCACCCCATCTTTTGACTTCTAGGCTTCCTTTCCCTAAAAGGCGAGCGTGGAGGACTTAGCTGATTCAAGTTTTTGGTTAATCAAGGGTTATTACCCTCAAATGGCTCTGTGTTAATTTTAGGATAAAGACCAAAATCCTTGATGAGGTTTACAAAGTCTCACATGGCCAGCACCCTTCTCATCTCTTTAGCCTCATATCCCACTTCCCCTCTCTCCCTGGGTGAGATAGTGCCACAGGGTCTTTGCACAGGCTGAATCTTCTGCTGCACCACCTTAATCCATGTTATCTACTCATTAACTCCTATTCACTCTTCACTGCCCAGGCACTTCCCCTGGGAGCCACCCACAACTCCCTGGGTATCAAACCATATCCCTTACCTACAGAGCACTTACTCTGGTTTCTGATCCATTCCATATCCATTTCTGTGTTTATTTGATTAATGTCTGATTCTTCCACTGGATCATGAGCTCCATGAGGACAGGGACCAAGTCTGTGGGTTGCTCACTGCGGGCATCCCCAGCATCTAACACAACAGCTGGCTATCATGGGCGTTTACTAAGTTATTCGTTGAATGCCTAGTTGAATAAATGACTGATATTTCAAGAATGTGCAGTTGAGATGTCTGCTTGGAACTACAAAGTCCTAATCTTGAAGAAAGAAGGACCAAGAGATGCCATTAGAAGACAGAAGACACCATGGTGGAGCTGGGTTGCTCCTGGCATCTGGGAAATGGACTGTTAGGGAGGATTTGAGAAGGGAAGTGAGCATGTTTATTCTCAACTGATGGACTCCTTTTCTCCATGGATAAATTGGCTTCTAACTCGGACTAAGTTTTATTTGAGAGTAGGGCTGCTGCTGGTGAGGAGGTTTGTGTCCCTTGTGAATAGGGTGTTGAATAGGTAGCCTGACCCACCTCAGTGTCTTACAGGGTTTAAGGAGAACAGCCCTTGCCTCCTAAGTTCCTGAGCTGCTATCAAAAACACTCCTTAAATAAGCCAAATGTTTATTATCCCAAAATACTACAGACCTTTTTCTTGATAAGCAAGTTTGGAAAATACAGGAAAAAATGCCTAGAAAAAGAAAATAAAAATTAACCACATTCCACTACCCAGAGATAATCATATTGACATTCTGGTGCATATGTTTCTGATTCTTTTTAAAAAATTGTATTTCTGTGTGTGTGTTTATCTATACAGCATTATAATCTGATTTTTTACAGTTAACAAATGTATCACAAATGGAAAATGCCCAGGAAAGCAAATATCTCCTTCCTCCTGTGGGGCTTGGTGTGACCATGATAGCCTTGTTCCAGGAGGTTGGGAGTCCCAGAACTGCAGAGTATCTGATTAAGGTGTGAACGGGGGGCCTTGGGAAGGAAGGCAGATGGTGAGGCGAGGAGACAGGCAGTGACACTCATGGAGCAGTTGATGTGAGACATCCCCTAGACACTCACCAAGCAATATTGGGTCAGGGGTATGAGTAGGGACACCCCAAACAGGGTCATAGTGCTGATACTCTGGAAGGTAGGGTCTTGGAGCCATTGAATCTTTTATTTATTCACTCAACAAGTATTTCTTGAGTGGTTAACATGTGTCAGCTGCTCTACTAGGTGATGGGGATTGTAAGGAACATAAAAATGGAAACTTGGCCTCATTTGAAATTTACACCATGTGTAAAGTGCTTGGCACACAGTAGGAGCTTGGTACAGGGCAATCATAGAGATGAGTATTCATTCCTTTTCTGGAATCTATGGTTGGTTATTCCCATGTTGCCAATTGATAGAAGGGGCAGAGAGTGAAGTTCTTGTGACACTTAGTGTCCATACAGATGATTGTTGCAAGGATATGTTGACTCTCTTTAGTACGTATGTAACTAGTTGAGAGGAAACAGTTTATAAAATAGCTCTGCCACCATTAACTCCTAGCTCTGTTACATTATTGAAAAAACTTTCCTTGGGGCTTTGGGGTACATTATTGCTCCTTCAGTCACATTGTGATCCTTGGAGGACCAACCAGTAGGGCAACTTTTATTACCTGCTGTTTTTTTAATCAGCACAGGGAAATGATAGCAAGGTGTTGGGAAGGAAGACTTTTCTTACGAGATGAGATGAGCCGAGATTGGAAGGTGACATTTTTACTTACCTTACAAATGGAGTGGATACTGTGCGAATGAGACAAAGGGCTCTGCAGATCAAACTCAAACTGTCCTCCCTCTGCCCGGGCAGAGAGCCTTCTAAGCGGGTTGGGGTCTGTTGCACTTAGCTGCTCTCATTTTTCTGTGTCATGGAGTCTGGAGTTGGAAGGTACCCATGTCATGGCCAATCCCAGTTAGATTTGATATCAGGAAAAACATGTTTTTAATCCATCAGGCACAGAGTCTTTCCAGGATCTACAGGTTTTCAAAGGTCTACAAATATGTTTGAGATCTGAAAAAAAAAATTATTGGCTCCAAAATGCAAAGAGAAAATAGCAAAGTTGAAATTAATGAATATTTAAAAAACTTCCCACAAACTGTGCTACTTTGTCAATATTGCTAATTGTTAAATTTAGTGTTCATAGAGATTTCATTACCTCTGAAAACGCTGGTAGATTAGACTTTTCCACTTTCAAGAGCCTCTGAGTATGCAAATTGCCAAGAAATCACATCCAATCAAAAATTAAATAAGTCACTTATTGCCAAATAATTTCAGAAGCAAAATTTAGAAATTTGCTCAAAACTGTTTTATAGCAAAAACTTCATTTAATATAGGATGTAGGCAAATTAGTAATATGGTTGAAATGCTGTCAGTGAGGCCTCTCAAAGTAAATGTGTTTAGGGTCTACAAAATTCTTAAAAAGGTCTTGGCATTCATCCTCCCTCCTCACCCACCTGTAATATAGATTAGACAGAAGCTATTTTGTGAAGTGTTTGGGCTTTATGGTAGGTTTGATTGTTGTTCAATAAGTATGGATTCTCTCCCTCTTTGCCTCATTGCTGTTTGGAGAGGTCATGTGACTTTGCCTTGATGAGGGCTGTAGTGTACTTCCCCACCCTTTGACTGTTGAATTGGCCATGTGGTTTTATTTGGCCAATGGGATGTGAAAGGACCTAACTCTACCAGGTGCCTCAAACGTGCTTGTGTGATAAGGCTTGCCCTCTTGTTCTCCAGCCTTCTTCAGGAAAACATGCCGTAATTAGTCACTGGTCCCAGAAAAAGGAGAGACACATGGAGCAGTGTTACCCCAGGTAACTGTAGACCCAAAGCCTCAAGCAGAATTGCCCCAGACAACCTACAAAAGAATGAATGAGAAGTAAATTCTTGCTGAGAATTTGCAGTTGTTTGTTTCACAGCATAATTGTGGCCATCACTGACTGATACTAGTTCCCATGCACAGTGGCACTTACTCGTGTTTCTGTTTTGTTTTCAATGGTGTTGCTGGTTCCTTGTTATTTTCAACCATATTGCAAGGGTTGTAACTCTAAAAATAAGTTCACCTACTTTACATATGCTGTTCCCCCTGCTTAAAAAGTTTGTTTCCCTGCTCTTCATGTATATGGATCTTTTTCATCTTTGTCTCTGACTTTAAATATTATTTCCTTGGAATGACCTCCCCTGATAAATTATTTAAGTACCATCTGTGGTAGAACCTGCAATTTGTATATTCAAACATTCATATTCCCTTTTTTTGTTCTCTGAAATAAAGCCCTACTTTTTTTTTCTTCTTTTGGAAAAAGTCTCAAACTTAGAGAAAATTTGCAACTGCCGTACTAATAACTCCCTCCCCCTCCCCAAATCATTTGTGAATAAGTTTCTGACATGATACCCCTCGTCTCCCAATACTTAGTGTGCATTTCTTACAATAAAGGACCTTCTGCTGCATAATCATAATACAACCATGAGAGTCAGGAAGTTAACACTGATAAATCCTACCATCTGACCTACAGACCCCATTCAAGTTTCACTGTCTCCATATTGTTTTCTGTAAAGGATCCAATCCAGGATCCTGCAGATCATTTAGTTGTCATGTCTTATTCTGGAAGGGTTCTTCAGTGTCTACCTTTGACCTTGATACTTTTGAAGAGCACAGGCCATTTATTTTGTATAAGATCTCTCACTTTTGGGTTGTTTGATGTTTTCTTATGATTCAATTCAGATTATAAACCCCTCAAGCTTCAACACCCCATGCTGGGCCTCTGTTCCCCTGCCATAGATGCTTACCTTGTTTGGTTCCATCTGATGACTCTAAGACTGAATTTTTGAGGAAGGGAAGAAGGTAAAACTCTGGTTTTAATTAGGGTGACATGAACCCAGCTTAAAAAAAAAAACCCTCCATTTTTCCAATCTCTCATGAAACTAACTGTGACCATGTGATTTAGTTCTGACCAATGAAATGCAAAGAGAAGGATAATATGGAAATTTTGTCGGGGGGGTATTTTGTTCTTTGACTATTCCTTCTGTTGTTGGTCTGGGATTGGTATGTGATGGCTGGATCTTCAGGTGCCATATTTGACCATGAAGACAAGTCCAAATGAGAAGTGATGGTTTCCAGCGTAAGTCCATGGCTTAAGAAGGTAAGTCAAGGAGAAAGTAGCAGTTGATTGAAATGTGATGTGTGAGGAAGAAAGACTCAAAGATGATGTTCAGGCTCTTGGCTTGGGGGACAGCATGAATGGTGATGATCTTCACTGAGAAATGGAGCCCAGAAATGGGAGTGAAATTACTTGAGAGGCAAGATAAATTTATTTTTGGACAACTTGAGTTTGAAGTACCTAATAGACATCTGTTGGAGTTCTCTAAGGTCACAGACATGGGAAATAGATTTAAATACCAATTTGGTAGACAGAAAGATCAAATCATGATTCTGCTCCTTGGTGGAAAGGAAGGCTGGAGGGGAGACCTTGCATCTTGTTCATTCTCAATGCCGGCTGTGCTTCCTGTTCCCTGAGCACTGACCATGTGTCAGATACTGTGGAGACTGGGCCCCCGGGCTGACGGTGGCTTGGGCACTGGGTACAGAGCAGTGGAGTCCTCATTCTAGAAGGGAGTACTTTCTCCAGATCTTTAGCTAGCCTACCCCTCCTGTGGGGAGAACTGTAAATTTTTTTTCCCAGTGGGCCCCACTCTCCTTTTCTGGTGAATATACCTCACCTTATCCTATTCACAAACCAAGCCTATGAGGAAGATACTATTATTATACCCATCTTACACATAGGAAAACTGAGGCTCAGAGTCAAGTTGCCTGAGGTTACATTGGAACCCAGGTAGTCTGACTTAAGAGCGTTAGCTCTTAACCACCATGCTGTGCTGCCTGCCAGCAGCTCATGCCTAATGGGTTTTTACTTCTGGTGGTGTTTCAGAGTTTCCTGAGAGCTTTCACATTTTGATATTATTTGGTCCTCATAACAGCTCTGTGGAGCAGGTGAGGCAGATCTTGTTAACCCCCAATTGGAGATGAAAGCACAAAGGACTGGAAAGGTTAAAGGACATGCCCAAGGTGACCTGCCCATGAATGGCAGAGTCGGATAAGAACTGTGATCTTCTAGTGCCTTTCAGAGCACTTTTCCCACAGTACCATATTACATCCCTTTGTTAATTAGTATCTTTGAAAAAGATAGGCCCTTTATTTCGGCATTCTTAGCTTCTCAAAAGTTCATAATGCTACACGCTGGCATTGTGATACTCATTACTTTGTTAGAATGTACCCAGGATTTTGGTTTTATTCCTGTTTGGGGAGGCCAACAGATTAGGAGATGATTGACATTGAAAGCATAGTTTGTTGCTTAGAGTTCCCAAGAGGAACGGGTGTGCTGTGTCATGCAGGACTCATGGGCAAGTGCCAGGGTCAGGCAGGAGGCAGAAGGGGCGAGGGGAAAGCATGGACTTGAGCATTTCTTGTGGTTTCTATGGGTGAGACTGGGCAGTTATGCTGAGCAAGTCCAGGACTGGATAATTTGAGTAATTTGGGCAGGCCCTGGGCTACAGGGATGGTCGTTAGTTGTCTGTTACCTGGCCCTGGTGTGATTTAGGGCAGAGGAATAGTATTTCAGACTATAGGAGTCTGAAAAAAGAGGTGGTTGGGGTGTGGACTGGAGTTTGGCTGGTTTGCTTGTCAAAGGCATGTTCAAAGGCAAGTTGTTTGCTCTCTCTAGGAATTAGCTAGCCTTGGGAGGGGCAGTCCCTCCTTGGGTCCAGAAGGCACCAAGATGTTAAAGCATCATAAAATATAGAAAACAAAAAGCATCATAGAATATAGAAAACAAAAACATGATGAATAAGTTTCGCAGATGGGAAGTGGAGGCTCAATGGATAAGGGATTTGGCCTTGGTTTTCTGGTATGTCTGCTGTCCCCTTGGCATTGGTGTTGCTGATCCACAACTTAGTTGTGGCAGAGGCTCTGTGTACAGAGAACCACTTGATAGCTGGCTGGTTGGGGGAGAGGAGGGTCCAGTAATCGAATCTCCCCATGCAGAGAACAATGTAAACCCAGACATTCCCCCAAACTGGGAATTATCAGGAGGAAAGTAAAAAACGGAAGGAATTACAAAGGCATTCTACCATGGTTCTTGCAACAGATTGAGCCAGTCCTTGTAACTTCAAATTCACAAGGATATTGCAACAGATCTCCGGTTGTATTAATTAAAATTGGCTAGCCCTTTGTGACAGGGTCCTACTGACACCAAGAAAACTGACTGCTGCCTGTCTTCTGTGGATTGTGCAATAATTGAGTGTCATAATGGACAGCCTAAGCCAGGACTTTAAAAAACAAAAACTGTAACTGATTTTCATTAATTAGAGTTGCATATTTGGTGAAAACACGCTGGAGATTGCCTTTCTTTCCTGGTCAGTCACTTTTGCTGATGCTCTTTGTTTTGCAAGTTGTTCTGGAAATAGGGTGCAACAAAAGCTTTTCTGACATGAGCAAGCTTGCCATTCCAAGATCTCTGGTGCCCAAAGAGATTTCTGGGGAGAAGGTGCATTGGTTTATATAAAGAACTCATCATTTTCTAGTAGGAAGCAGGTCAGAAAGGCTATATAGCATAATGGTTAAAAGCTTGGGCTTTCTTGACAGATTGCTTAGTTTCGAATCCTATATCTCTTACTTATTTGCATGTGATCTTGGGCAACAAATCTTCCTGTGTTGCAGTCTCAGGGTTCTGTGTAAAATGTGATGATATGGTGATGATTAAAAGAAAATACATTTTAATTATATTTTATTATATTTATATATAGTAAATATATCTATATTTATATCTATATCTATATCTCAACATAGGTAAGGAAGTAAGAGCTTAAAAAAATACAATCATTATAATCAATTATTCTTCACTCCTCTCCCAGTCACTTCTTTATGAGATTTGGAGATCTGGATGGATGGGAATGCCTAATGGCAGCTAACACTTAATGGCAGAGAAGGAAAATAAAACTCTGGAAATAAAATTACCCCAAAAGAGGGAGGTTGGCTGTTGACCCATTTTAACATTAGAGTAAGAATAGGTTGGGATGGTCCCAACTCAGAGCTGCAGTAAAGGATCATGAAGGCCCTAGTGGTGAACATATGATGAAAAGTTTGAGTGCATATAAATTCAAAGAGCTGGAACCTAGGAGCTGAAGTTTATATAGGACCACTGTGTCCTATATAAAGGAACTGGACTACGTGGGTGTCAATTGATCATCACAGCAAAGACACCCCAACTGTACTGAACTAGCTTTCAACAGCGACATCTTGTGGCAGCTGTGGGGATGAGGGAGATGAAAATGGGGCTGCCAGTAAATGGATGAAACTTCTCAGATTTCTCTTTACGAGGAGTTTGGAAGTGACCCTTGAATTAACTAAATTTTTGAATTTTGGACCATAGGGAGGGAAATCTACAGGGAGAGCCTGTACTTTTTGTTCCTATGAGCATGATGAGAAGGCATGAAATTAATTGGAAAAGAAAGAGATGTGACTGTTTCCTGGGTTAATAAAATGGGTCATGTTTGTTAAACACATGGGAGGTCATTTCTGCAGGATTGTGTTATTATCCCTGATAAAGGCTGACCAGGCACTGTGGACACCGATTCCTGCCAGCAGCTCTTATCTCTTCCCTATTGCCTGCTGACTTACTTGCTCTGATCCACCCACACTGGATCTCCATTCTCTTCTGTGAACAAGCTGAGCCCTTTCCCACTTCAAGACTTCTGCATTTGTTCTCCCCTTTGCCTGGAATGCCATTCCCTAGATCTTCACATGACACATTCATTCTCATCTGTTGGGTCTCACCCTAAAACCTTTCAGAAGGTTTTCCCGTCACACCCCACCCCTTCCTCCAAGTCAGTCTCCATCACATCACTCTAAGCCTGAAATGATTTTTTGTTCCTGCAGGGTTTGTGGGATTAGAGGCTGTTTCCCCCACTGGAATGTAAGCTCCGTAACAGTGACTTTGTAAATGTTGCTCAAGATCACATCCCCACTGGCTTCAACAGTGCCTGCTATGTGGTGAATGCTCCATAAATATTTGTTGAAAGATTTAATGATCCTCATTTTACAGATGAAGTGTGGGGGGCACAGAGAGAGGAAGCAGCTCTTCTACAGTTACACAGGACCTGGTGCTCCACTCACATCTCGTGATCCTCACCTCTTATGTGTGCCCCGGCCCAACCAAACACACTTGGCTTCTCTGCCTGAGGACTTTCTCTGGTTGTAACCTTCTTTGCCCGCCCAAGTGACAACATGGAAGTGCTGGGGGAATTCATACCTCCTCTGAAAGCGTCTCTCTATCAGGGGCGGATGGGAGTGGGAGGGTAGCTACCCCAGCCCCGTCACCCCTGGAAGAGATCTCTGTGAGGCGTGCTCGTGGTGTGCAAGAGCTGGCTGTGGGCATCTTTCCCGCACTCCTTGTCTAGTGACATCATGCGGGTGGTTTGAAATCAGCCACGGTGGGAGGATTTACACTATGGCCATGGACAAATGCTACGCATCAGAGCTTTTCACCTTTTTCCAGAGTCAGTCATTAAACATTCACCAGCACATGACTGGGTGTGCTCCATGCCGCCTCCCAGAGTTTCCCTTCAGGGCTGAGCTCCAGTTGTCCACAGTGGTCACTTGCATGATAATTCACCCTCTGTTGGCTGCCTTCTCTCCCCTGTCTCACTTCCCCTCTCATGTTTCATTTACCTGTCAAACAAACTCCTTGCACTTGGACTCTTGCTTCAGCGTCTGTCTCAGGAAATCCAAACTAAGGCTAGTAAGTGCTGAGGCTGGGATTTAAAACCAGGCCTGTGAGACTCCAGATCCCTGCGTGTTTCACTCACACGCATGCCTCTTATGTCTTTCTGTGTTTGCAGGGTGGCAGACGTCCTCTGGAGGCGGAGGGGCCTCGAAGGAGTGAGACAAATGCATTATATTGATGAAATTAGCTGGCAATTAAGAAGTTATCCTTCTTATGTTAAGGGCTGGATTAATTGAATAGAACATGAGGAAATCTAATTTACTTAGTAAATTATTCTTTATATAAAAAATGATTTTAAAACACAGTCATGGTTTCCATAAAACATGTAGGCACCAAGATGGATTTTATTGCTCTCCTGTGTAATGGTGCGCATCATGCTTCCATTCCATGCTTCTTATAATTTACTGTTTATGGTTTCTAACTCTGTTTAAAGACTGGTTTGAATATTCAGGGGCCTCTCCAGGTGGTTTAACAGATTTGACACACGAATGGTGTTCAGTGGAAATTAAGAAGTCTGTCAGAGAGATGTTAGGTGCAAACTAATGGACCCTTAGCTGAAAAGAGGCTGAAGGAGAGTGGGAAGAACTTAGGCTTTGGGGCTTTATATTAGTCAGAGCACTTTTGTTCACAGGTGGGAGAAATTCAGCTCAAGTGGGCCCAAGTGCTTCAGGAAATTAGAAAAGAAAAAAGAACTTTGTGCTTCAGGAAATTGGAAAATTCAAGGATGTAGGTTTAGCTTCTGGCATGGCTGAATCAGGGGTTGTCTGCTAATGAAGTCTCTCTCCTTCCCTTGACTATAAGCTTCATAAGGACAGGTGCCTTCTCTGTTCTGTTCATTGTTGTGTTCTCCATCGTACAGGACAGTGGCTGGCACGTAGTAATCATAACAACAAATATTTACATGGTACTTTGTAAGGCGGTAGCAATGTCCGAAGTGATCTACACAGATCAACTCATTTAATCCTGTCAACCCAATGAAGTAGATAACACTTAATGATGTTCTTCATTTCTCTAGATGGGGAAACTGAGGACATCCCTGCTAACCTACTCCCCAAATCCGTCTAGCCCTAACTTCCCCTAGTGTCTGTGAAGTTAGAAGATAGGATGTTCAAACTTGAACCTCTCTTGGTACCAGAAAAACTAAGATGTTCAGAAATAACCAGGATTTCTCTGTAGATGTCATAAAGGATTGATCACTCTGGCAGACCTGGATCCTGGTTTTGCGGAGTCTGAAGCTTACACAATTTAAGGATCTCACTGTGGGGAAAAGAATACAAAATTAAACGCAAAAGGGAGTATTTGTTTGGAATGAGAAAATTAATCAAAACACAGGTCTGGAACCTTTGGGTATTTAAATTCTACTCTTCTGAGCTGTCTCTAGGTAATTAATCAGAAGTGTGGACCTGGAGGTGCTTTATTCTTGCAGCCCGGCTTCCCCTCCTGTTTAGAGTCCTCCACACGTTCAGCACATGCAGGGACCCAGGGAAGGAAAGGCCCTGAAGCCGCAGCTTCACCAGCTGCCTGGTAAATTCCCCTTTCTGGAGAAGTGGACAGCAGCGTCTCCTCTGAATACTGAGGAGAAATGTGTCCATGTGCATGAGATCCAAGTTAAGTAGGTAGAAGTCTAGTTTAATTTTCCTCTGAGGTGAGCTTGAAGCTTTGGGTTGCTCCCTCTCAGACACTATGAAACCATTTCCCAAGGTCGTTGTATAATATTCTGTCCTACCTTTTCCCTCCATCATCTTGCCTGACCCCAGAGTTGGTCATCTTGTGCTTCTGACACACACACACACACACACACCCAGCAGCGCTGCCATCAGAAGGTGGCCAGCTCCCCAGGGGCCAACCTTTGCAACTAAGTATCTTAGTGCAACTCTGTTTATTATCTGAAACCTTTCCATTTCTAGACTGGTGTCCTTTTTTTTTGGTTTGTTTTTCCTTTGCCAAGGCTAGTTAAAATATGATATAGATTTTTCCCACATCAAATTACAGATAAGGTGCCAGGTGACAAACACCCTGTCTATATTTGATTTGGAAGCTTCTTCTGACTTTAAATGTCGATTGTTAAAGCAGCAAAGGGTTCATGCAAAGTGTTTCCCCAGCAGGTGTGAAGGGCCTGATGGGATGGAAACCAAAAACAAACTGGGCTCCCAGAGTGAACATCAATTATTCATGGATACCTATCAGCATGGAAGTAGCATCCACTGGTTCCATAGTCTAAAAATCTTTGTGTGTTTGTGTGTGTGTGTTTGTGTGTGTGTGTGCACCTGCCGTGTGGCAGAGACTGATATAAATCGTGATGAGTTACTGCGTAGGTTAGTTTTCCCAGAGCTTATTTTCTCATAGTTCTGGAGGCTGGAAGTCCAAGACCAAGATCAAGGGCTCAGGAGGAGGTTTGATTTCTTCTGAGGCCTCTCTCCTTGGCTTATAGGTGGCCATCTTCCTGCTGTGTCCTCACATGGCCTTTCCTTTGTGCCTGTGAGCCCCTGCTGTCTCTCTGTCCTAACCTCATCTTCCTATAAGGACACCAGGCAGAATGGATTAGAATTTCACCCCAAGGGCCTCATTTTAGCTTAATCCTTAATCACCTCTTTAAATGCCCAATCTCCAAATACAGTCCCATTCTGAGGCAGTGAGCACGAGGGCTTCAGCATAGGAAGCTTAGAGGGACACAGTTCAGCCCACAAACCATGGGTGGCTGGAGAGGATACCATCCTGCCACTGACCTTGCTGAAAACGGGCTGGACTTGGACTGGACCACTGCCTCCCACACCTTCACCTTGTGAAGGGCGACCTGATTAGTGCTCACCTGAACTCCTTGACCTTCAATCCCCAATTCTCTGTCTTCCCCAGCACCATGAAAGAGATGCTGTATCTGTGTTACAAGGTCGTGGTGAAGAGTATGGGCTCTGGGTTTGAATTTAGACTGTGCCCCTTATTAGCTGAGTGACGCTGGGCAAGTCATTTCACTTCCACTAATTTCAGTTTTACCTTTTGTAAATTGGGGGTTAAGTACCTGTCACCCACATTGTAGAGGGGGTTAGGTGGATTACTGGGCATAGCACATTAAACACTCATGGAGTGCTAGCTAATATTAATAGGATCATTTTGGTTGCAAAGGACAGAAACTCATTGGCAATAATTTAAGTGATAAATGGGGAATTTATTGACTCTAGTAACCAGATCCAGGAAGGGAAGGGGTGCAGTTGAGCTTAAGGGCCACGGGAACCATGTAGTAAACCATCCGCCTGCCTTTCAGATCTGTTTTCACTGTGGTGGTTTTGTTTATTCAGATTGTCTTCCCATTCTTGGCTAGCACCATGGCTCCAATAACCTTCCCTGTTTCAGGATGGAAGAAACCTTCTCATGTGGTTACAATGTGAAAAATCCCAGGAAAGGACTCTTACTGGCTCAGTTTAGGTCACATGGTCACCCACGTGGCCAGATCAGGGACTAAAATACAGCCCCAATAAAGCTTCCTAGAGCAGGGGCTGCTTGGTAGACAAAAATAATGGATACCTCCCCTTTCATCTCAGTGTTCTCTGTACTGTGCCTGGCACTTGGTAGAAATTAAACAAATTCCTCCTTTCCCCCTGTCAGTCTGACCCTCATGCCCACCTTCTATTATACAAAGGAGTAATCTGGAAGAGAAAGTCAGCTTGACTGAAGGACCTGAGTTGTGAGGGATACAATCCCTTACAGGACATGAGGTGGGAGTGATGGCTGAGGCTGCTGTGGGCTCCAGATGAAATCCACCTGAAACTCAAGCCAGGCAGCTATATCCCTTCCTGAAGACCAGGCAGATTTCAGGCAATGATTCGCATTTAAGTTTGAAGAGCTAATTGGAAATAGGCAGTAAGAGTCTTAGCAGTTGTTCGCGCCCTTTGCCCCGTCTTAGCAGTTGTTCGCGCCCTTTGCCCCATCAAGTTCACTTCTAGAGTGTCGGGAGCTATGAAGGGTCTGAGCTTTACCCTACATGCAAGCTAACAAGCTATTCCGCTAGCTTGTTTCATGGATGCAGGCAGAAGACATGGGACTCCTGGGTCAGAGACAAAGGACTTTATTATTCATGGCTTATCAGGAAGCATGTGCTTAGTGTTTGTGCCAGCACCCCTGGGCCCCCAAGTCCCCAAAGGGTGGCATGGAGGTGGACGCAGGTGGATGCTGTAGGGGGTTTGCATCACAGCTGAGGAATCCCAGTCTTTTCATAAAGGGGCTGCCCAACCTTTGCTCTGGAGGGATGTGTTATCTTTATAATCCTGGTCAGCCAACAAACCTGCTCTGTCCTATTGTCTCTCTCCTCCAATGCTGTTAGCTGTACAGACATCCTTGTAAAGATAGCCAGGAACAAAAGCTGGTACAAGATGGGCAGAAATGTGAGAGATACATGGAGAATTGTCTCCCAATAAAGAGAATCTTTTCTAAGGAAAATATGTCTGAAACATAAGCAAAAATTTATTCATAAACAACTCAAAAGGTCCAACATTAGGTGGGAGGTTAAGCAGAGTGTTATTAGAAATGTTTCTAATGTTTCTAAAAATGTTCTGAAGCTCTTGGAATGGCAAGTGGAAATGTTCAACTTAAAATATAAAGTGAAAAGTTTAGGCTGCAAAATTGAATATATGTTTTTGTTAACTATGGAGAACAATCTATTATAGAAAACAATTGGGAAGGAAATTTGCTGAAGTCTTGGTAGTCTTTCTTTGGGCAGTGAGTCTAAGGGTAATTGGTATTTTTTTTTCCTTTTGAATTTAAATTTTTTTCAGTTTTCTATAATGAACATGTATTAGTTTTATAATAGGGGACAAAAAAACCAAGATAAATTATTTTTGAAAGCAGTGCCCAGCATTCACAATTTGGCAAAAACAAGGGAAGCAAGCATGAAATAAGCAGGGGAAAAAAAAAGGTTTCAGTTAAATTAGATGTCCAATTAAGCGATTTGCCTGGCTGCAAAATATCTTTTTGACAGACAGTTAGTTCTGGGCAAGTCAGATGTTTCAACAGTACGTTCTTATGGGGCAATTAAAGTAATTCATATTTGATGTGCAGAAGTGTTGTGGTAATTGGGAAACTTTCCCAAATGGCAGTTGAAGCTGGGCTCATTGTGCTTTATTTTTCTTCCCTGAAGTTGTCCTGGTTGGAGAAGAAGTTAAGTTATTTCCTTGACAAGCCATCTAGCGGGGTCTGCTAAGGGATTGTGGGGTGGAATTTTACGTTGGTTATAGAAAGTTGTTTTGGGAATGAATACAAGGATCAACTTTAAGAGCATTTATTTTTATAACAGCATATAAATAGTTATCAACGATGATCACACAGTGCATATTTTGAGTGTTTTTGCTATGCCAGGTATTGCACTAAGCATTTTGTATATTTATTAATTTCTGCAACTGTCCTATGCAATAGATATGATTGGGATCTCCCTCTTACAAATGGGGAAACTGAGAGCCAGAGAGGTTAGGTGACTTGTCCAAGGTCATACAGCCAGTAAGTAATGTTGCTGGAAGCTGAATCCAGTCAGCCTGACCCTTGAGCCCTTATTCATATGCCCCTGCACTTATGTACTGGAATTTCTTGGAAAATAATTTTGTTTTATATTTTTCACTGTACTTTCCTGGATAAGGCAATCTGACTTTCCCCTAAAGCAAGTAGAGTATATTGAATTTTCTTCATTTGAGAGAAAAAAAAGCTGAAGCACAGAATTGATAGGCATTCCCTAGGCCATATAGTGAAACAGTAGGAAAATTCCCTTTTTAAGATAGCAGGATTTTTATATCTATACTATTTGTAAACTTTAATTGATAATATCTTTTATATTCCATGAAATTGGATGAGAAGTGAGATGGTATATTAGCCAAACTCTTTCAGTGACATGCTGTTGTTCCATTAAACTTCAAAACACACAAATACAGTTGGACTTCAGGTATGGCTAGATCCAGGTGCTTAAATGATGTACTTTGGAATCTCTCCAGTCTTTTGCTCTCAGCTCGGTTTTCATTTATGTTGACTGCTTTCTCAGACAGGCTCTTCTCTGTGTCATCAGCAGCTCTTGACTTACATCTTACCAGCTTAGTAGCTCCAAGAGGGTTACTTATTATCATTGCCAAGAGACTTGACAGAAGCTCTGGGGCTGACTCTCATTGAACCATAGTAGTCATGTGCCTATCTCTGAACCAATTATTCTGACTATGGAATAAAAGATGGTGATTGGTTGGTCTGGGTCATGTGCTCACCCTTAGTGCCAAGGGGTAGTGTCATTCCTACCTAAACTATGTGCGTGAACAATGAAAGAAGGCTTCTTCCCCAAAAGAAAACAGAGACACTGTGACCAGCAAAAGAGAATGGATGCTGATTGGCAAGAATAATGGTTATGTCTGGAGCCAGGCTAAAATCTAGGGGAAAAAAAATAAAACCTTATTTAGGGAATAAAAAGAGCTCATGTCTATTCCTGCTCTGCCACGAACTGTATGACTGTCATCAATTACTCAACCTCTGTGGGCTTCAGGTTCCCTATCTGTAAAAGGGGGCTAGCCCAGAGATCGTCTGCTATTCAATTTGATTTGCAGAAAGCAGGCACTCAACAGAGAAGATGTTCCCATTGTTGTCTTATAGCTCTCCTTTAGAATTTCAGCTTCGGTTGCATGTCAAAGATGATTGTCCTCAATGTGGGAAAAAGTCATTTTATTAAACCAGATGTGTAGGTGTGTACACAGGTATTTGAAACCAGCACTTGCAAGGTTTTTGTCAGGTTCATTCCTTGAGGTTTGAGATTGGGGTGTGCCTGCCTTGATCGTTATTTTTGGTCACAATGTCTCAGCTGCTCTTGTGGAGAAGGAGCAACGTCTACAATAGCAAATTTAATCCACAGGTGTTAAGTGGCAATTGGCCAATTATGTTGGAATTTTTGCTGCTGATCTCCATCTAAAGAATAATTTGTTTAGTTACGATTGTTTTAATCATAGAGAGAAAGGAAGGAAGGAAAAATGTTTGGGATGAAGGACAATTAGCACTAATGGAGTCCCTAAATAACTGATTTCATTTTTACTGTCAACTCTAGGTGAGAGTATCTTCATATTACAAATGAGGAAACAGATCTTAAGAAATATTGGGCTGTTAGCACATCAAATTCATTTCCTTTCTTAATAGTCATTCAGCAAATGTCTGCTAAGCTCCCACAATGTGCTAGGCACTGTACTGAGTGCTGACAACACAGGAGTGGCAAGAGAGACACTTTCCCTGCACTTACAGAGCTCATATAATACTTGGGGAGACAACAATAAATAAGTCAATGTACAGATTTTTCAGGAGTAAGAAGTGTTCTGAATAAATCAACACTGGCAACACTGTGATGGAGAATGTCTGAAGTGGGAAGTGCAGTTAGGTGGGGTGATCAGGGAGGGCATCTAGGAGAATTTGAGCTGAGACTTAAATTATGGTAAGCAAACAGCAAGGCAATGACATGGGGAAAGAGATCCAAGCAGAGGGTAGAGTAAGTGCAAAGGCCCTGAGACAGAAGTAAGCTTGGGACAGGAAGAAGGGCACCATGGCTGAAGGTGAGCGAGCATGAGTGAGAAAGTGTGGTAAGCGATGATGTTAGGAGGGGTCAAGTCACACAGCTCTGGGAGGCCAGGGTAAAGGGTGGTTAAGAGAACGTCTTCATTGTCGTTTTATTGTTTGTTTTTTTTTCAACATAGGTCTTTTGAGGTATAATGTGCACACTGTAAGTTTCATCCCACTGTAAGTGTACAATTCGATGATTGATTTTTATTTTAAAATTTTTATTTATTTAACTTTTTATTGAAGTATAGTCTGATGCTTTTTAGTTATTGATATTTAGAGTTGTACAACTATCGCCAAAATCCAGTTTTATAACATTTCCATCACCCAGCAGTTCTCTCATGTCCACAGCCATCCTTATTCCTTCAGCTGTGCTCATGTTCAGCCTTTACACACTAAACCTAATTATTAGAATCAAAGAATAAATTATTTTTTTTCAAGTTTTATTGAGATGTAACTGACATACAACATTGTGTAAGTTTAAGGTGTATGGCATGATGATTTGACGCACTTATATATTCAGCCATGTTGCTTATATATTCATTCACTCCAAGAACAAATTCTTTTGATGTGCTGAAAAAATCATTTGGTTGAAAATGGAAGGGGCAATCCAAGCACTTCAATTGCAGAGTATTTTCACTGCATTCAATTTGTATCTTATAACTACTCTGAGAGTTGGATGTTACTAGCTCTATTTTACAGGCCTGTGATGGTTACGCAGAGGGGTTAAATAACCTGCTTGAGATCACACAGCAAGTGGCTGAGAATCCAAGACTTAAACTTGTTTAGGCCTTCTGACTTCCAGGTTCAGTGCTTTCTTCTTCACAGACTACTGCTATGTTGTTGATTTCTGATCACAATAAATTAACCAGTTGATTCCTGACTAATTTGCATCCTCTGCCTTTTCTCTGCCTTGTGGGGCACAAGCAGACACTATCAAGGCTGGTGATGAAAGGTTCAGCCCCAGAGTTTGCATGAGTTCCTCCAAAAATATATTCCTCACCATGTTTGTACAAGAAGTAGGATGCTGGGAAGAAGAGATTTGGAAAATAAACAGAAACAGGCCATTACAGAGGCTCTCCAGTACTCAAGGAGAGTTGGTGGGGAAGTTCAGATCATCTCTTGTGGGGAAAAAGTTCTTTTCTGTGGGCACTAGAGTTGCTCCAGGGCCATGTGCATGGCCCTCATTCAGTCATCAAAGGGTCAAGTTCATCACCCTGTGTGGAGCCCTCTGAGATTTGAGTTCTTTAGGCTAAGCGTTCCCCTCGTGGGCAATCATTGTGGGAATCCCTGCAGCGAGGAAGATCCAGGGCTGGGAACTGGGATAGAGTTAGACCCAAAGAGCCAGAGTTTGGAGGATATAAATGACTGAGCTGAGGATCAAAAGCTGAATTTACAAGATGCTGTGTTAGTTCCTCCAAGCAGCAGGCTCTAGTATGGGATCAGACATGCATGATTTTTATTAGGAGAAAATGGGAAGGGAGCCAGAAGAGGCTGGGAGAGCCCTTGGGTGGTACAGCAAGTCCAACCTTCAGTGAAGGGGAGAGGGAGGGAAGTCAGGGTGGCAGCACCATAAGGGAATCTTCAAGCCCACTTTGGGGACAGGAATCTCCTGTATCTCAGGAAGGAATCCCTGCTTTTCTCAGTCATCCCAGGGATGGGATGGAAGTGTACAGATTTTGGAGCACAGTAGCTGGAGTCTCTGGTCAGGTCACATCCCTATAGTGGGAGGTCTGCGAGACATTCTCAGGGCCGTCATGTGATGACCCGTGCAGCATTGGGCTGGTAAGAAAGTCAGGTCCCTATTTACATTAAAAACAGTTAGTTGCTAGCATTCTTTAAGCTGTATATTTTACATAAAAAACCCTGGACTTTCTGCTTCTCTTTAAAAAAATAGTAGCAGTCTGGCAACATTCAACTTCTATCTCCGCAAAGCATCCAGAATGGAGTTCTTGCTGTCTCCTTTGATGAGGCATGTGCTCTCCAGTTTGTCTCAGTCCCCACCAGGCCCTGTTGTCCTGTCTCCAGTCTTCTTCCTTCATTTGTGTTATGTATCTGCCCCCTGTGGGAATTTAAGCTTGTAACCCTTGCTTTAAACACATGCCTGTACTTGGTGAGAGCTGGGTTTCATCCCGTCCTACCTGCTTGGCGATGTGGACCATGGTGGGTTTAAGTTGTTTTTATTTGCACAGCACTCTTTTGTTTAGGAAGACTCCTTTCCCCTTTTGTGTGGTTCAGCAAGGCTGCCAGTTCCCAGGTGTCTTTCCTCCCCTGTAAAAGACAGGGGTGTTTTAGGCTGGGTTCCCCCAGAAGAAGGTCCTGAGATAAAGATTTGCATGTAAATGGTTATTCGTAGGGTGACTCCAGGAAGCACCAGTATGAGCGTGGATGTGTATTAGTCAGGGTGCTCCAGAGCAGTAGGACCAATAGGAGATGGATCAGTTGATTGGTTGGTTGATTGATTGATTAAAGGAAATTGGCATAGGATTGGCTCACACATTATGGAAGCTGACAAAACCCGAGATCTGTAAGATGAGTCAGCAAGCTGGAGGCCCAGGAGAGCTGATGGTGAAGTTCTAAAGTCAGCAGGCTTGAGATGCAGGAAGAGCCAGTGTCTCAGTTTGAGTCTGAAGGCTGAAGAAACCCGATGACCCAGCTCAAAAGCAGAAGGAGTTAATTCTCTCTTACTGGGAGATGGTCAGTCTATTCAGTTCTATTCAGGCCTTCAACTGATTGGCTGAGGCCCACCCACACTAGGGAGAGCAACCTGCTTTACTAAGTCTACTGATTTAAATGTTAACCTCATCCAAAAACATCTTCACAGACACACTCAGAATGTCTTACCAGTTACCTGGGTACCCCATGCCCCAGTCGAGTCAGCGCATGAAATTAAACTTCATGGGGAGAAATGAGACAAAGGAATTTAAGCCCGTTTAGAGAGTGGTAATGAAAAGCTACTTCTAGGCACTGGGGCTCAATCCTTTTGATGAGCTCTGGTTGACAGTATGGGACACGGCTCAGAGCGTCGCACCTGAGAGGTGAGAAAATTGAGATACTCGTCTTCCGTCTCCCATCTGACATGTCTGAGGGATGCTCCCAGGGAGCTTTACTTCCTGGGACTTCTGGCCCACATTGCCTCAGCCAAGAACAAACCTTTAGGTGATGTATCTCAAGGGCTTGCTGTGGGATACCTTTGGCTTGTAAGGGGCTGACAGGGGCCCAAGGGACACGAGTAGGACATTGCCAGTCTTCTGTGGTGGGCAGAAGGCATATGCCTGGGCAACCACAGAGCCCCATTTATCTACCAGTGTTGATCGCAGGGCAGCACGTGGCCTGAGCAGGGGCCATTGGGATCTCCCCTGGGATTAATTTTACCGAGGCTCCTAAATGGGAGGTTGTGAGTATGGAGCTGTCAGCATCTGCTTTTCCTCCCCCAAGTGACACATGGAGAGTAAGGCTGAGCAAAGACAGAGAAGAGAAATGGGGGAAGGGGAGAACGTGTATTACAGTGACAGTGAGTCCTTTTTCTGGTCCCTGGGGCTCTGCGTCTTTCTGTAAACTACACCAGCTGGATAAATCAATGTATTCCTTTCTTGATGAATTTAGTTAGAGTTGGGTTTCTGGGCATGAAATCACGAGCGCTTACAATCAGTTATGGATGGTGGAGAGGGTGGGAGTGAGAGGAAGATTGGATTGAGAGAGAGATTGCCCTGGGCCTCAGAGCTTTCTCTACTTATTAGCTCCCAGTGCCTGAGATTTAAGATGCTGGAAGGAAGATGAGTTTATGGTGGAAATTTGTAACTGACCATTAACTAGAGTGGCATATCTAAGCCCCTGTGCCTGACCAATTGTTAGGTCCTAACGAACAGTGATAAAGGAATTTTTACTTTCAGCGCTTAATTAGCCATTCTTTTCCTTCCTGACTTTTAGTTTTATGACTCTGGCTTCTAGAACAGGATTTTATTGTACTCAAGTACGAAATTAAACCCGAACAAGGACTCTCCCATGTTTCTGCTTCTTCAATTTAGATTTATTCTTTGTAGGGTGACACAAAGTACTACATTAAATGTCACGTGTAGGAATGGTAAACTTTTTAAAGAGGGAAGGAACCAAGCATTTATCATTGTGAGCTGTATTCCAAACACTATGAGCACTTATATTAATTAAAAAATAAATAAATTTAATGCTGTTGTTTGTTGCCTAAAAAAAAGAGTTTATCTGCAGTGCTTTAAGAA
The DNA here is from genome assembly GCF_009834535.1 of Camelus ferus. Taxonomy (NCBI): domain Eukaryota; kingdom Metazoa; phylum Chordata; class Mammalia; order Artiodactyla; family Camelidae; genus Camelus; species Camelus ferus. The sequence goes on along the minus strand of NC_045713.1, from coordinate 35,442,423 downwards.
TAGGCACTCTAAAATATGCAGTGATGGAAAAGAAAAGTAACTGCCATTTGTAAAAAAATCTATTAGTACCCTGCTAGGTCTTTAACATTTAATATCTCCAGTCATCCTGACAGGCTTTGAGGATGGTTGATCTCTAATTTCCATGTGAAGAAATGGTGGCGCAGAGAAGACTTAATCAAGTCTAAAAGATAGAAAAGATAAGGCTGGGAGCCAGTTTGCATTATGGCCTTTTGAACTCCAAACATCTATGTCCTTCCCACCTCTAAAGGGTGTGTTTTGCATGTGCTGCATGTGCTGCATGTGGGGGTGGTGGGGGTGGGGGTGTATGTGATGTGTGTTGCAGTGCTAGACACTGTGTTGGGTATTGCACATAGCAGGCACTCCATAGCACTTTTGTTCAGTAGACTTAGAATGTGTAAGTAACTGAAACTTCATGAGACCAAAGGGGAATTTATCTTTGCACTGTGTCTGAGCAAAGAATTTCTTAGGTAAACTAATTATATTTGTGTCATCATGGAAATTGTATTTGTGTCCCTATAGAAAATAAGGATTCTTATTTATTTCTTTCTTGAAATTCAAAATAAAATAAAGAGCCTTGCTGACATCTGCCCTAAATCCTCTTGTAACAAAGCAGAGTATAAATAAGTCTATGAGAAGAGATTAACACTGTCTTGTATTTTTACAGCACTTCACAGTTTAGAAAGCTTTTGCTTACCATGCCCACCTTCCACAGACCTGTGAGGTGGGAAGGAAAGGTACTGGAGTACCCACTTTACTGGTAGGGAAATGAAGGTTTGGAAAGGTTGGGCGACTTACCTCAAGGAGACACAAGAGTTAGGTGTCAAAACCAAGATGTGAGTGGAGTTCATCTGACTTACAGTTCACACTTCCTGAACAAGATTTTGGAGTGGCATTAAGTTCTCTTCAGAGAAACAACTGTTTTTCAGGCATTTATAGCCCACTTTAGCAGCACTCAACTGTGTGGCTCTGATCTATATGCTAATTTTGGATACGCCTTATCTCTTAAATAATCCAGCAGTATGTGTGTGGATGCTCCTTGATTTGAAATCCTTGTGTGCTTAGAATTAATGGGGTTGTAAAACATGCTCCAGAATTTGCACTTCCCTAATTTATCCTGATTTCTCCCACTGTTCCACATTAGCAGGGCCACCCCACCCCCTGCTTCTGGCATGTTTGTCCAGAGTGAAAGCACAAAGTTAGCTACTCACAGTTTTTCTCTGGAGTGTTGGAGCCCAGATTGGGCAGAGGGGAGAAAATGGGGGGATTTGAGCTGGAGAAAGACATTTTAAATTTCCTCCTATTCTCTCTAGCCTGAGAAGTTCCATGCTGCCTAGAGGGTGTATATCCACTTTATTTTTTTCATGAAAACAACAACAAAAAACAAAGTGAGACTCTGTCTTCCATTGAGGATGGCTCAGCCAAACCAGAAATTGGTAGCCAGTTGCTGGGGTTTGGAATGAGCTGGCAGAGGGCTAATGCCAGCCTTATGTCTGATTACAAAAACAATATTTGTTCATTATAGAGAATTTGGAATCTAGGGAAATTATAAAGAAGAAAAGGCAAAGTCTTTGTATCTCTTATCAGCCACTGGGCTGGTTGGTTGACCAAGAAGTCACTAATGTTAATAGACATTCATTGCTCAATAGAATTATTTTATCAGAAGCCTTTTCCTTGATGGTGTTAATGCTGATATTTATTGAATGGTTACTCTACCCAGTCTGGGTTAAGAGCTTTACATAGTATGATCTCATGACTACTTTTATTTTCACTGTTTTCTAGGTGAAGGAACAGGTTCAGAGAGGTTAAGAACTCGCCCAGGGTCACACAGCAACTGCGTGGGGGTGCTAGTTTGGGTTCAAATGTTTGGACTGTAGAGTCCAGGGTCTTTATCAATTAACCGTCCATGTATTGTTCAAGGGATAACATGATTCACTTTAGTTTACAGGAGAGCGATGGAAGAGAAGGAAAAGCACCAAATGGAGAAACAGAGAGCAGGGAAACCAAACTCCATGTGCTGGTCATAAGCTATATTAAAAAATAGAGCAAAGCTAATGGTTTCACTTGTATGTTGCTCCTTCCAAATAGCTGCTGTTGGAGTGTGCACCTTCTTTGACGCTGCCTCCAACCTAAGAACTTTGGACAACTTCTATTGCCTCTAATCTTTAGAACTAATAGCATGTTGGTCCTCTGAGGGTGGATTATATTTTTAAAAAACACTTAGAAGTAATTTGTGGCCAAGTTGGGTGAAAATAGTAGGTGATCAACTTGTTACTATAATTTTTATTGAAATGAGATTTATCTTATAGTAATAAGGCTGATTTTTTGTGCTATTCTGGAAGGCAATTTGCCCAGAGCAGTCATTTTCAAACTTTTAATAGACTACCCCTAAGAGGAAAGAATAAATTCAAACTCTGCAAGTATAGCCTGTAACAGTCTCTCTAAGGGTGAGCATTTCTTTGAAGTTCATGTTTTATCTTAGAGATTTGTGAATTCTGCATTCTACTTCATGCTACATCTATTTTAAATTACTTATGGAGTAAAGTCTATTGATGCTCCAAGGAAGATGGTCATGTTTGTACTGTAGCTTTTTATGTTCCAGAGATGCAGTAGGGGTCCCCGGGGGTTCCTGTGCCCCCATTTGAGAACCATGGCTCTATTACAGGGAATCTCAAACTCTAATCTTAGCTGCTGGTTTTCCCTGAGGGCATTCTTTCTCTTTAAATTCCAGTGTTTGAATAGGAAGTGTAATTTAAAGTTCAAAAAAAAAAAAAAAAACAAATATAGTAAAAAGTGTCTCTCCTAGCCCTGTCCCCCATCTTCTCAGTACCCCCTGAGGTAGCCAGCTTCTAAGAGGGTCCCCAATGATCCCTGCCTATGGCATTCACACTTCTGTGTGGTCGCCTCCCGTATAGTAACAGAGTTGGTCTTTGTGACCAACAGAATGCTGCAGAAGTGATGGTACGTCACTTCCGAGGTTAGGCTGATAAAAGACTGCAGCTTTGGTCTTGGGCTCTCTCTGATCAGTTGCTTTGGAGGAAGACAGCCACCATGTTGTGAGAACACCCAGGCACCCTGGGGAGAGGTTCTTGTGGTGAGGAATTGCAGTCTCTAGCTAACAGCCAGTGAGGACCTGTAGCCTGCCAACAACCGCGTCAGTGAGGTTGGAAACTTATCTTTCAGCCCAGACTACCTTCTGATGGCTGCAGTCCTGACTGACGCCTCACCTGTAGCCTCATGAGAGACCTTGAGCTGGAACCACTCAGCTACACCGCTTGTGGATTCCAAATCCACAGACACTGTGAGGTAATAAATGCTTGTTGTTTTAAGCTGCAGTGATATGGGTAATTTTTTATACAGCAATTGGTACCTAATAAATCCCACCTTCAAGAGTTTCTTACATTCTTTCTAGAATTTATATATGTGAGTGCAAGCAAATATAAATTCTTTCCCCCTCTACTCAAAATAGAGTCTGCTGCATGTATTGTTCTATACCTTGCTTTTCCCAGGATGATATTTTGGGGGAGATATTAGTCCATAGAAATAGTATAGAGAAACTTCTCTTTTTCTTTTCTTTTTTCTAGCAGCTGAATAGTTTTCTTTCGAATGACTACACTATAATTTGTTCCAGTTTCCTATTGATGTCATGTCCAGTATTTTGATATTACAGTTTTTTTGTGAATAACCTTGTGCATATATGTGCGAGTGCCTTTGTATCATCAGTTTCTAGAAGTAAAATTGCTGGGTCAAAAGGGATATGCATTTGTAATTTTGATATTGTTAAATTCTCCTCCATGGGGATTGTACCAAGTCACCCATCCTCCCCAACAACATCTGAGAGTCCTGTCTCCTCCCCGAAAAGGGAAGGGAGAGCTGGTTGGACTTGAACTGATGCAAAAATGAAATCCTTTAGTTCCAGTGAGCTGGTAAAGTGTCCCTCTGAAGACTTTATTTTATTTAGGACTAAGGCAACCTTCCAAATTTTAGTATTTTCAAAATTTGGTAATTATAAATGAATCCAGTGTGTTTTCGGAGTTTGCTGAGGATACAAATTCAGTTTGCTTTTATGACTGGCTGCCACATAATGTTGTCAGCAGCTGCCCAGGTACAAAGTGGGGATGAGAAGGGCACATGGTCTTTGGAGTCTCTTTCCCTGAAAAAATGAGCTGCTCCAGTGTGAACATTTGAGAAACGGAGTTCTGGGGGACTACGGAAATATTTTCAACAATGGCAGCATCATTGGAGTAAGTAGGTACGTTCCCAAGGTGACAGTATTTTACTATATTTCCTTGTTTATAAGATACCATTGATTGTAAGTTAGATCACTGATTGGGTAATGGCTCTTTGGGGGAAAAAGAAACACTGCATTAAATGCTCACATTGATTGTAAAATGAATGTGTTTTAGAAATGTGGAAAGCATGTACTTAGATTCATGGAAACACACTCAGTTCAACTCTGTTCAGTTCAACCCACTGAATGCAAACCTTACTGGGTGCTTCTCCCTTCTCTCTCTCTCTTTTAAAAATTTCACACTGGCAGGGAATAATTAAGTCAATTCAGATCTCAGGAGAATTGATATGATGGAGCAGAGTAACCCTGTACTGGTATCAGGCGATATTGTTTTGAATGTTGGCCTTTACTACTTAGTCCCTGAGAGATCTTACTTATTTCACTGTTTTTTGTTTTTTGGGTTTGTTTTTTTTTTTTTGAGCCTTGATGCTCTCATCTGTAAAGGAGGGATATCAAAAGGTTTCGAAAGGTTTGTATTTTTTGGTGTGCTTGTGGTTACAAGTGCTGGAAGCCCAGCTTAAGATATCTTAAGTGCAAAGGAGGAATTTATTGGGAGGGTACTGGGTTAAGTCATAGAACAGGAGGTTACAGAAAGCAGAATGGCTACTGGGCTTTGGAAAACTGGTTCCAGGATTGATGCCTATTTAGAATTGTTTTTGCACCTCTTATGTAGAACATGAAATAAATTTAAAGTTTTACATCTTACCAGTTCAATCCCCAGGAATGAGGCTGATCCTATTCACTTGGTCCCAATGTCCAAAATCCAAAGGAAAGAACCCTTTGTCCTGATGGTGTGTCCGTCCCTGGGTCAACTCTGATCACAGGGAGTGGGGGTGGGGTGGGAGAGTTCTTAGAAAAGGGATGATGGGGCAGAAAACACTACGGATATTCAGAGTTGTGGTGAGGCTCAAATGTCCATGATATGCCTAGCCCATAGTGAATGCTCAATAAATGACCAGTGTTAGTAAGGATGATGATAATAAACACTGATGGCAAACATTTACTGAGCGTTTTTTCCATGTCAGGCACTATATCAAGAACTTTACATGCATATCTCATCAGTAAAACTTTTGCATTTATACTTTTTAACCACTAGTAAATCTTTCTCCCCAATGCCTACCCTCAGAACCATTTAAAAATCCACAAGCCATAACTGACTTTCTGAGGGTTGTGGACATCAGATGAGAAGGAAGCTTGAGTTCATGTTTCCTACCCAGAGATGAGTGGTTTCTGTTTTCCTTGAGTGAAGGAGAGACTGTGATGTTGGATGACACTAAACTTTTGAAAGTTATTGCTACCTCTAGTTGGAAGCGAAGGGACCACAGTGAATCAGAAATGTGTTTGCTGCTTTTTGGGTGAGGGGATGAGGGCCTGCACATCTGTTAGGGCCACTTACCCACGTTGCCTGCCTGGGGTCCAGATTTCTGACATTGATATGACTTCTTGGCTCTCTTGAGCCCTGAATCTGCTTCAAATTTGGAAAGCCCCAAGACTTCAGGGCTCTGTAATTACTCTGGGCTTTGGAGGATAGTTCCTCTTATGAGCAAAATCGTGGTGGAAACTCGTACAGATGAAGGAAATACACCAGAGTTTGGGGTAAGCCTGCTGCTGGTTGATGATTCTGGTAGCAGTGGGGTGGGATTAACTCTCCAAAGAGCTGGTCCCTCTGGGGCTGGAGGTTCTGGGTGAAGGATATTTTCTTAGTCTGTCATCTCTCTGGATAGTATCTGTACTGAATATTTTGCATTTGCCCCTCCAGACCTACTCTCCATTCATCTCTCTCCTGCTCTGTACCCTGGGAGGCTGAAGTATGTGGACAGCATCACCAAGGCTCCCTTGCCTTCTTGTCTCTGGTTGGGTTTGGCCAATGGAGGACCCTCATAGGATAGCAGAGTGTAGGAGAGAGAGGTTGGGGGATTTATTCCTCTAGCTCTTCCCAGCCGAGCTGCCATGGGTGGGCTGCCTTTTTCCACTGAAGGTCGTAGCACCTGCCAGGCAGGTCCCTTCGACAGCTGTAGCTACTCTCCTTGGGTTCCATAAGTGGTTCATCTCCTGTCTCTTTTAAGGCTTCTAATGGCTCCTCGCTGTTGCTGGTTCGGGGTACTACAGCATTCCATTTTGGGTTTCCTGAATCCTGCTCACACCTCAGTACATATTAAACTCTTCTTGATTACCCCACTTGAGCCTGCCATGTGTTTCAGGCCATGATCCTGGTTGATACAAAATCCCAGCGAGGGGAGTCAGCTCTTTAATTTTCTTACTCATTTATATATCCATCAAACCTCCCATGAACCCTTACTCTGTGCCAAGACTTGTGCTGGGGCTTTAAAGAATAAGGTACAATTTCTTGTCTATGTCTCTGAGTTCTCAGCTGTTCATCCCAGAAAATGACTCTAAAGAAAAAGAGAATATTTTAAGGGGAGTCCTGAAGGACCAGCCTAGGGAAAGGACCTTCCAAACAAGGGCTCTCTTGAGCCCTCTACAGCAGCAACTCCACCAAGGGCATGTTTCAGTGACGGGCTGGTCTGCAGACCACAGCCATCCCTGCAGAGAACCCATAAACCCAGTAGGCCCTGTGTTCTTACCTCATGAGGCAAGCTCCAGGAGAAATCATCTGATTGGCTGAGCCTAGTCACATGAAAGATGACCAGCTATCTGGATTTTCCTGGGAATGTAACAATTTTAGCACTGAAAATTCTGCATTCCATAAAACCTCTCAGTCCCCTGGTTGTGGGAAGGAGACTTCGCCCCTCTGGCTTCTGTTTCTCAAGGCTGCATGCAATGGGAGGTTGGAAAGACATTTCAGGCCAGAATTTGGATATTTTCAGGAAACAAATATGACTGGAATGTAGGGGCATTAATGAACCAATTCATTAATTTGTGTATTCAATAATTATTTGCTGAGACAACTATTATGTGCCTGTCTCTATTGTAGGGGCTAGGTATAGAGTGGTAAACACAATGTGGTCCCTACCCTTATGAAACTGAAGGAGTAGGACATTAATCATAGTCAAACAAATAAATGTGTAATTACAAATTATGATAAATGCTATGAAGAACATATTGGAGCTATGAGAATGTATAAACTATAGGGTAACTTGACCTTGGGTGGGTGCTGATGAGAGATGGCCTGGCTGAGGAAGTGACTGTTGAGTTGAAACCTGAAGTATGAAGAGGAATTAGCCAAAGAAGGGGAGGAGGGGAGGTGGGTGGTTGGAGGAGGGGTTTAGAAAGCCTGAGGCCTAGTAGCCAGCATCAGAGATAAGGCAGCTCCTTGCAACTGTGTTCCTGAAAAGTCTTCCTGGACACTCCCCAGTCCTGAGGCCAGGAAGGGTGATTTGTGTCAGGAGTGAATGCCATGCAAGGAGATAACAACTTGGAATCCACATATGTTTCTTAGCAAGTAACAGAAAACTTACTCAAATGGCTTATAGAAGCCATCTGGGGAATTATTATCTTGCATAAAAAAGAAATTTGGAGGTAAGACGAGTCTAGAGTTGGTTTATTCAGTTGTTCAGTCACATCATCAAAGACCTGGGCTCTTGCCATCTTTCTGCTCTGGTTTATAGAGTGTGGGCTTTGTCTTTTCTTCTAATGGTCACAAGGTGGCTGGCACAGCTCCAGACATCACACACACCCTCACACAACAATGTCCAAAGACCAGAAGAGAAAAATTGTCTTTTTGGTATATCTTTTTAACAGTAAGGAGAAACTTCCTAAAATCTCCCAGCATACTTCCATCAACTGTCTTTGGTCATAACTGGTCATGTACCTATTCCGAAAGCAATCACTAGAAAGGGGGTCAGTATCATTATGATTGGTTTATATCAATCAAGTTTTACTCTTTAAGGTTTAGGAGGGGTGTAGCTTCTTCTGAATCTTATGACTGCATGGTATCTAAGAAATTGGGGTTCCCTTAGCAAAGAAGAAGGGGTTCCTTCTTAGATAAGCAATAGTAGCATCTACCAAAGTGTAGGAAAACTTGAGGGGGGTATGATGTATGATAAGTCAGGAGACTGAGAAGTTTCCAGAATATGGCATTCTGATGAAGTAGGCAACCCAGGAATCTCAAAAACGACTGTCCCAACATCATAGAGTCACTTGGTGGCAGAAGAATCGAGGTGTCAATGGAGTCATTTTTTCCATTAAAATCTTCCTGCTGAGACTGGTGACCTTTAGCTCTAGAAACACCTTCATGGAACCAGTGACAGTTGAGGCTTCCTGAATCAGTGACAGTGCTTAGAATGGTGCTGTCCTTGGGCTTGGCATCTGCGAAGCACTCAGCAATGTATGAAGCATGTCCAAGTCCACAGTCTCATTTGCCCTCAAGCTGATGACAGGAAAACCGAGGTTCAGGATGGTGAAAGGACTTGCTCAAGGTCCCAGGGCTGGAAAGTGGGAGCACCTGTAGTCGAGCCCAGATCTTTTAACTGAAGGTCCTTGTATTCTCCCTTCCTGTCTTCTAGATAACTCCCCATGGTCCACAGGAGATCCTCAATCATGATATATTGAATGTATGAATGAATGCAAAAGAAAAGGTTAAAAAAAGCTGTGCAAAGATAAAAACCCAGCTGTGACTCCTTGTGGACCCACGAATAAAGCAATGTTATGATACAGAGACATACCAGCCGCCAAGCAGGACTCCCTGGGTTTACAGGGCTGTGCCAGGCACCTCTGACAACACCGTGTATTTACCTTGCAGATGAATGATTTCGTTTCTTGTCCCAAATGCATCACTGGTGGATAATATTTATGCAGATTGGAAGCCGAACCCTTACTTTATTTTGTCCTGAGATGTTTGTACCCATTCGATTTTCTACCTTTTGACTTGACACTGTTCTTCGGGGGACCATGGTGTGGGATGCATTTTGATAAACAATGCTGAAGTGACAGATTTCGGCTTTAAATGAAATTGTGTTCCATAAAGTGAGAGACAAAGGCTTATAACTCATCGTCGGCTACAGACATTTCGGTGAAAATTATCTTTCATGCTTTGATCTCCACTGTATCATTTTACTGAGTGGCCTCGTGTGCTCTATCAATCAAACCCACTGACGATGCAGGAGAATCACATTTAAAATCAAATGCAAGTCATAGATTCATCTACCCAGGAGGAAGAAATATGTGTCATGAATCCTCGTTTCAATCTTCCGTGATTACAACTGAATTAGTTTTCGAAAACTCCAGAGGATGAAGTTTTCCACTTCCCAACTTTCATATTATTATTATTTTTTGTAAAGGGGTGCAGTGTCAGATCAGTGTGGAGGCAGACTAAAATGATTTAGCTGTGAGATCTCAGTCTTGCCTTCCATCTGACTGTAGGTTAGGGCCTTTTAATATTCCTCTGACGGGGATTTTTCACGTAGGAAGGGATGTTAAGAAGAAAGATGTTTTCTAACAAGGAAACATTTAGACAAAGAGGCTATGACCTTGCTCTCTCATTCTCGTCCGCTTTCTTGGCACATGTGGGAAGGGAGGGAGAGCCCGAGAGGAACTGTTACTTGCTGATCTCCTTTCTCTCCTCAAGGAGATTTGCACAAATTGTCATTTTACATTCACACAACCGTATGAGGGGGTCATCCGCAACCCTGACTTATAAATGAAGAACCTGAGGTCAAGAAACACGTTCAAGGTCAGTAGAGCTGAGATGGGATCCCAAGTCTACATGATTCGGAATAACTTGCTTTTAGAATTTTTGAGAAGGAATATTCTTGTGATTGCCTTTCCTCTCTGTAACCTTCGTGCCTGGGCCATCTTAGGTGCTTGAAAGCCCTTGTTCAGTGTCTAAACCAGGAGTCAGCAAACTTTTACTGGAAAGATCCAGATGGTAAATATTTTTGGCTTTTCAGGCCATAAAGTTTCTGTAGCAACTACTCAGTTCTTTCTTGTAGTGTGAAAGCTGGCATAAACAATTCATAAGCAAATGAGTGTGGCTATATTCCAGTAAAACTTTATTTATGAACTCTAAAATTTGAATTTCATGTAATTTTTGCATCATGAAATATTATTCTTCTTTTGGTTGCCCCCCGACCATTTAAAATGTAAAAACCATTAGCTTGCAGGCCATAGGAAAACAGGTGGAATGGATTTGACCTGCAGACTCTAGTTTGCTGACTCCTGATCTAAATAGTAATTCCTTTAATGATCCCACTAGTAGGTGCCAAGAAATACTGTATCTCAAAGGTCTAGTTTGATGCCTGGCACAAATGTTCTTTCTCCATGGGGGTAAGATTTCCTCTGAGGGGGTTCATAGCCTTCTCTGCACTTTAAGGAGAGCCCAGTCCTTATCCTGGCTGGTTCCTGGGACTTTTCTGATGTAAAATCTGGGGATGGAGAGCACCGATGACCGACAAGTAGAGACAAAAGGATTAACTTAATCTGCTTGACAAAGGCTGAGAGACACAGTGCTGGTGAAGGGGAGAGAAACGACCAGGTGTCTGGGGGAGTGTCAAAAGAACTCTTTGAGGATTCATGATGTGGAGCAGAGAAATGCAGGAGGACTGAGGAGGTGAGACAGGGGACTTTAGGAGTATCATTGGGGGTTAGGAATTGGGTCTTCCATTACAATTCTCACTGGGAACTTAATCCCCACCCTGCCCTCATTTTAGAAGAATCTGTGGTTTTGGTTGTCCTAACAATGGGAGGTGGAGGGTTTACTCACCACGGGAGACATTTTTATTAGATACAAAAAAGAAAGACCAACCCTGATTTTTGAATGGCCTACCAGGCGTTCACATGGGTTAGAAACCTATTTATGACTGTCTGAATCTGGAACCTTCTGTTTTACATAAGTGAACATTGGAATTTCCAGGAACATAGCTACAGTGTAAGTCAAGAGAAGATCGTCCTTTTTTTTGCATGGAGCGTTGTCAAGGAGTTGCCATTTTGGAAAACCACGACTCTCTTAGTTACTGCTCTTTTTGTATTTGTGATTGTCCCATTCAGTTACTCTGTACATAGATGTGAACATCTCACTACCTCATTCTGTCTTTCCATTTCAAAATATTAGCAAAAACACTTACACATTGGACCTAATGGAGCCGAGAACTCCTACCTTGTGATATTCTTTGGGTTGGTACATGGGGAACTGCAGGAATATGTTTCAGGTTGCCAGAATATGTTTCTTTGAATGCAGAGACTGGTCCTCTGATTATATTTGGGACACAAAAGCATCAACTGTAGGCACCTGGCAGAATGAAATGAAAGAATGCGTCCTTCGGGAGCAACTGCTTCCTTACCTCTTGTCTTTTGTTGGCAGGGTAAAGCCAGACTCCTTCACCTCCTGCATCAGAGCTGCTTGCTCTGGCCAGAACTTTTAAAGTGCGTCTAACTTCCCCTTAGCTCAGGAGAGCTTTTCCTTCCAAATCTAATTACAGTTGGAGGTGACCATCAGCTTAGGCTGTGCCTGGCCCGTCCCCTCTGGGGTTCTGAGGCACCTTCTCCTTCCCTGGAAAGTGACTGTTGTCAATTTTCTCCTTTAGGCAGCTAGAGCCATCCTTCCCTGTAGGACCTGATGAAACTGGCATCTTCAGCCCTTCCTTTTTTAGTTGGTTTTTCTTCTCTATGTGCCAGGAGATATTGTAAATGAACAGGTAGGCTGGAGTTGGGCAGGCATTTTATTCTGATGGAAAATTCCACGAGGATCTTCTGTTATTACAGTAGAACATGCTGGGTGAGTCCTCAACAGACTTCCTGGGATCAAACTCTGCCTCCATCACTTACTAGAAGCTCCGTGACTTTGGGCAAGTGACTTAGCCTCTCTTAGTGTCACTTTTCTAATTTGTAAAAGGGTGTTACCGAACAGGACCCTATGGGGCCTTCCTGGGACAGACCCTCTCCCCACCATGTCCTCTGCTGACCTCTTGTATCCTTTACCACAAAAATCAAAAGTGCCATGGGCTAACAATGCCTGGTTGTTGGTGAAAGCTTGGGGCTGTCCCTGAGACAAAGGCGCTCAGGCAGCTGCTGGACAAGATCCAGGAACCACCACTGGTCAGGGGCTGATGTGCCACAGGTGAGATGCCCATTTGGGACTGCCATCCCATCTGGGGTGCCAAATTTGTTACTGAACCCAACTTGGGTCCGCTTGCCCATGCACAGTAAAGCCAATCTATAGCACTGGGCTGTGGTGAAGGGAAGTGCAGGTGCCAAACAAAGAGTTCAGGTCTTTTGAGCATTAGATGCCCACACTCCTTGTTTGGTGCATGCAGTAAACACTGAGCTTTTCTTCACCGCAGTCTGGTGTTGGTAGATTGGCTTTACTGTGTGTGGGTGAGCAGATTTATGAGAACTGGTTCAGAGGACAGCTCGAGAGGGGTGCAGGCCAAAATTAGAACCCATGGCAGCTCAGACTCCAAAGCCTATGTCTATATATTGATGCAGACCTGTCCAGCTAGTCCAGTCAGGTAAACTGAGGCAGGTGGTGACAACAGGGACTTGCTGAAGAGATGTCACACCTCTCCCTTAATCGTCTCTCCCTCCCCATTGCCAGTTGGCACCTATAAACGCTTTCAAAATGTGGTAATGGTTTTGAATTTTCCTGTCATCTTGAGTTGGTATGAGAAATTTGGGATTTCCAAATTGATAGAGAAACCCAATTTTAAAGATGCTGGAAGGCAAACATCTGCGAAAAATCACAAGAACAATGTCAACATCTGTCACTGTGAAAGGAAATCGCTGAGATTCTCAATTTACAGCCAATCAATCTTGGAGGCCAGGATGCTTGCAAATTCAAATGCATGTTGCAACTATAGGAATGGCTAATTAATTTAGTTTGCATGCTTACAGGATTTTGCATTGTTTCTAGTTTAAAAAAGTTCTTTTCTGAATAGGGAATGTATGCATATGGCAAAAAACTTTAAACAGTATAAACAAAGTATACAGTGAAAAGGAAGTCTCCTCATTCCAATTACCTGTTCCCTCCTCCCCAAAGTTGGCAAGTGTTGCTGGCTTCTCTAGAAATATTCCAGAAGATACTCTACATAGAAGAATGTATGGATACACAGTCCCCTTCCAATTAAAAATAAATCCCCTTGACTTTTTTCACTTGATAATATATCTTTGTTACGTATCTTTCTTGAATATCAGTACATATTAAGGTGCCTCCTTTTTTCTAATGGCAGTGAAGTAGTCCAGCGTATGGATATACATATGTTAGTTAACCAGTTCCCTCAAGGTAAACATTCAGGGTGTTTTCTGTCATTTCCCACTACAGCTTATGCTAGTGTGTACATCTTGGTGCATATGAATGTGTTCATCTGCAGGATAAATGTCTGGAATTGGAATTGCTGGGTAAAGAGGACATGCATTTAAAATCTACGTCTTCTAGTTTAAAAGGCAAGTTTTATTTTTTATCTTGGAGATAGTACCACCCTCTTCCAGGAGGTGAGATTGATGGAGCTTAGGGACCACTCATAGACGCTGTGGCTGCATTGCTCTGACCCAGCTCTTCTTCAGGCCAGAGGGATAAAATGATGTCTGTTAGAAAACATCTTTGGGGCCTTTGACTGTACCGTTGAGATGCTGTGCGCAGAGATAAAGAAACTACCACATACTTACAGTTACCCTTGTCTGTGAGGTCTGATGTGTTTCTTTTTTTATCCTACAGTTTCCTTCTTTTTCCTAGATCCACACCGGCTCCCTTTTACTCCAGTGCTAGAACACTTGGTCTTGCCAAGTCAAGGTTAACCCAGACTCTTCTGGTTTAAAACCTAGTCTCTTGGGTAAACAGTCAATTCAGGATTCTCAAGTCATCCTGGGTTTTAAATCTTAATCAGTTCCAAGTTTCTCGCATCTTTGTGCCACCCAGCCCTCTATGTAGGACCATGGAGGTGCTCCTGCCCCATGATAGTTCACAGCTGAGTTGTATCTCTGGCTGAAGAAAGCTGCCCAGTTCCAGGAAATCCTCCCTCTTCCCTGTGGCATCCATATCCAATGATTGATTCTTAAGGGTTGGTTTGGGACATCTCTGAAGGGGATGTTGCAGTTTCAGGGGTCCCCATGTGGTTGCCTCTGGTGTCAATAGCAACTACTCTGCCATTTCACTTGTCCCCCTGCCTGGTGCTTTTCTTCCTTACAGCTGATGCTCCCCAGTAAACCTCTTGCACCCAGATCCCCATCCCTTCCTTTGTTCGCCTCTTCATCTGTTAGCTTGCCCCTCTTGACGCCTGTTGCCCACTGCCAGGGCTAGCTGGCAGGAGAGCTGGTGAGAACCCAAAATGTTCACGTAGAAGGTAAAAGAGAAGAGCATCTCAGTAGGCCATGAGCTCTGTACCCAAGACAGTTGGCATTTGGGGCTTTTAATTTTAGGACCAGGGAGGAAGCTGATTTCTGTAATGAGGGTGACCACATGCTTTATCAAGGACCAATTTAGAAAAAATCTAAAATGTGTGTGAAGCTGTTTTAAGTCTGGATTTTCTTGACTTTTATGTGTGTATGGGGGTACTTGTGAGAGTTTGCAGTGTAGCTGCATTGGAGTATTAATCATGAGTGGCATAGTAATTCTCTAAGTGACAGCCACAAGGGATTATGGCAATTGGGACTTATATTAAGGGACTGGTCTTTTCTTTCTTGCTGAAGTTACATAACAAGAGGCTGGTGTGTCCTCCTTTGAGGCACCAAGATGTGAGTGTTTGCATCGGGAATTTCCAGGCTTTCCAAGTTTTTTGGCTCCCAAGGGTCTTCTCTTTGCTTGGGTTCTTTCACTGGGGTGGCAGAAACATATTTGGGGCCCCTGATGGATATACCAGCCCCCTCCCTAAATTTTCCTGCTTGCTTCCAGGGTGTAACTCCAGCCCCATTTCTTGAAGATGAATTTTTGATTTACCTGATTTTTTGCAGAAATTTCCTTCTTCCTTTCACCCTACGGTGTTTGGGAAAAGTCAACTCCAGCATCAGTAGATTTGCACAATTGGGAAAACCCTTGTATCTTTTTGAACTTTAATTTTATTGGATATTGTTTTTGATTGGTCTGACTTGTTCTACATTTTTCTTCTAGGAAAGCTTTCTTCTTCCTGTGAATTTTTCCACCCTTTCCTTTTACTCTGTGATTCTGTAGGGGGAACTTATATGTTCATTCATTCATGCATTCATTCATCATATGTTTATTAAACATTTTCAAGTGAAAGGCCAAATGCTAGATGCTGGAGATACAGTAATGAAAAAGACAGGCCCAGCCCTAGGGATTCATAGAATTATACACCAAAACTTGGGCAAGTATGTGAAAGGTGATATTGTAGAGGCAGCAGTAAGGCCCAGCAGTGGCCCCAGTGTGGGAACCAACCACTTGGAGCAGCGTGAGATGGGGAGGTAAAAGCTTACAGAGGAAGAGATTCTTTGGCTGGGTCTTGAAGGGTGAGTAGGAGTTTGCCACGTGAACAGGGGTTGGGGAAGGGCACACCAAGCAGCCCTGTAGAGGAAGTCTGTACTTTTTCTTGTTCAGCATCCATCTGCTGCTCTTCTAGTAAGAATAAAATGTATTTTGGGCAATCACTGCTCTCCAGAGTTGATATTTAGCCAATACACACATGTCTGGCCACACTAGTTATTTGTAGCCAGCATCCATCCTGGCTAGTGGGTTCCTGTGCTATGCTAGAGTTTAACTGTCTTGAATATCAGCCCTTTCTCCCGTATATTTCCAGGCTATGTGGTTTGTTAGGGACTGTTTCTCACCCACCCTTTTAGGAGTGGACATGTGATCTAGTTCTAGACCAGTTTTCCTGACCACAGCGACTGATTCAGTTATGGACCAACTGGTGAGACCCAAGCCAAGCCTAATGAGCATTAGCCCTGAGACTTTCATTTGGACTGTCTATCTACTGGGGTTGCTAAATTGGTAGAACATAAGCTGAAAGTTGTTGGGAAGAGCTAGTGTACAGAAAGAGCTGTCTGAGAATGAAGCCAACACATAGGAAATAAACAGCTTAGAGGTGAAGTGCAGATTCCTATTTGTAGCATCGGAACTCCTGGATCTAGCTATGCCTGAACGTACCCCTGGGTGTAAATTCATAAATCATGTATATATTTTTTTTTGCTTAGGCAAGTTTGGTTTGGGTTTCATTTACATCAGAAGAAAATCTGACTTTGCCAAATTATTATGCAGTCAACTGCATTTATTCTTGCGCCTGAGTTGTTCACAGTAGAAATTACAGCAAACTATTTCTGAGACATCTGCTAGAAGCATCTGCCATTTTCTTCTGTTCTTCAGATCTGCCCAAGAGACAGCTTGGCTCGGTGTGGAAACACAAGGGATTTAGAGTCAAATACACATTTCGTTTACCAGTTGAGTGGTCTTTCTGTACCTCTGTTTTCTCATCTTTAAAATGGGGATAACACAGGTGTGAGGGGTACATAAGTTAATGTCACCATGGTAACATACTAGCACGCAGTTAAATATAATTCCGTCTGTCACGTGTGGAGAGGGGTGGAGAATACCTTGGCAGTTGCTTCTTCCTGGTCACCCTGCAGGCTCTACAAGGGAAGACAAATCCCGCCTTGTCCCTCTCAGCCTTGACACAGGAAGCGGTGGACCAGCTCTGTGTCTTGATGACCCATCCTGCCAGCTGAGGAGATAATGGAATGAGTTCAGGGGGAGCTGAGGGAACATGCTTGTTGAGTTGCTTGGCACCTCCAGCATCCTCTAAGCCTTTACCTCAGTTCTTCCGTATCTTTGGCTCCTGATGAAAGTTGTTTATGAACAACTGGGCTCACTGCTGCAGGCAGGAAATGGTGTGGGAGTCCCTGCCAGCCCCAGAGGACTGATGAGGCTTCACCCATCATGCAGACAGAGTTCAACACCAGCCCTTCCAAGGACGAATCACACTGTGCTCCCCACTCCCTCACTGTCTGCTATGGACTGAATGTTTGTGTCTCCCCCAAATTCACATGTTGAAGCTTAATCCATACTGTGACGGCACTGGGAGGTGAGGTCTTTGGGAGGTGATTAGATCATGAGGGTGGAGCCCTCATGAATGGGGTTAATGCCCTTACAAGAAGAGGCTTGAAGATATGATCTCTCTCTGCTCTGTGAGAACACAGTGAGAAGACAGCTGGCTGCGACCCAGGAGGGGAGCTCTTACCAGAACCCAACCAGGCTGGCACCTTGATCTTGAACTTCCCAGCCTCCAGGACTGTGGGAAATAAATGTCTGCTGTTTGAGCCACCTAGTCTGTGATGTTCAGTTGTAGCAGCCCAGGCCAAGAGAGTATCCTGGACCCTGCATTTCAGACATGGTGAAGGTGGACTCCACACACTAGAGCTTTCATCTGGGGGGATGAGGAAAGTGGAAGGGGATGGTGTATGTAGGGACATGAACTATGTTCCCCCAAGTAGGGGGTACAGAATTGAACCAAGTGCCACAATACAGTATTTTTCTGATTCCACATTTCCTTTTCTGTGAGAATTTAGCTGCTTTCAAATTCCTTTCAGATGGTCCTGAGAACCCAGGGGGAGCTTCCTTTGTGTTCCAGGACACACAGCCTCTTGCATGCTCTCCCGGAACCTTTGCCATGCTCTACCGATTCATCCCCCAGATATTTTCTCAGCCAATCGTTTTTTCTCCCTTTCTTCAGAAACTTGTCCTTCCAAGAGCCCTGGAAGATTCAGAACTCTGTAAAAATGATCCTTTTGGCTCTGGTCATGACCGATTGTATGTACCAAAGGGCAAATATGGGATCAGAGACAGGCCATGTGGATTCTTTCCCAGGAATTTGGGATTTAGAGTCTCTGAGCTCATCCTAGTGGGTGCTTCAATCTAGAGGGGGTGGAAAATTCATGACAATACGGGCATGTCTGGCCCATGAGTACCTGTAACAGAGAAAATGGGTATGGGGACAGGGAGAGAGAAAGAGAGAGAATAAAACATAAATGGAGACACAGGAAGATCAGATCAGGTAATCTTAGAAGGACATAGACAGGCCATGTTGGCTCCTGCTGGCTTTCTGCCATGAAGCCTTGCTGTATTTCTTTGGGTGGGATACCCTGTGTTACGGGTTGAATTGTGTCTCCCCCAAAGATGTGCTGAAGCCATACCCCTCCCCCAACTTGAGGTCATATTCAGAATGTGACCTTATCTGGAAACAAGGTGGTTGTAGTCGTAGTAGTTAAGATGAGGTCGTCCTGGAGTAGAGTGCACTCCTACTCCAATATAACTCATGTCGTTAGAAGAAGAGGGTAATTTGGACACAGGCACAGAGGGGAGACCAGCACGTGATGACTAAGCAGAGATTGGAGTGATGCTGCCACAAGCCAAAGAATGTCTGAGGCCACCAGGGGCTGATTGAGACCAGGAAGGGACCTCCCCTAGAGGCTGCTGAGGGAGCAGGTCCCTGCCAACACCTTAACTCCACATGGACCTCTGCCCTCAGAGCTGTGAGAGAATAGATTTCTGTTCTTTTAAGTCACCCAGTTTGTGGTACTTCGTTATGTCAGCCCTAGGAAATGAAAACACACTGTATTCTTCTCAAAGTGAGTTCTATGCCTTATAATGAGATTATCTCAACCTAAGAATCTTGATCCAGCTGCCAACTTGCAGTTACATAGGACACAGGAATGCGTTAAACTCTCCCATGAGTGAGCAGTTGGTGAATCCAGGCTGGGTAACTACAAGCCAGAAGTCCTGGGTTCTTCCGCGGGTCAGCAGTGAGGTAAAGAGAGGCTTATAAGGGAAACCTGCAGATTAAAAGAAACTTAAAAAGATGCGTCATGAAGAGAAGAGCCCTTCACCTTTGTGGTAGTCTTTCCCCAAACCCACAGCTTCAGTCTAATCGTGGAGAGAAACACCCAACTTAAATTGAGAGACCTCATAAAAAATTCCTGACCAATGCTCTTGCAAAATGCCAAGGCCATGAAATTCAAGGAGAGCCTGAGACACTGTCAGAGACCAGAGGAACCTAGAGACACGATGACTATGT
This sequence comes from Camelus ferus, assembly GCF_009834535.1. Lineage (NCBI taxonomy): Eukaryota > Metazoa > Chordata > Mammalia > Artiodactyla > Camelidae > Camelus > Camelus ferus. Next base: position 35,423,205 of record NC_045713.1, on the reverse strand, counting down.
GTAATGGGATTTTGTTGCCTGTGCTTTTTGTGTCTTATCAAAAAAATCATTGCCAAAACCAGTGTCAATTCTCAATAGCCAAGATATGGAAATAACCTAAGTGTCTATTGATGGATGAATGGGTAAAGAAAATGTCACACACACACACACACACACCCACATACTCACACAGGTATATTATTCACTCATAAAAAAGAAGGAAATGTTACCATTTGCAACAACATGGGTGAACCTGGAGGACATCATGTTCAGTGAAATAGGCCAGGCAGAGAAAGACAAATCTTCCTGGAGATGGTGGATGACGTGTAAGGCTCAGCCTTTTTGTGTCTGGGGACTTGCCTTCTTCAGAGAGAAGTGGGTAGGGGCCTGGGGGGGGGGGGGAGACATGACTTGGTTGTTAATTTCTGAGTTTTATTTTACCAAATAAAGTAGAATCTAAGAAGAAAAAAAACTTACATACTTCACTTATATGTGGAATCTGAAAAACCTGAACTCATAGAAACAGAATAGAACAGAGGCTGAGAGGTGGGAGAAATGAGGCAATGTTGATCAAAGGGTACAAACTTCCAGTTATAAGATGAGTATGTTCTGGGAAATCTAATGTTCACTGTGGTGCTATATAATTAGTAACACTGTGTTGTATACTTGAAATTTGCTAAAAGAGCTCTCATTACACACACAGATGGTAACTTTATGAGGTGATGGATGTGTTAATTAACTTAATTGTGGTAATCGTTTCACAATGTATATGTATATTAAATTATCATGCTCTGCACCCTAAATAGATAACAATTTTATTTGTTAATTGTACCTCAATAAAGATGGAAAAATAAAAATAAAAAATAATGTGGTGTTCTGAGGGGATCCTGGAACAGAAAAACAACAATAGCAACCATTCATGGAAAAACTGTTGAAGCCCACATACAGTCTAGGAGTTAGTTACTGATAATGTTGGTTTCTTGGTTTTGACAAACGTACCACAGTAATGAAGATGATGACATTAGGGGAAACTGACTAGGTGACGGGAGAAGTGCGAGGTCTCTGTACTATCTTTGCAGATCTTCTATAAATCTAAAATTATTACAAAATAAAGTTTATTCAAAAAAGAGAAAAGACACATCAAGTTAAAAATTGGGTCAGACTAAACTATGGTGTCCAAGGATGCACATGTGGGTAATAAAACTACAAAGAGATATAAGGAAGTGATGACTGTAAAAGTTGGAACAGCGTTAGATGGGGAAGGGCTGTGACCACGATGAAGCGCATGGTGGAGCTTCTGGTAGGGGTAGGGCTGGCAAACTTCTGAATCTTTACTGAGAGGTAGTTGCAAAGATTTTGATTTATAATAATTCAGTAAGCCACAGATTTGTGTGATTTTCAGTGTTCTGTTTTCCAATGAACAGGTTTAGACAGTGGATCCCTCTGGCAGTTGCTGGGTTGCCCTCTGCTCTTTCCCTGTTTACCTCTGGCTAATCTAATAGGAGAGCCTCCTAGCTGATCTCTGGCTCACTCTGGGCTCATCCATTCCAGGACTTTGGTCCCTGCAGCCAGAGAAATGTTTTAAAAGTGAAAAGCTGGTCACGTGTTGGGTGTCAAGTTGAACCATTAGCTGAACTAGTCCAGAAGCCATCATACCTTGGTCCTTGTTGACACAACCCCATTTTTCCAGGTAACAGGCAGCCATATACCTGAGGAAGATAGGGCTTGTCTTCAGCCCCAGGGGTGACTGTGCTAGTGGTTGGTCTAGGGAAAGGCATGTGATCCAGTTCTGGCTGATGAAGGAGAGTAACTCTGACAGTCTTAAAGGGCCCCCTGATAGAAAGAGAAATGCATAGGAGGAAGAGGCCCACCCTTCCTTCCTGCCTGAGATAGGTGTTGGTGGTCATGGAGTTTACAGCCCAGCCACCACCTGTGGCAGTGAGAAGAGACCTCGCACACAGGGAGGATGGCAGAGCAGGACAGGAGCCTTTGGGTTTTGATGACACTGTGGAGCAGCTGGGCCCACCTTGGGAATGATTTGTGTGCAGTTCACAGAAGCGTTGCAGTAGGTGGGCTTTGGACCTGCCAGGATGCCTAGTGGGCTTTGACCCTCTCTGATTTAGACCTAAGGGGAGGCTTCAGCTGATTTGCAAGTTGTGCTTGCTCACATATTTGTTTTCCCTTACCCCGCCCTTGAGTATGAGGCTTTGAGGCTTTGAACCTAGGGAGAGTGTCTGCCTCTCCTGAATTTCCTTAGCCTCTGCACTGTGCCTAGTACAAAGTTGGTACTCTATAGATATTGGTCACATGGATTATGCCATTCACTCTGAGTGGGGTTTGAACAAGAAGGGAGAGACTCAGAGTCTGAAGTCCAGTTAGGAAGGCTGGTCTGGAGAAGTGGAGGATAGGCATTATATATCATCATCATCATCATCATCATCATCATCATCATCATCATTATCAACATCATCATCATCATTTACATGAGTCTGATGCTCTGTACCCATTTCACAGATGAGAAAACATAGTCTGAGAGCAGTGCAGTGATTTGCTTAGCAAACACCGGGCAAGACCAAGACCAGAACAGTAAGCCTCTTGGTTCACAGGCTGGACCTCTCTCTAACCTGATGTAGATGGCTTTTTCTACTTTTCTATAGTGAAAGTATGTGGTGGCAGGTGGAGCTAGGTGACCTCAAATGCAAGTACCTGTATTCTAACTGCAGTTTTCTACAGTTATTTCTGAGTTTCGTTTCCGTCATCTGAAAAATGTTGTATTACTTTTCTATTGCTGTGTAAAATTGCCACAAACTTAGCAGCTGAAAGTAACACTCCCCCTTCCTCCTGTTTATTATCTCAGTTTCTGTGGATCAGGAGTCCGGGTACAGATTAGCAGGGTCCTCTGCTCAGGCCACAATCCGTGTGTCAGCTGGGGCTGAAGCGTCATCAGTGGCTAGACTGGGGAAGGATCTGATTTCCAGATCGCTCAGGCTATTGGCAGGGTTCATTTTCTGTGATTGCAGGGCTGAGTGTTTGTTTTCTGGCTGGCTTCCAGCTGGGGCCCCGTCAGCTCCTAGAGGCTGCCTGTATTCGTTGCCGTGCAGTACTCTCATGATGGTGGCTTACTTCTTCATAGCCATCAAGTGGTTTTCTCTCTCTAGTCTGCTAAGATGGCATCTTATATGATAAAACACAATCAGGGGAGTGACACCCAGCACCTTTGCCATGTTCTCTTGGTTAGAAGCAAGTTACAGTCTCCACCCACACTCAGGGGGCGGGGACTGTACAAGAGGGTCCTCTTAGGTGTGTCCGCCACAAATGGGTGTCCCAGTCAGGACTTGGGGTCCAGGGACCATGCCTGGGACACATAGAGACTCAATGTGATCATGCTTATTAATATGTAGAGGGGGTGGACAGATGCCAAAGCTGAATTCTGTTCAGGTGTGACAGAACAGGAGGGACCAGTCCTCCCCATGCACAGCCCTCTGGGTAAACCTCCTTTGACTTGGGACTCACCTTAGCTATGAGAACCATTTTTGGAACTTGCCAGCCAAAATTACAGCCCAGAGAATTCTAAGGCAACTGCTTCTCAGGCTGCAGGCAAATGACTGTGGCCTGTCTTGAAATCAGAATCATTTCAAGGGGTTGGTTCCCTCGCTCTGAATTTACCAGCAGCAGATGCTCCAGTGGGGGACATGTGTCCACTCTGAGCAAGGTTGAGAGAATCAAATTAATTTCTCTTACGACCCGAGGCAAGTTTGAAATTGGCTCTTCTGAGATGAAAAGGGAAAGGCAGGAGCAGCTTGCAAGGCTCCCAACTCCCCTTCCTCTCTGCCTTTCCATCAGGGCGCCCGCAGTTTAATTGGGGTGGGATTCCTTCCACCAAAGCAAGGTGGTCGGCCTCTCTCACTGCAGCACAGGCCATGCCAGAGACAGTTTCTTGAAGTGGCATCTCTAGGCAGCACTTAGGGCAACCCCACTGCGCTGGTGTGTGCACCCTGGTAGATTTTGTGACTTGGTAGGTGTCAGGGGCTGTCAGCAGCACCAAGAGTTTGCTGGGATGGTCCCCCATAGGCATGCTTTCCTGGTTTTGCCAGTCTCATATGTGCTCTGGTTTAGATGATAAACCAGATGATCCCCTAGTTCAGGGTTTCTCCACCTCAACACTGTTGGCATTTCGAGTTAGATGATTATTTGTTGTAAGGGGGCTGCCCTGTGCATTTCACAATGTTTAGGAGCATCCCTGGCCTCTACCCTCTAGATGCCAAGAGCACCCTTACCCCCAGCGTTGCCAAATGTCCCCTGGAGGGAGGGATGAGTTGCCCCTAGTTGAGAACGTTGACCCTGGCTAGAACGCACTGTTGAATCCTTCCTGCTGATAGCATCTGGGGCAAGTTGAGTACTTGATTCATACTCTGAGGGGAAAGCTCTACATAGTGGTTCTCTGTTGATTTTGTCTGCTCAGTCTCCACGCCCCTTTTTCTTAGACCAGCATCCTGCTTTTCTTTTGGGGAGCCTCTCCTTCTTTATTCTCAGTCTATGTGCGTGACTCAAGGAAAATTATTTTCCTGCCCAGGTTGGGCAGGTCAGAGAGTGCCATTTCTGCAACTGCATTTAAGTGGGGCCAGTGGGTCAGTTGCAGGACTTCTGTTCCATCACTAGGGAAAGACGTATTCTCTTTTTGCTGGGGTTGCGAAGCTGGCAGGATGGAAACCTGGAGCTGTTGGCGGTCATCTTTGTTCTTCTGAGGGCAGAGTCTGCCTGAGGATGAAGCCACAGGAAGGCAAAACTGGAAGAGGAGAAAGCAGGCTGATCATACTACTTAAGAACTGATATTCCGTTGAACCTGAGGACAAATCTCACCTACAGTTAATTTCTTAATCAAGTCAGTTTGAGTTGAGTTTTTGTCAATTTGCAACTCAAAAAGGCCATGTGTTTCCGTGGAATGTCTCTCCATTCCATTCCCAATCTGTAGGTGATGCAGCTTTAGTTCTGCTAAAATCAGTTTTGTGACACACCACATGGGAGCGTCCCAGAACCCTCTGATCTGGCTCCCTCAGCCGCCCTGCTGCTCTTTTGCCTCATCATTCTCAATCTCTCTGATGCATGTGGAGATATACTGCTCCAAACTATTCTTTCCTCCTTAATGGAATGGTAGTAATAGTAATTAAAATCTGCCTTCTGGATTACAGGGAAGATTACATGAGCTAGTTTGAGTCTTTGGCACAGTGACTGGCATACAGTAAGCACTTAATAAGCGGTAGCTGGCATCACCATCTTTGAACTCGTCCAAGGTCGCTGTGTAGGACCTGTGTAGTCTTTATCTGCCCTGAATCCCACTCCCTTCAGGGACATCCCTTCTCCTCCATCCCTTCTCCTGACATTCCCTACTCCCCCACCTCTGTCATGGTGTGACCAAAGCATGGACAGTCCAGTGCTTGCAGTATGGGAATTTTGCTCTTGAGCAGAGCCTCTCAGGGATGTTCAGTGGTTAGATCCTAGTCATTCCGTGACACTCTAACCCTGTGCTTCTCAACCTTAACTCTGCTCAAAACTTACCTGAAGATCCTGTTAAAATGCAGATTCTGATTCAGAAGCTCCAGGCAGTTCTGAGAGTCTGTATTTCTAACAAGCTTTCCTGTGATGGTGACGTGGGTCCTGCTGGTCTGTGGACCACACTTGGAGCGGCGTCCCTGGAACGGTGGTTATCATTTGTAGTCTCACTTTAGAATCACTGGGGTATCTTTGCAGTGAGACAGATAGCCCCAGCCAGCTCAGTTAAATCCCAGTTTCTAAGGGTGAGGTTTCTGCATCAGTGTTGGTTTTTTTTTTTTTTTTTTTTTTTAAGTCTCTCTCATTGATTCTTACCTGCAGTCAGGGTTGAGAACCACCACTGTAGAGAAATGGTCCAGGTGTTTCTGGCAGGGAGATCCCTGGGACCTCCTTAGGCTGGGGCACTCTGTTCTTTCTTTGCTGCTGTGAGTTCCTCCTTTAAAATTTTTGTTTGATTTTACTTCTCTTGCTTGCAACCAAAGAGCCTTAGCTGACAGAGCCTCAGAAATAAGAAGCAGAATCAAGGCTAGTATTCAGTTTCTCTGGCCTCTCAACCTGCAGATCTTTCTATTACGTTACGAGCTTCTCTGGGTTGGGGTTTTGATTTTGTTAGGACAGCCCCATATGGAATGTCCCCTCTTCTCGCTGTCACCTTCAAGACCCACCCTGGGAGGACTGCTTCTCTCTAGGACTGCTTTGCTCTTTTCTCAGTCCATCTGGATTCTGTGGGTGACAGCTTCAGCAGAGTTCAACAAAGCACTCTAGCTGACAGGAGTGTGAACCAGCCTGCTCACCTGTCAGGTGGCAATATGAAAACTGATGGTCTGTCCCAGGCAGAGCAGTCAGCAGCTGCTATAGGGCCTTCATGTCTAGGGCATGACGTGGACACCCAGCCACCTGGGCTTCTCCAGGAGGTAACGGTTCCCTGAGCTGATTACTTCTACCTTGTGAAGCTGATATTCTCCCACCCCAAAGGGACTTGCTTTGACCTGGACCAGCTGACCGTGTCTCCTGGAGACAGTGTTGCCAGGGAGACGCAGATGCAAAACAGACGTCCAGGATGCCTCAGCAGTAGCTATGCCTGGAGGTCCAGATGTCCGGCTCATAACCCAGTCTCTCTGCTTGGGAGATGTCCTCATCTCTGAAGTCGATGAGGCCCTCACAAGCAGAGCTGACACTCACTGATGTTTGCCGTTGTTGAAATACTTCCACCCATGGCAAATAGCTGCTTTTCTTTCTGCCACCCATGCCTCCCACCTCCTCGTGGTCCAGCATTCAAGAGTTAATGCCAGCAGAGGGGCTCCAGGGTCTGCTCCCACTGCTGCTTCTGGTCCTCAGCACCTCTGCCACAGAATTGTCACATGTGGGGTACCAGCCTGCCACAAGAAGCTGATCCTTAAGGCTGGAAGTACTGGGGACAGAGGAGCCAATGGAGGGTGAGTGTGGCAAGGTCAGCCTCGAAAGAGCCAAAGTTAAGAACCACTTTAAGTGCTTGCCTTTTGGGAGTTGGGGCTGGATTGGAAGGAGAGCTGGAGCAAGAAAGCTTTACTTTTCAATTCAGATTTTTTTTTTTATAACAAGCTTATATTGCTTTGAAAACAATTTTTTAAAAAAAATCTTGAAAAAAATTCAGAAGTGAAAATAATTCCTCTACAACTATGGACCTTCCAATTACCAATAATTAATGCTAGATACTAATTTATATCAATGTACTAGGTTCTTTATGTGCTGCCTAATTCACTTTTAATTCTTATTACAATTTAGGGTGGCTGAGTCTTGGCTTACTGAGGACCTTCCTGGTTTTAGCACTGAAAGTGCCATTTCCCTGGAAACTTCCCAGGTTCAATGGGTTGGCTGATCACCCCACTACAACCCCAAAAGGCAGCTGTTAAAACCAAGTGTGTTTTACAGAGGAGGAAACGGAAGCTCCAAGAGCTCTTGTAACTTACATAATGATCATACAGCTAGTTAGTGGTAGACACAGTTAGTTAAGGGTCACACAACTAGTTAGTCGTAGATACAGTTGAGTCGTACTACTAATTAGTGGTGGACACAACTAACAGTCATATGTCTAATTAGTGGTAGACATAGTTAAAGGACACACTACTTGTTTAGTGGTAGAGCTTGATTTGAACCAGGCACTTCCTGATTCTAAATCGTCTGTTTGCTCTACTTGTTATACTGTATCACATGGCTCCTTAGAGATGATGAGACTTGAGAGTAGACAGGAAAACCCTGCCCTAGAGTGGCAAAATGACCTGCCCAAGGTCAAATCATGAGTCAATTTTGTGTTTCGAAGGGACCAGTGGGTTGGAAGTTAGGGGAGATTTATGCCACGGCAGGGACCCGTTAGGGGGCCTGCCAGTTGGCTTTCAGAAGAGTGTGCCTGGTATCTCACACCTCACTGGAGCAGGATTGTCACCAGCCAGGCAGGTGTCTGGGGCCAGGGGCCCGCACCCAGAGCTGGGGCTGGGGCTGAGAGAGGAGGCTGCTTCTCTTTATAATTTACAGACACGGCAGCAACAGCCTGGGGGAAAATAACCCAAACAAACTCTCAGAGGCTGTTTTGGACTTAATCCCAGGATCGGAAGCAGCTCAGTAAGATAAATAAGATAAAGTTGGTGTGCCTCTAAGCTTGAGCGATCATATCACTATTGCATTTGAAATATTCATGAGGGGAAGGGAGGTATGAGAAACAGCTACAGAAACATATTCTGCTTTGAAAAGGCAGAATTCAATGGCATGAAAAATGAATCAGGGGAAATTAATGTTGGGGCGAAGGGGAAGGAGGTAGGCTGGTGGTGGGGGACAGTTATTGCCCAGAAGGAGTAAGGAAGGAGATGCAGAGGAGATGTTTCAGACTGGGCTGTGATCAGAATTACTTCTCGTGCCTGGAATATTTGAAATGTCAATCGTCTCATATATCATTTGAAGTCAACACTTGGTCACTAAATGGATGGTTCTAGCAAGAATTAAAAAGCAGGGTGGGATGAGGGGTATGAGATGGGGAGGGCGGTGTGCTGGCTGGAGAGATGGAGCAAAATTGGCAAAGTGAACTAACTCCTGTAAATTATGGGTGAATTTCTGAAATCCTGAAGAGGGCTCCGTAGAGGAACAAGATGCCAAGAGACGGGAATGCCTAAACCCGGCTCTGCCTAAAATTTCTGCGATTGCTTGCACAACTCTGAGCCTCAGTCTCTCCCTTTGTAAAGCCAGGGGGTTGGGCTGGATGCCCTCCTAGGTCACTTCACTCAGGAATTTAGGGGCTCTGATTTTGTGACGTACTTAGAAATCCAAGGTAGCTTATGGCAAAACGGTTGTGTGTACGTCGGTGGATGGTGGACATAATGCTTTTGGGTAATGGCAGCTTTGGCAGCCCCTCGCCTACCCCATGTCAGTGAGTCCGGTGGGGTTTGGACCCTTTTAAAGGCAAGCCCTTGGAGTGTTGACTGGTGCAGCAGTCTGGAGGGCGATCTGGCACTAAAACAAGTGATGTCTGCAAATCCTCCATGGTCCTGGACCAGGAGCACCAGCATCATTTAGGAGCTTGTTAGAAATGGAAGTTCTCCTGTCTCATGTCATACTCCCTGAGTCAGAATCTGACAGGAATCTTTAGACCCCTGGGTGAGTCACATGCATAGTAAAGTCCAAGTGGCGCTGTCCCGAGACAGCAATTCTGCTTCTGGATTTATACCCCAGAGAGCGTTTTACCCATGGATGTTCAGGGAGGTGGGTTTGTGGTTGTGGGGAATTGGGAGCCATCGTGGTACCCACCAGAGGGGGAACAGGTAAGTAAAACATGATGGATGCACACTGTGGAATACTACCAGCTCGCAGTTAGAAGAATAGATCTGATGCACACAACAGTATGACTAGATCTTAAAAAGAAAGTGCTGAGGGGAAAAACACAAGGAACAGACTCAGCTCCAAAGCATGACAGTTTTTCTTGGTTAAAAATGCATTACACACAAACCAGCACAACATGTTTAAATCTCCATGAGAGTAGAGACTTTTGTCTACTTTTTCACCACTGTGTACTGGGTATGCAGTAAGCACTCAACATTTGATTAACAGGTACACTTTACAAGTATATGAACACAGTCGAGAGAAAAGGAATATATCCACCCAGAGAGGATTTTTCCCTCTGACGGCCCTGTACCAGCAGCTGAGGAGTAACCCCCTCAACCTTTTGCATCTGGGGTGGAATAGAAGCCCAGGCTCAGGTGAGAAGGATGCTGGCCAGGCTGTGCTCCATCCATAGGGTTTGTCCCACCCAGCTTGCATGTCTTCTGTGTGGCTTCTGGCTCGTCTTGGGTCCTGCTTGCACGTTTCTTGGCTCGCCACCTTCCTGCTTTATCACCAAGGCTTTAATATGTTTGTTTATGTAGAAACAGACCCTCCAAAGAATCTGATGCAGGCATCACCTTGCTTATCCTCACAACACTGTCTGGACCAGTGGTTGTCAACTGGGGACAGTTTTGCCCCCACAGGAGACATTTGGCAATGTTTGGAGACATTTGAGATTATTATGACTTGATGGGAGTGGTGCCACTGCCGTCTGGTGTGTAGAGGTCAAAGTGCATAGGATGCCCCCACAGCAGAGAGCCAAGATATCAATAGTGTTGAGAAACTCTGCCCTGTAGGTTGGGATTCTGCTCGCTCCATTTTTATAGGTGAGGAAACATGCATGGGGAGGGTGGGTAATCCCTCCCAAGGTCCCACAGCTAGTGAGCAATGGAGACAGGATGTAAACCAAGTGAGGCTGGCCCCAGAGCCCTTCTCCTACCCACTACGCATGATTGCTTCTCAGAAATAGAAAGCCCAAACAGACAATGACTTTTTACTCCTTCACTGAGTTATGCTACCACCCAGGGTGACCAGCTGTCCCAGTTTGCCAAGTGCTGAGCAAGTTCCCAGGATATGAGACTTCTGGTGCTCAAGATGGGGTGGATGGCCACCCTCATACAACCCAGACTCTGTAAGCATCTGAGCTTGTGACCTGATTGCTATAATCAGTCTGTTGAGTTCATACTATGTGCTAAGCATGATTGATATATAAAGACTGAACCCCAGTCCCAAGTTCACATAGTGCTCAAGGGCAACTTCCCTCCTGTTCTGAAAATATTTATCTGTTAAGCCCTTAAGTTAAGTCAGTAAGCTTCCAGGTAGGTCAAAATTCATCCTTAGAGGATTTTTTGAGGTTTGTTAGAGAAGTGGATGAGCTGGGGATAGTGTGGTAGAGGAAAAAAAATTCCAGTTTGATGGCAAGATCAGACTTCCCATCTGACTGAGCAAATCGCTTAACCTGTCTGGCCCTTGGTGTCCTCATATGCAAAATGAGTTGATAACAGGAGCCACGATTATGAGTACCTTGTACCAGGTACTGTGCCTTTGAGGTGTTTTACACATAAGGTGTTACAAGGGTATCTCATTTAATCTTCAGCACTGGGAGTGGATAGCTCCTTGGGCTAAGTGGCTAGCCCATGGAAGCAGCCGGTGAGGGATGGAGTCAGGATGCAAACCCAGATTGTCTCTCTCCAAAGACCACACTTTTATGGCTATGTAACGTCGTCTTCTGGGGTTGCTTCTGAGGAGATGGGAGAACAGGCCAATTAGGGTCAAGAAACAGGAGGTGGCCTCAAGGGCAGCGCATTAAGTCTGTTAGCAAAGGCATGTGTGTTTCTCTACCTCCTAAGATCTGTGAAGCATCCCTGGCTCCCCAACACCTACATAAAGGGTCCCCGTCAGCTGACCTTGCCCTCTAGCTTCTGAACACCTCACTCACTCGCTGCCCCCAGCAGCGTGTGTTTGATGTGATCAGTGGCTCTGAAGTATGGCTCAGGCCCCAGGAAACTTTTTTCATGGGGAAGCGGAGCCCCAGCCTCCCAGCAGCAGCTGGCCTGTCCTGTCCTGCTGTACGAGTCTGGCTCCAGCTGCAGGATTTGTGTGTCAGCTTCAAAAGCGCCCGAGGCTGTGTCCACCCAGTGAAGGTCCTTGATGTGTTGCTGTGGTTTGCCGTGGCTTCCGAGGACAGGGTCTGCTGGGGAGTCGACGGGCTGATTTTCTTCTTGTCTGCAGCTGAGTACTGCATTCTTGTGTGCTAGTTATCCCGAGAATAGAAGTGACTACTGTTTATCAAGCACTTATTCTGTGCCAGGTGTCCTGCAGAGGGTTTCCCCCAGAATATTTCCCTCCTCTTATTGGGCTACCAGTTCTCCCTACCCTGCTATATTTTCTCTTCTTTCCAAAGCTAGAAACTGTATTCCAAAAACCTAGAAAAGGGCCTGGCAAATGTCGTCACTCAATATCTACTGAATGAATAAATGAATGAGTATGTGTTAGGCTCTATGCTAAGCCTGTTGTGTGCCTTATTTCACTTAAATCTCATAATAATCCTATGAGATAGGCATGATGTTTGTCCCCATGTTACAAAGGAGAAATTGTACCCAGAGAGGTCAAGTAACTTACCCCCAAACACACAGCCAACAAGTGTCAGAGCAAGAATGCAAACTTAATTCTTTCTTGAAATTCTACACCGTTGTCCTATATTATCTCCCATATATGGAGGTATATTTTCAGCAACTAAACACTTGTTTCTCCATGTCACACATCCACAAATATGTATCTTGTGTAATATGTACACGTGTAATATTTATACATAAATGTGTAAATGTATCGGTCACCTATAGCTGTGTAAAAAGCAACCACAAAAATTCAGTGGGTTATAAAAATTAGCATTTATTTCTTGTGCATGGGCTTGTGGTTTACCTGGGGACACTGTTTCAGGCTGTGGGTTGCATTCAGATCTGATACCTACCTGGCTCAGGCTGGAGAGGCAATGGCTTCCTGGTAAAAGTTGGTGGCTTCTGAGGGATGAGCAGAAATAATTGATGCTTTTTAAGGCCTAAGCTGGAAACTGATGCTGTCACTTCTGCCCACATTCCACTGGCCAAAGCAAGCCCAACATTAACGGGGCAGGGAATTATATTCCTCCCATGGTAGAGGGAATAGAAAGAGTAAATATTTGCCAAACAGTAACACACAACAACCTATTGTATTTTCATTGTATGTGGATGTGTCTGGATTTTTTGTTCCATGAACCCAGCTTCCATGAAGAGCTCTATTACACTCTTCGCTTTTATTGGGCATTAATTTCCTTGTTTGAAAAATGGGATACAAATGACTAACTTCTCTTCAGAATTAACTTTTGCTGTTTATCCAAGTTGAGCTAACACACACTTGCGCTCCCACATGTACTTAAGCTCTGTGGCCAGATTTCTTGGCTTTTCGTGAAGACCTGGGTGATCTTGAAGAATCCTCTCTGAGCCTCTGTTTTCTTTTCTGTGAAATGGGGTTGGAACAAGCACCTATTGTGTAGAGCACTATGAAGATTTAAGTAGGAGGACGCATGTAGAAGCTTAGCACAGTGCCTGGCTCTGGAAGGCATCCAGTAAATATTATCTATTGTTATTAATATGAATAGTATTCTTCCCACAAAAATGGACAGCACAGTATTCCAGTGCTGCTCAAGGCTATTATGCCAGCCCGTCCGCTGCTGGTTTACAGACCTGAGTTCCTCTGACCCAGTCTCTTTCCAAATTACAAGCTGACTCTTCCCTTCTGGTTTTGGACCTGGGGTTTGGTCTTCCTGCTTGGCTCAAGACGCCCTCCCTACAAACATGTTTGGATCTATCTTACCAATTTGTGTCTCCTCAGCTTCCCTGCCTGTTCAGACCCTTAGAGTGCAGGGCTGGCCCTGATCTGGTACTCCCACTTTGCCGGGGCATCACAGGCTGATTGTGAAATTTCATTTGGAGAAAGGGTTGTATGGGGGGACCTTCAGATGCCCACAGACAGCAGCTCGGATGTTTGTGAGCTGAAACACCTGAAGTCCTCTGGGCGCTGTCAAGCTTTGAATCTGTGCAGTTTAGGCAGTCTGTTTGTAACGGTCTCAAGAAAATCCATTCTGCCTACAAATGTGGTGACCTTTAATTTTTTTTTCTTCAGAATTTTCCAAGATGCACATTGACTCTTCCTGTCAGCGTGGAAGGCTCTAATGCCGTCTGGGGCATTTAGATTGCATTTGCCAATTGCTGACTGCTGTAGCCAATTTGTTCCTGATCTCAAGGTCGATTTTGAATAATTTTAGCTGGGCTAAGTCTCTTGCATTGAATAACTTAGAGATAAACTATTAAGGCAGAGGCAGGAGGGGGCATGGGGCTGTTTCTCTTTTGTAGACATCCTTTTATTTGGTAAAAGAGAAGGCTCCCAACTCTGCCACTCATGGACAAGTTGACCTAAAACAGAAGAGGAGTGGGCACATACCAGGTACCTAGATATGCCAGACATTGTGCTGGGCACTTTACTCGTGCTAGTTATTTAATCTACCTTGTGAGGTGAACCTTATGGTCTCCATGGTACAAGTGAAGAAACTGAGGCTACCGACTCATGGGGCTGGAACTGGGTCTGTTCCAAAGCTCCAGTTCTGCCCTCACTAGTATACAACATCCATCAGAATACAGCAGCGGTGCTGGAATCTGCCACCTCCCCGGCTGTTGCCTTCTCCTTTGGATCAGCCCCTGTAGGTCTGCAGGTGTCTGGCTCACCTCTGATTCCCCAGCAGGGGCCCTGGGCCTGGCATGGGGTCACAATTGTTCCTCGATCCCATGGTGCAGACCTAGAAGTGATGTGGTGCAGCCTGGCAGTTTTGCACTTGGCCTTTGGAGTGGGAATGCCTGGGTCTGAATCCCTGCAAGTTGTGTGATGGGTTGGGCTTTTTAGAAGCCTGAGACAGGAATTTGAGTGGGTGTGGTTTGTTGTGGGAGGGCTCTCGGGGAAGGAAAGTGAGGACAGGAGGATGGAGAAGGAGAAAGAGCCCAGGGCTATGGCCTGAATGTTATGTCCCCTGACCTACTAATTCCTATGTTGAATTCGACCTCCAAGGTGGTATTAGGAGGTGTGGAGGCCTTTGGGAGGTGATTAGGTCATGAGGGTGGGGCCCTCATATTGGGATTAGTGTTCTAATAAAAGAGACCCCAGAGGATTCTTTTGTCCCTTCCTCTGTGTGGGGACATGGCTTAAAGACAGACATCTGTGAACCAGAGAGCAGGCTCTCACCGGACCCCAAATCTGCTGGCTGTTGGATCTTGGGACTTCCCAGGCTCCAGAACTGTGGGAGATGAATTTCCGTTGTTTAAGCCACCCTGTCTATGGTACTTTGTCATAGCAGCTTGACTAAGACACTGAACAAGGATGGGGTCTTAGGTCAGATCCAGCCTTGGCCTGATCTCTGGGGGAGCTCTGGAGTGTAAACAGTACCACAGAGCAGTCTCTGCCTTGAGACAAGAGGATTGGACTTCTGTGCCATCCTTCCCTCCCTTCCCTTCTCCCACCATATCAGTTGGTCGTTGGCAGTCCCAGAGTGGGATGGGGTGGCGGAGGGATGGGTGATGGTGTAACTCTCCTGGGTGAGACAGCTTCTGGCAGCCAAGGGGAATTCTCTGGGGAAGGTGTTGGCATGAGCCGTTAGGGACAGATTGCCTGAGGCTGCGGGATGGATAGATTGGCTGGTAAAGGGAATCTGGGTGAGGCTCCAGGAATAGCTATAATACTGTGTAACCTCTCTGTGCCTCAGTCACCCTCATCTGTGAAATGGGGATGCTGATAAAACCTATCTCTGAGAATTGGTGTAAGGATTAAATGAAACACATGCATTTAAATTACTGACACTGTGTCTGGCACTGGCCTTGCCCAAATTAAGGATGCAAAAGCATAAGCTATTATTATTACTGGCATTTGTGGAATGAGAACAATTAATGATCAGTCTATCTCTTTTAATCTTTATAACACTTTAGACATTTTTATTTATTTTTTGTTTTCAATTGAGGCATAACTGACATACAACATTATGGTAGTTTCAGGTGTATAACAACGATTCGAGATTTGTATGCACGTGAAGTGATCATCACAATAAGCCTAGTTAACATCTGTCACCATACACAGACACATTTTTTTCTTATAATGAGGACTTTTAAGACTTAATCTCTTAGTAACTTTCAAATATGCAATATAGTATTAATCACTATAGTTACCATGCTGATCATTATGTCCCCATGACATTTATCTTATAACTGGAAGTTTGTACCTTTTGGCCAACTTCACCCATTTTGCCCTCTCCTCTGGCAACCACCAACCTGTTCTCTGTATCTATGAGCTTGGTTTTTGTGTATGTGTGTGTTATTTTTGTGTGTGTTTTTTAGATTCCACACATAAAAGAGATCATATAGTATTTGTCTTTCTCTGTCTGACTTATTTCACTTAACATAATACCCTCAAGGTCCATCTTAATCTTTAATGGACTCTTATAAGTTTCACTTCTACCCAATTTTATAGATTCTATGGGCCAAATGTTAGTGTCCCCGCCCCCCACATAGTAAATTTATAGATTGAGATCCTAACCCCCAAGGTGATGGTAGTGATGGTGTTAGGAGGTGAGGCCTTTGGGAGGTGAGGGTGGAGCCCTCTTTGGGATTAGTGCTCTTATAAAAGGGTCCCCAAAGAGCATCTCTTCCACCATGTGAAGACGGCATTAGGATGTGCTCTCTATGAACTAGAAAGTGGGCTCTCATCAGACACGGAATCTGCTGGCACCTTGATCTTGGACTTCTGTCCTCCAGAACTGAGAAATAAATTTCTGTTGTTTATAAGCCATCCAGTCTATGATATTCTGTTACAGCAGCCTGAACAGACCAAGACTCTAGATATGCAGACTGAGACACAGTGAAATGAACTGTCTTGACGGAAGTCACACAGCTTATAAGTGGCAGAGCTGGGATTCCAATTCAGGTGGACCAATCCTAGAGCCCCTAAATGAGCTATCTTTGGAGACTGACTCTTTAAACCATGGGTCATCTTTTTTTGTCACTCCTGATTCCTTGCATTTACCACTTTCCTTTTTCTCTGAGCTTTTCATATTGTGTTACCTGTGCTGGAAATACTTCTCCCCATTTTACCTGATCTGCTCTGGATCTGCTCTGCCCTTAGATTGTCTGAGCTTGGATTTGGCCTCTTCCAGGAAGTCCTCCAGGTGATCTCCTCCCACTTGTACTTTTCCCTATCAGTGCATCTATTAGGATATGTTGCAATTGCCTGGTCACTTATCTGTCTCCCCACTAGTCTGTGGGTCCAAAGGGGTGGAGATTTTACCCGTCTTATTTATTGTTATAACCCTAGACTCTAGCATTTTGTCTGGCACATGGGAATGCTTGATAAATACTTATTTAATGACTAAATGAGATTCAGAACCAAATACATTGGAGGCTTAAAAAAGTCATTGTTTTGTTGAATTAAAATTACATGGACTAAATTCTTTCTGGGAAGGTTTTATAATCAAGTCTACAGGCCTACTTGGCTACAGTCTGCCAGAGTCTATGGACAGAGCCACCCATCTGTAGAACCATTCCCCACTTCGTGGGAGGCCCCACGAATTAAAACAAGGTTCTAGTATAGTAGCCAAGAGTTCTTGGAAACTCTTCTGACATTTTTAATTACTCACTGCTCAGTTCATTTATTTAAAGTAGTGAACTTTGTTTTTCTTTTCATTATGAAAGTAAGAGAATCACATTGCTGAAAATTTGGGAAACATAGGAAAAAAACACACCCATTATCATTTTAGAGGTGCATTTCTTTGGAGTTGTCCCCTTCCCCATATACATATGTTTTCTTTCTTTTTCTTTTTTTAAAATTAAATATACTTGCAACCATGCTAGGAATATAGTTTTATATCTTCCTGCTTTTTTTTTTCACTTAGCAAAATGAGATTTTTTCCAAGTTTAATTACATAGCTTTAAAAATAACATCACCATTTTTTTCTTATTTTTTCCCCTTTTAAATTTTTTATCAAGGTAATATGTGCTCATAATGAAAAGTGAAAGAACAGAGGGCCTCTAATGAAAGCAGCAGTTCCTGGCCCTTTCTCTCCTCTCTCTCTTCCCCAAGTCCTATTTCCCAGAGGCAACCGCTTGAGTTGTTTCCATTTTTAGGTCTTCTGGTGTTTATCTCTGTAACTCCAAATAAGATGCTTATGCAGCTGTTTCTTGATTTATCAATTTAAGACATTTTCTATTGACTCTCTGCCATAGAAGATGAGGATTCAGCTTTCTGACATTGTCCTACCCTTCCTTCTCTCCCTCCCCATTGTTCACTTGAAAAAAATGATACATGCATGTGGAAAATCATGTTAGCAGGGTGAAAGGATCCCTCTTACCCTAATGCTTCAGTCTTCCCCTGCCCCTGTTCCCAGTTTCTTGTGTGTCTATGTCTCGAGATTAAAAGATGGCTGCAAATTTTCTGAGATTCCATCACTGAGAAGTGGGCTCTGTCTCCCTTCCTCTTGAACCTGGGCTGGCTGGTGATTGCTTTGACTAACAGAATGCTATTGAATGGTGCCATACTGTTCTGGTCCTAGCCTTGAAGTGGTTGGGAAGTTTCTGCTTCTAGCCCCTTGGAACTCTTGGTCTTCAAGCCCTGAACCCCTGTGTAAGAAGTCAGATGACCCTGCCGGAGAGACATGTGGGGAGGCCTCGAGATGACATGGAGAGGGAGAGGGGTCCCACTGAGATCGGCTTCCTCCTGTCCCCACCGAGGCACCTGGCATGTCACTGAAGCTGTTTGGAGCCTTCAGAGCAGCCCAGAAGTCAGCTGAATACCACTGACTGACCCCAGTGGATACCACATGGAGCATAATTGCCCAGCTGCTTGAATTCCTGACCCTCAAAATCGTGAGCTATAACAACCATGGTGGTGGTTTTAAGCCAAGAAGTTTTGAGATTAACCAGAGCAGTCTCCTTCCAGAGATCCTCCATGAGTCACAGATTTGGGGAGGGGTTATCTCCACCTAGCAACACAGCCCAATAGAAAGTGTGTACACCAATGCTTTATTGGGCTGAGTAATCCCAAGGAAGGAGGAATGAGGGCAAGAGGGAGGAAGGCAGGGAAGGAGAGAAAGCAGATGCCAGGTGGTGCATGTTACAGGGACAAAGCTTTACAGAAACCCCGGTTATCCTATGGACCACCTTTGGGGAGGCTCTGTTGAGTTTTACCACATCAAACCACTGCATCTCAGAACTGTCTGTAGTGAGGTAGGACGGGCCAGTCGTTTATCTGCCAGCCCCCTCCTGCCTCCTGTCTTTTACTGGCGAAAGTTTGCCCCACCCTGTTTTATCACCTGACCTCTCCTAGAAGCTGCTAGGAAATCCAGAACCTCTGGGAATTGGTGGGTGTGATGGAGGCCAGCCCTTGCCCCCACCCAGGGTAGGCTGAGTAATTTTTCACTGAATGCCAGACATTGTGAATTTTACCCTGTTGGCTGCTGGATAATTCCGTGCCTGGGACTGTCTTAGATGCTTAGGATCCAGTGTTGAACCAAAGATCCCTGCCTTTGTGGAACTTTCATATTAATGTGGGAAGACAATCAGGAAACAACGTAATTCATGTTTGCTATTGTTGTGTTATATTCATCTCTTTATGAATACCTACTCCAAACAGCCGTCATTTTTAGTGGTTGCATAATATTTGATTGAATGGCTTTTATCACTGTTTAATGATGCATTTCCTTATTGATGGTTAATCAAATTACTCTCTCCAACCAGAATCATTTAGAAGCTTAGAGACTTAGGCAGTAAGTTCAACAAACAGAGGCCGAGAGTTCATTCTGAAGTACACTGGGGAGCAGCCACTCCCACACCTGGGACCATAGACTGATCATCTTTGTCCTGAGAACTGGAATTGCCATGGATTGGACTGTCCTACCTGGTGTGCCCCTGGCCAGCAAAAAAGATGATGAGGGAAAAAAAAGATGATGGGGGATTTTAGGATGGCAGGAAGGACCTTACACAGCCCAATTCCATAGTCACCAGCTCTTTGACTACACCTGTACCTGTACCCAACATCCAGTCAGTCACTCGGACCTAGAATCAAGGTCTTCAGTATCTCTTGGGTCTGTATTTTCCCCTCTGTTCCCATGCCTTGGTCGTCATTTGGGCTTCCATTACTTTTTGCCTATTAGTTTTGAATTGAACTTCTTGTCTCCTTTTCCACTGATCTCCAGTCTCCAGTAATAATTATGTTACTTGCATTAGAGGATGTGACAGTTGCTGTTGGTACCTTGCCCATATCCTCCGGGTACTCAGTATTCCTACTGCAAGTACCTGCAACAATGCCTGGGGCTTTATTGGGCGAGGAAGTGCAGAGAAATGCCCACTTAGGAGAGGATACCCCCAGCCATCGAGGGTGGTTGTCCTGCCTTCCTCACCTTTAAGATGAGGGCTGCTCTGTGATGGCTCCCAGAAGACCCCAGTGGGACAAGCTCCATGTGCCCATGTGAACCTGCTCAGTGCACTCAGGTTGGCTTTTTCCCTTTCCATGTCTCATTTCTTCACTGTCATGCCAGTGTTTTCTGGGATCCCTTCCCTGAGAAACCATGTGCCTTCAACTTTTCTCTTAGGATCTGCTTCTGGGGAAACCCACCTAAGGCAATGAAGACTACAGGGACCCCTGAGGATAAATATATAAAACACAGGGGAATCCTACCCTGAGCATTATCTTTTCTAAGCTGAGACCTAGAGAATGAGCAGGAATTAACTAAGCAAAGCAGGCACAGGGAGAATAGTGGGAGAAAAATGTTCCAGGCCTATGGAACAGCATGTGCAAAAGTCCTGGGGCAGGAATGCTAGGCTGGCCAGAGTGAAGAGAGGGAGGCACAGTGTGGCAGCCACATTGTATTGATGTATGGCCTGGAGGGGGATTTGGGTCCTTGCCTTTACATCTCTTTCCCCTTCCTTCTGGTTCTCTGTCTGTATACTTTTTTGAATCCCACTATGGTCTGGATTCATTTAAATGCATCTGAAATGAAATCTCTAATGTTAACAGTGTTGTCAGATGCAAAGGCCTCATTTCTCTTTGGTTCTTTTTTATAGAACGCTATCTATGAATTTCTGGGGAGGATATGAGGATTTTGATTGTTTTGATTGTTTTTTTTTTTTTTTTTGGTATGACCACATTATGTTAATTTCCCCATTGTCTTAGGGTATGAGAACATAAAAGCAATAACTCATTTGTACGGAAACTGAATGTTCCAAGAGGTTGTCATGGAAACCAGGGGAAGTATTCACATTGGCTAGAGTAAATTGAATAACCCCCGTTAAAAGATTGAACACAGAACTTATTTACCCAATTGTGTGATGTGCGGAAGAGATGAAAAAAAATCAACGTGATAAATGAGATTTTTGGAGGGGCGGGGGAATGATGAGGATGAAGAGGGTGAATGAATGCTTCGGTCATGTTATTTTTATTTAAATGATTATTCCCCTTCTCCTTCCAAAGTCTGTATTTTTGTTTCTAAAGGGGGTGGGGTTGTGGGGTGGTAGGGGAAGGGTCCAGGGAATGTGGAATGTGAAATTGGGAAAGATTAGCTTAGGGTGTTCCATGACTCTGGATACCAGAGCCCTGTGCGTATCCCCCTCGGAGCCTCCTCTGAAGTCTTGGTCATAGCAGTTGAAGAGACATGAACATTTTCAGCATTTCTCCCTTTGCTTTTGGCAGAGTTGTTTACTGTGTTTCAAGCTGATTAAAAAAAAAAAACTGGTTCTGTTGCTGTTTATTTTTTTTAAAGCAAATGGTTCAGCTCTTCCCAAATAACTCCTTAAGTAAAGGATGTGGGAGACAGGTGAGGAAGCAGAGTTGAGTTGGGGGCACACTCTCTCTGGACTGTAAGTGTCAGGACTCCCACGAGCCCAGGGTGCAGTTTTCTAAAAACAGGGGGTCAGTACCAGCCCCTTGGAGGGTTGTATCTGGCCAGCCTGGAGAGCAGGTCCTGGGCCCTGGAAGGCACTGAGGATGGTTCTTCGGGGCCACCTTGATGTTGCATCTGCAGATCTCACTCTGGGAGATACTTCTGAGGCAGGTCTCTCATCAGCAGCTTCCACCCCACAGCAGCGCAGTCCTCCCGCCTCATTACGTCTCTTCCTCCTCATGATCTGCTCCTCCACCGTTTCAGGAGTAGGTAAGGCAGAGCCCATTGTGGCGGGTGGAGTATAAAATAGGCCCCGGTGATTTCCCGGCCTGGACCTACGCTCTTTGTTTGGGCTGCTATCACAGATTACTGTAGACCAGGTAGCTTATCAACAACAGAAATTTGTTTCTCAACTGTTCTGGAGGCTGGAAGTCCCAGGTCAGGGTGCCAGCAGAGCTGAGTTCTGGGGAGGGCCCTCTTCTGCCTTCTAGATGCTGACTTCTCACTGTGTCCTCACATGGTGGAAAGAGGGTGGGAGAGTTTCCAGGGGTCCCTTTGCCATTTGTTTATATGTATTTTTGATAAAAATTGTATATATTTAGGGTGTGCAGCATGATTTGATATACATATACACAGTGAAATGATGATCACAGTCGAGGTAATTAACCATCTCCTCACATAGCTACCTTTTTTTTTTTTGATGTGTGTAGTGAGCGCACCTGAAATCTACTCTCAGCATATTTCCAGTGTTCAATACAGTGTCATATAGTCATCATACCCTACCGTGGATCTCTGGCCTTATTCATCCTTCACAACCACAACTTTGTACCTCTTGACCAACACCTCCCCATTTCCCCCACCCTTCCAGCCCCTGGTAACCAAAATCTTTTGAAAATGATCATATAAATGAAATCTGATATTCACAAAGGATCCTCCTCTGGTGTCATCCCTATTTGATGAGTGGAGAAACAGAAGCCCAGAGAAACGAAGTGATTTGCTCAGGGTCATGCAGCTAGGGTACAGCAGAATCAGAACCAGAACCCAGTTCTCCTGGTTCCTCATGAAGTACTTTTTTTCTGCCCCAGGCAGCTCCTGGAATCCACCTCTTCTGGTGGAGAAGTCCCCTGTACGCTGATCTATTCTGAGTAAACCTTATCAAAATTCCCACATGAGACTTATTACAGCATCATTTAATTAGGAAAAACTTGAAAAGACCTTGAATGTCCAACTAAAGAGACACAGATAATACTTATGATCCTTTCATATAGTGGAATATTCTGGACTATAAATAATATGCAGGAAGCATAGTAAGATGGCACATATATCTCATATAAAATGGGGAAAGCAAGCAAAATGACAACCATGTAAATTAAATGCACTAAACAAAAAAAAAAAGAAGAAGAAAACCCACACAAAATAACAGTTGTCTCTCGGTAATATGTCAGTTCAGGTCCTCTGAGAAGCAGAAGGCAAAACAGGGATTTACTGTGCAATAAATTTATTGGATAAATGCCTGGGGAGGAAAATGGGGAGGGTACAGGGGTAGGCAGCGAGAACCTTCAGGCCACAATGCAAGTCTGACACCTATGAAAGGAGAGGTAGAAGGAAGAGGAGTTCAGCCCAGTTCTGAGAGAGTTTCAGCCAGGCTAACAGGGAGTTCTTGAGACAAAGTTGCCTGTTGGACAAATCTAGCACTGGAACAGAATAGCCTGGTTCTAGTACTCCTGCCTGCTCAGTCATTGGCTGGGAAAAGCCCTGGGAGGTGTGGCTTGGCATGAACACCTCTGCAGGGCCAGAGGTCCAGCAGCTGGAGATGGCTAGTCAGCTCTGCTCGTGAGAAGAGTTTCCTCTGAGGGAAGATCTGAGCAGGACACCTCTATGGCTGCCAGTGACTGGTGAGTTACTACAGCTGTAGCATTTGGTGAAGGCACATCACTGTGATCTTGAGAAGATTAAATCTTTGGGCTGACTCTCCCTACCAAATACAGGCTTGTCTCATTAGCACCCGTGATTTCCTGTTCTTGGGCCCAGCAAAGGTGTGCTGAGTCATTTGGACAGCAGGGACCTGTCCATCTATCTCCCCAAACCAGAAATTGTAACAGCTGCCACAAAATGAATGGAAGGACTTTGCCAAGTTAATCTCTCATTTACTGCTTGCACCATATCCATTTTGGAAGACACTTAGTAGTATTAATGGTCTAATGTTTTTAGAAAATGATTTTTGGGGAGCATGGCTGAAGGGGAAGGTAATTAAGATCAGGAAGGGGCTTGAACTCCCTACCTGTGCTTTTGAGTTCTCCCTAAATGTGGTTCAAAGCTCCATGAGAGAAGGGACTTGCTGACAACTGAATATCCTTCACCTAAACCAATGCCTGGCTCTCAGTAAGTACTCAATACATTGTTTATTTAAATTAAAAGAATGATTAAAAGGAAAGCTAATGATATGCAGAATCTGTATATCTCTAAGTGAGCAAACACTGAAGTTTTGTTGAACTTGGTCCTGCTCAACAATGTTCCTGCCCACCCTTTACCCCCCAAAAGGCTTGTGATGGTTAATTTTATGTATCGACTTGACTGGGCCCTGGGGTGCCCAGACTAAACCTGGATGCTGTGTCTGTGAGGGTGTTTCCGAGGAGGTTAGCATTTGAATCAGTGGACTCAGTAAAGTAAACTGTCCTTCCCCCTGTGGATGGGCAGCATTGAGAGCCTGGATAGAACAAAAGGCAGAGGTAGGAGGGATTCGCCCCTTCCTGCCTCACTGCTGGAGCTGGGACATCTCATCTTATCTCCTCCTATCCTTGGCTAGGATTTACACTGTTAGCTCCCCTGGGTCTCAGGCCTTTGGACTAGGACTGAATTACACCATCAACTCTTCTGGGCATCGAGCACACAGACTGCACATTGTGGGACTTCTCAGCCTCCATATTCACATGAGCCAATTCCTCATAGGAAATCTCAATCTCTCTCTCTCTCTCTTTCTCAGGAGATTTATTATGAGGGACTGTATTATAATTATAATACATGTGTAACACTGGTTCTAGTTCTCTGGAGAACCCTGACTATTAGGAGGCTCTAAAATTTTATTTTTTCCTGGCCTTCCTCTTGTACCCAATCACTTTGTCATTTCTTTGGGATCCAATGTCAACAGTTCTTGATCTCTGGACCAACTTCTTGGCCATAACTTCTAGAGTTTGGTAGTTTTCCATTTATTCCATCTTCACTGGACATCAAGATCTCCAAACATTAGTTCCAGGCATTTGGTATGCAGCTATGAATAGCACAATGTTCAGGTCATCTACTGCTGCATAAAAAATTACACACACACATAGTAGCTGGAAACAAATATTTCATATAATGGCTCATGACTCTGTATTGACTGAGAAGTAGATGGTTCTTATTTTATATCTCATGTGGTTGTGGTCAGAGAGTGGCTGGGGCTGGAGTTCTCTTAAGTCTTGGTTGGGCTGGCCATTCAGTTTGGCTCAGACACATGTCTGGCAGCTGATGTTGGCTATTCGCTCAGTTGGCATTGTTGCCTGGGGCACCTTCATGTGGCCTCTCCATGCAATTTGGGTTTCTCATCATAGTAGTTGGGTTCCAAGAGTGAGTGTTCCAAGAGATAGGAAATAGCAGCTGACCAGCTCTTAAAACCTGGATCAGAAACTGGAGCAGGGTGATTTCTAGTATATTGTATAGGTCAAAGCAATTGCAGAGTTCATATGATCAAGGGAGAGGAGGTAGATCCTGTCTTTTAATATGAGAAATGTCAAAATGTGTGGCTACCTGAAAATGACCACAGATGGTCTCTACTGTAAGGAGTGCAGAGCTAATATAGAGATAGTGCTGATAGTGACAGCAATATAGACATAACGATGGCAGTGATAGAGTTAATATAGAGATAGTAGGCTGAACAATGGCCACCTAAGAATATCAGGCTGTGTTCCCTGGAACCTGGTAAATGATACCTTATGAGGAAAGAAGTCTATGCAGATGTGATTAAGTTAAGGATCTTGAGATGGGGGCGATTATTCCAGATTATCCAAGTGAACTCTGAATCCAGTCACAGGTGTCCTTATAAGAGAAAGACAGAGGGAGATTGCATACACAGAGGAGCAGGCAACATAAAGACAGAGGGAGAGACTGAGTGATACAGCCACAAGCCAAGGAGTGCCCCCAGCCACCAGAGCTGGAAGAGGCAAGAAGCAGATTCTCCTCTAGGGCCTCTAGTGGGAGTACAGCCCTGCTGATGCCTTGATTTCAGCTCAGTGAAACTGACGTCAGCCTTCTGGCCTCCAGAACTGGGAGAGAATAGATTTCTGTTGTTTTAAGCCACAGAGTTTGAGGTCATTTGTTACAGCAGCCTCATGAAACTAATACAAAACCAGACAATGACAAGAGAGCGTGAAGAGGGTTATAAAAGAGAGAGAACACATAGGAGAGACCTGACACACAGCGCAGTGGGGAGAGAAGAGGGCAGGAAACGTTTGAGCCCTGACTCTGACTCCCTAGGAAGTGTGCGGCACTGGGCAGGGTGGATGCGTGCTGGAGCCACGCTCTTCTGTTTGCATCTCAACCCTGCCACACAGGTTGTGGTGAGGTTTCAATGAGGAAATTAAAACTTGTAAATACTTGGCACATAGGGAGTCCTTAAAAAAAGTGCTAGTTATTTATGATTATCATTATTTCCTTTGGGATTTGGCAAAGGCTATAGTTCTTCTGGTGTAGAACTTGGTTCCCGTGTCAGCCATGATTCATGCCTGCTTCTGGCTACGTTTTGGGGTTATTTCCATTTCTGTGTATACACTGCCCAGTTCATTGTCAAGGTGCTCTACCACTGTCAGGGAGAACCAAACAATTGTCACCCGAGGGGCCAAGGCCACAGACATACTTCCCATGTGTGTTCCTGGTATTGTAGGCTTTATCTCTGCAGTGAGTCAAATCCTCAGGCTCTAGTCACTAGGTCTTCAGGAAATCCCCCGCTTAACAGTACTCCCTTGACTCTTTATTGCTTGTATGACATACGCAGCAGTGATTATAAGTGGGCAGATCTAAGGGGATAGCTCAGTGGGTTTTTGCACGTGTCTAAAGCTGTAACCACCACCCTAATGTAGAACATTTTAAGCCCCCCAGAAAGCTCACTGGAGCCCCTTTCCAGTCAATATTTCTCAGCGATAACTGCTATTCTGACTTCTTTCACTTAATGAATTTGCCTGTTTTTGAACTGCATGTAAATGGAGTCATACTTTGTGTGCTTTTTTGATGTGTATTTGGTTTCTTTTGTGCAACATAATTCTGAGATTCACTCATGTTGCACATGGACATACTTTATTTTTAATTGTGTATCATTCCACTGTATAAACAAAACACAGTTGATGGACATTTGGGTTGTTTTCACTTTATGATAATTCTAAATAAAGCTGCTGCAGACATTCTTATGTTAAACCTTTTGGTGCATGTGTGCATGAATTCCTGTTATGTATATAACAAGAAGTGAAATTGCTGGGTTATGTATATATATTCAGCTTTCATAGATATAGCTGGTTTTCCAGGGGGGGCTGTAGCAGCTTGCATTCTCACCAGCAATGGTGCCCTACATCATTGCTGACAGTTGATATTGATATCCAATTGACCCAGCACCACTTATGGAAAAGACCATCTTTTCTCACTGAATCACAGTGGTGTTTTTGTCACACATTTTCTGGACCTCTTGTTCTGTTCTGTTGTCTACCCTTGTGCCATTTTACCATCTTAATTCTTTTAACTTCATAATAAATCTTAATATTTGATAGTATAAGTCTGTAGCTTTGTTTTCTTTCAAGATGGCCTTGGCTGTTTTTGGCTGTTAACATTTTCATATATATTTTAGAGTCATTTTGTTAATTTCTCAAAAAACGACAACTAAAAAAGCCTGCTGGGATTTTGAGTGGGATGGCATTGATTCTATAAATAACTGGGAAGAATTTGTCTTAAACCATATTGAGTTTTCCAATTAATAAACTATCTGTTACTTGTAGTCATTAATTTCAGCCTTCTTTAATTTCTATCAACAGTATTTTGTACTTTACAGTACCTGACCTGACTATTATCTGGGTCTGTTTTTTGGATTAAATGGTAAGATTAATGGATGAACATGAGCTTTATGAACTGTAAAATGCTGTGCTCATCATTAACCAGGGGAAGAACACATTTGTATTTGACTTTAATAAGGGCTCCCCACATCCCCCGTTAGTTTTCTCTGATGGCTCTGAATTGTGTAATCAAGCTATCAAGCTATCAATCTATCTAAAGCCTCTCCCATCTCCCCAGAATATCCAAGTCACTCTAGGCTGATTCCATATGGCTCTTGTGCATCCTGGAAAAGGAGGACCTTTTCTACTTTCTCACTTTTTTAGAAAGTTGCCATTCATTATTTAAGTCAAGTGACCCATGCATTCATCTGTTGAAACCGCATTTATTGATCATGTACTATTGGGTATGTGTTGATTGTCTACCCAACAGCCAATCTCCTTTTTCCTTTGCTGAGAGTGCCCTCATTTGTTCACATTTAGCTAGCTGTACACCCAGAGAAGATGAGCTCCTTTCTTCCTCAGACCCCTGGACGTGGGCCTCAGTTGGCCTAAGTCAGACATGCTTATCTTGCTTCTCTTTAACAGTGACTGGCTTAGCACTGTTGTATCCTGCGTTCTTGGTAATGAGCTGTAAGGATCAAAAAACCCTCTGTGCCTTGACATCATTGAACTAACCTGCCTGATCACCTATGTTTGGGCTTTTGGTGGAAGTTATAATAAACCTGTGTCATTTAAATCACTCTTAGTTCAACTCTGTTACTTGTAGCCAAAAATGCCCTAATCACTTAGTTTGAGTTCTCACAGAAGCAGCCTCTGAGGCAAGGATTTGGGTGGAAATAGTCTGTTAGACTAGGTAAGATAGGGGAAAAGAGCAGGAAGGGGAGGGAGCTGATAGAGGGTGCATTATCAAGTTAGTTACCACTGTGGTGGGGGGGGGCAGTCACAGAGTTTAATCTGTCTGATTAACTCTGGGAAATGGCATAGAGCAGAGATTTGCAGGCTACAGGCCAAGGCAAATCTGGCTTGCCACCTGTTTTGGTAAATAAAGTTTTGCTGGAATACATTCACGCCAATTCATTTATGTATTGTGCGTGGCTCCTTGTGCACTACAGCAGCAGATTTGAGTAGCTGTGAGAGATTGTATGACCCACAAAGCATAGAATATTTACTATCTGTTCCTCTGCATAAGAAGTTTGCTGACCCCAGTAGTTATCTCACTCGAGGAGTGGAGGAGCTGGGATATTTATACACCCTCTCCCATCAGTCACTGGTTGAGTCCTAATCCCAGGGGTGTGTTAATTCCCCAGTGCCTCTGACCTGCCACATGTATAGGCAGAGTGGGCCCTGGCCACCATCAGTGGCTTCTGCTTCAAGCAAAGAGATGTAGATACGGGTTGTTGGCAGCTGGGCAGGTGTGAACTCTAATGGTAAAGTCCAAGATGGACTGTGTACTGACAGGGACTGCCCCACCAAGGCACATGCATCCAGGGGTGACTGAGAAGTGCTTCTGACCTCCAGTGCCTCACAGTCTCAAGGCAAGGTTGGGAACTGCCAGACATTTTATAAAAAATCAGAGTAACCTGGATGTCAATTGGGATCCCCTTGCTCCTCAAAGATCTAGGTAAAATTTACTCTAGTTAACTCCTGCTCACTTGGGAGGGGGCTGTTTTCAGGGTCCCATCTACCTCTGGCTCTGGTACTGCCCATACTGTCTCTGTTTCACCCCACATGAGCCCAAACACAGGACTTGGCCTCTTCCCCAGTGTCTCCTGGAAACCTAGGTACGTTGTGAGTTCGTGGGACTCTACTGAAGACTGGGGGCCTCAGGACGGGATGATTTTCTGGCACAGGCAGGCTTCTCGAGCCTTCTTTTCTCTCTCCAACTCTGCCCCTCCTCCCTTTCACATAAGGCTTCAAAACCTTTCCCTTTTTATTATGCAGATCATTTGTCTCCAGTTTCCACCTTCAAATTTCCTTTCCTAAATGCTTCTAGGTCTTCAGCAGAGCAAGGGGCTCATCTCTGATCACTATTTTTTGTTTTCCCTTCAGCCCAAAACATGCATCTTACTTGCAGAATCAGGTGAGGGCTGCCTTTGGAAACATTTTCCTGCTTTTGGTGATTCTGCCAAGTCCTCTTAAGTTTTATCTCTTCCTTTGTCAAGTGAGTTTCTGGACTCACACAGTCAAATGGTTAGAATACATATTTGGCATGTTCTGCCTCTGTTTCGCTTTCTAAAATAGAGACCATGTGTCTCACCTAGTATGATGTGAGATCTGTATAGCACGATGTCATTACACTGGGTCAGCTCCTTGGAAGAACTCTCTGTCTTGCTTTCATGATAGCTAATCACGTGGGACATCTAAAGTCAGTCTGGAAAGTTCCTTTCATACAAAACTTCCCAAGACTTTAGGTCTTTGCTTTTTTTGGGGGTGGGTAGTAGTTGGAGTATAAGTAAAAAGTGATTTAAACTAAGAAAGCTGAATCAGGTTGAACAAATTCTGTAGTGTGAATTGTGCTTGGAAAATCTCACCAGCAAAGTATCCACAAGGGGCACTTGGTTCTCCCTGTCCCACAAGGAAAATTCCAGGTCAGTTTCTTCCCCTATATGCAAGTGCAAAGTTCAGTAGTATGATTTTGATTTTATAAAAATTGTCCTTTTTCATTCCTCTCAAATGATCTGAATTTTTTTTTTCTTATCCCATTTAGAAGTAAAAATGGAAAGGTTAGACAGTTTAAATATTTTAGATATTTTTGTGTTCATTTCCATGAAGTCGCTTAACCCTCCCTGGCTGGTGTCAGAGTTCTGTCTTCTAACCCATCTTGTGTCTCTGCTGTACATTTCCTGCATTTAAAACGAAAGATTACTTTTAATTGGAATTCCCTAGGTTTTAGAGAGAAATCTCTCTCTCTCTCTCTTTTATTTTTAAGTCAGAGAATCAAAGAATGTCTCTTGCAGGTTTTGACATCAAGCCGAATCACTGAAAAACACTGGAGGTTCAGGAACCTCAGTTTATTTTATTTCATTTGTTACTTTTTCCAGCTTTATTAAGATATAATTGACAAATAACATTGTATAAATTTAATACATAAGGTGTACAATGTGGTGATTTGATATACATATATCTTGTGAAATGATTATCATAATAAGGTTAGTCAGCACATCCTTCACCTCACATAGTTACCATTGGTGTATGTGTGTGCTTGTGTGTTGTGTGAACAGTTATGATTTACTCTCTTAGCAGCATTTGACTACACAATACAATATTGTTAACTCTAATCACCATGCTGTACATTAGACCCCCAGAAGTAATTCATCTCATAACTGGAAAATTTGTACCCTTTGACCAACATCTCCCCATCTCTCCCATCCCCCAGCCTTTGGTAACCACTAGTCTACTCTCGGTTTCTATGAGTTTGAGTTTTTTAGATTCCACATATAAATGACATCATCCAGTGCTTGTTCTTCTCTGTCTGACTCCTTTCATTTCACATAATGTTCTCAAGGTCCATTCATGTTGTTGCAAATGGCAGTATTTCCCTCTTTTTTAGGGCTGAATAGTATTCCATCACATATAAATATATTCTTTATCCATTCATTCATAGATGGACACTTTGGTTATTTCCATATGTTGACTTTGTAAGTAACTCTGCAGTGAGCATAGGGGTGCAGATATCTCTTCAAGATCCTTTTTCATTCATTTGGCAGTCTGAGCTTAAAATAAGCACCTCAGACCTACGTAATTTGCAGGGCCCTGAGTAAAATGAAAACATGGGGGCTCCTTGTTAAAAATTATTAGGAATTTCCAGACACCAGCAGCAGAGTCAGACCCTCTAAGTACAGGGCTGTGTGTAATTGCTGGCCTGACCTCAGGAAATTGCTTTGTGATCTACATTTTAAAAAACTCTGCCTCAGGTTCTCTGGCTGTGACATGAATGTGAATGAAGAGGTTATAACCGGCATTAAGTGTGAAATTTGGTTTTGTTGCTTATGTGAATATAACATGGAAGATTTTTTTGAGTGGCATTTGCCCAACCCTTATTTACGCTGTGTGTTTGCATGTTACTATACCCAAGTAGTTTTGCCTCCCAGGGGACGTTTGGCAATACCTGGAGACATTTTTGGCTTTCATAACTGGGGAGGTGGAGGAGGTAGCTGCTACTAGCATCTAGCGGGGTAGGGGTACCACTGAACATCCTGCAATGGACAGGACAGCCACTCAGTAGAGAGTTCTCTGGCCCGAAATGTCAGTAGTGCAGAAGTTGAGAAACTGTGCTGGGCTTGTACCCACTCTCAGGATATAAAATCAGAGGACGAGGGAAGCTAGGCACTATTATTTCTTATTACTTTTTTTTGTAGTAAAAAAATAAACCCATCTTGTTCCAGGAAAGAACAGTCAGTATAATTTCTAAAGATACATATAGTATAACACAAAAAAAAACTAGGGGTGGGGGGCACAGCAAGGGCTAGAGCTCTCATGAGGTCCTAGGTTCAGTCCCCAGTGCCTCCATTAAGGGGAAAAATAAAAAATAAAATTAAAATGTTAAAAAAAAAAAAGAGTGGCCATTAAAAAAAAGAACTAAGATATCAGTGGAAATGTGTTTTCAAGGACACTGTGTAGGCTGAGGACAAATATTCAGGCTTAAGTTTGTCCAGTGAGGTTAAGCACTTGTGCACTGGGCCAAGTCAGCATCCTTTCAGTGGTGTCTTGTCTCCTTCCTGATTTAGAAAAGGCAAACCCACCTGCTGTCATGAAAAATACCTTCTAGAAGCTGCCGGGTAATTGGGTGATATTTCTGGATTTGTCTCCCTGTCTAACGTACATCAGTTAAACTTTTGACTCTTCAGTGCTTTCTGGAGAAAGTAATAATCGGAAACTAAATCGACTTGGTTCTTTTCTCCCCCTTTGCCCCGTATTTGTAAAGATTAATCTTCAGTATCTATGAGCACAGGGTGATTTGAGGAAACTGCAGCCGCTTTATCAATATCAACCGTGTCCATTGATCAAACCCTCATTTAGGTGCTCGCTATGCCTGCTGGGAGCAGCCCAGGGGCAGGGAGGGAAGGGAGGGGCCCCTTCAGGAGGCCACCTTGCCTGGGAGTTTATGCTCTTTTCTGAGATGATCTCACCAATACTTGTTATCTTGTTTTGTTTTGTTTTAAATAATCGCCCGTCTAGCAAGCATGAGGTGATACCTCATTGTGGTTTTGATTTACGTTTCCCTGATGATTAATGATGTTGAGCACCTTCTCATGTGCTTGTTAGCCCTTTGTATGTCTTCCTTGCAGAAATGTCTATTCAGGTCCTTTGGCCATTGAAAAATCAGGTTATTTGCATTTTTTGCTACTGAGCTGTATAGGTTCCTTATATATTTTGAATATTAACCCCTTACCAGATAGATGATTTGCGAATATTTTCTCCCATTCTGCAGGTTGTCTTTTGATTTCATTGATTGTTTCTTTGTTGTGAAGAAGAGGCCATGTTGGTCAAAGGGTACAAAGTTTCAGTTGTGCAAGATAAATAAGTTCTGGAGATCTATACAGCACAGCGTGTAAACTAGCAGCACTGTATCATATACTTAAAATCTGCTAAAAGGATAGATATTATCTTAAGTGTTCTTACCAGACAAAAATAATAACTGATTATAATAAAGGGGATGGGAGGAAACTTTGGGAGGAGATGGATATGTGGCCTTGATGGTGGTGATGGTTTCATAAGTGTATACCTATCCCCAAACTCTTCAAGTTATACATTAAATATGTATAGATTTTTACACGTCAATTATTCCTTAATAAAATGCTGTAACACGAAACCAATACTCTGCTTCTCATGTTTTGGGCAACTACTATATATTGGACACTTTATATAAATTAACTCTAATTTTTCTTGGCAGCTTGCACTGGCTCCTCGCTACTTCTCTAGTTTAATTTCTAAAACCCTGCTCGGTGGGATCTCTGTTTACTTTTGTAACCTCATCACTCACCACCTTCTTTTTATCCACTACATTCCAGCCACATTGAACCTCTTTCTGTTGCTTGAATCAGTTTTGCTCACAGCACCTTTGGACCTTCGTACATGCTATGCTCTAGGCTTAGACCATTTCACTTTCATTCACTCACCCTCACCAATGTCTTGCATGGGACCACTGCATTGCTGATGCTGGTAAATGTTGGAAAACTCTACTGTAATGGCTTGAATGCAGGATTTTATTTGGTTCAAATACTAATATTGGTAGAGTGAGTCAGAGATGCCAGTAGGGACTTCAGTGTCCTCATCTTCCTGCTTTGCCAGACAGCTTCCATCCTCATGGTTGCAAAATGGCTGCTTCACCTCCAGGCATCACATCAGCTGACATGGAAGCTGATGAAGGACAAGGAGCTAAAAGACTCAAGGGATGTTCTGTCTTCCTTTCAGTGGTCAGAATTATCTCAGGTGGCCATCCCCAGCTGCAAGGGATGCTAGTGAAGGAAGGTTTTCAGTTGGGTATATTGTTACTTCCCAAGAAGAAAAGCAAACCAAAACATCAGTATTCTATTTATGAGGAAGGAGAAAGTAGAAATTGAGGATGCAATTCTTGCATATCCATCAGTGCTCAGTTTAGATGCTGTTCAGCTGAGGGATGTTTCCTGAACCCCCAGCTACTATGGATTGTATAGGTAGTGGGTGATCTCATAGTTAGCATTGAAGTTATCTGAAACTGTGATTATGTTTATCTAGCTATATTCCTTACTGGACTGGAAGCTCTATAAGAAGGGGAACCTGGTCTATTTTGTTCACAGTTATATCCCTGGTACCCAACACAGTTCCCGACTTGTGGTAGATTCACAATGAATACTTGCTGAATAAATGAAAGTAATTACTATTTGGCCCACATAACAGATGCGCTGAGCTTTAGAGAGATGAAACAACTTGCCCAAAGTCACACTATCATTAATTCCTTCATTCAGTAATGTTTATTGTGTACCTACTATGTTCCAGACACTTGGGATACATCAGTGAACAAAGCAGATAAATTCATATCTTTTGGGTCCATTGCCCTAACATTTTATTATGAAAAATTTCAAACATATAACAGAGTTGAATCAGTTTCATAAGGAACACCTGTATATTTACTACCTAGATTCTACCATTTCTTGGGGCACTTTTATTCTAGTGGAGGAAGGCAGACAATAAACAATAAACAATAAAAAAAATAAATTTTGTAACATTATCGGTGATAACTGCTATGGAAAATATGGAGCAAGGAAAGGAATGTGGGGCTTGCAGGTGGTTGTGGGGGTGGCCAGACATTTGTGTGCAGACTTGAAAGAAAGTGAGGGAGCAAGCCATGTGTGTATCAGAGGGAAAAGCATTTCTAGTCAGAGAGAATGGCCACTGCAAAGGTCCTGAGATGGGAGCCTCATGTTGAAGGGAGAACAAGGAGGACTGTGTGGCTGGAGGGAAGTGAGTGAAGAGGACAGTGGATGGTGAGGTCAGCCTGGGAGGAGCAGGTTTGGGGTAAAGATCAGAAGCTCTTTTTTTTTTCCCGTTAATATTTGTGAAATTTATTAATTAAAAATACGTGACTTGGTATATAAAATTGGCAGATTCCACCATGGCAACAGGTTAGCCTGAGGAGAGCTTTGAAGCCTAAGGCTCACACCAGTTACCCCCCCTACAATTCCCTGAAAAGGTAAATGATGAGAACACAATGATTCAGGCCCTAACCCATGTTACACACAGAGGTGGAAAAGAGCTGTATATATCAGGAGGGGAAACTGAGGCAGAACACAGGAGGAGAAAGCCAGAGGGAGGACGTCAGGTTTCCTCTGGAGGCTCAGAAATACCAGGATTCCCAGAGGTCTCACTGCAGGAGAAGGACTTGACTACATTAGCCGCTAGCGCCAGGATGGGGGACAATAAGGCAGTTGCTGGGAACACATTTATACCCTAAGATTCAGCATCCTTGGACAGGCCAGGAATGGGCAGGGGGGCTGCTACATTGTCCCCGTGGAAAGCAATCCAAGGGACTGGTGGCTCCTTGCTCGTCTTCCTCCATAGCAGAGCTCCTCCTGCAGCCGCTGCCATGAGCAGTAAAGCTGATGACGATTCCAGTCACTGGCAGCGAGGACTTGGCTGGTGATTCCAGCTCCACACGGAGGGGCTGGGCCAGCCCCGCATACTGCACCAGGCAGCGGCAGTGGTGTTTGTCCCTGCTCTTGACTGTTAGTGGTGACCAGGCATGGAGGGAGCCGTCGTCACTGGGGCCAGTGTCACCCTCATGGGAGCCAGCTCCCGGCCCATTCCGTAGGAATCGCAGTTGCAAGGAGCTCAGTTTTGAACGTGTTACACTTGAGCCACTCAGGGCCAGAGCTGGGATTTGGACCCCAGTCCTCCCAACCCTTCCCGTTTTGTCATCTCTGCTGGTCAGGTGACAAGAGGATCCAGGGAACAAGCCTGTAGGGCTGTAGAGAAACTGCACGTTTACGTGGCAGACTGGCAACCACTCATGTTGAAAGGAGAAGTGCTTTGGATTGAGCATGTAATGATTGTCTTTGTCTCAAGCAATGGGAGAGGCCTATCCTTATGAAGAACAAGAGCATGCTTTGGAGTTAGGCAGAGAAGTTGGTTTAGGTCTTGGCTCTGCTACTTATTCGCGGAGTCCCTTTGGGTGAGTGACTTAACCTCGCTGAGCCTCACTGTCTTGATCTGTAAAATGTAGGCAGTATAGCTCTCCTCGAGAGTGGTGAAGGGTTAAAGGAGCTAATGCGTGTCTGTGGCTTAGCCTGGTGTCAGTCCGTAGGGACAGTGATGGCCGTGGAATGGGAGATACCAAAGGAGGCCACAGAGAGGGTGGAGCTGCTGCAGGGAAATGAATTTCCTCCCCATCCTAATAAACACAGTGGTGCCTGGAGAAGCAGTAGGTACCTTGCTTACCCCAGAAAATCCTAGGGAGGCCTCCTACCTACAGTAACTGGAGAATGTGCCCTCACCAGCCCAGACTGACTTTCCAGCATTATAAGACCTGACGTTTTCCAGCCACCAACCTCGGCATGCTGGCATGCTGTGTCCTTCATCAGAAGTGTCTTTCCTGTTCCTTGATGCCTTGTATATCTAATACTTTAGGACCTAGCTCAGATTTCTCCTCCTTAAGATGCCTTTTGTTGCTGTTCCAGTCTACAGGATGCTCTGTCTTGTCCAGCTCCCCCGCTGCACTGCTTGCAGATCCAGGGAGGCTAAAACATTTGGAATGGGGCGTGGTGAGGGGCAGTAGCCCAGTCCGGGACTGGTGGAATGGATCACCACAAGATGGCGCTATTGAGCCATTGCTGTCAATTGGGGCAACCTTAAAGTCAACATGGTTTTTCTTTGTTTTCCTTTTCTTTCTTGATAAGAAGTTTATGATTTACAAACTGTCCCAGAAGTAATAGGACTGTGACGGGGGACCCATAGTTATACACAGGTGATTTCACATACCTCTGGTAGTCCTGTCACATTGCCACAGTTAAGATTTCTAGCCCCACACCCGGGCATCACACACTTGCCACCATTGTCCATCCATCAGATAATTTGGCACTTGCTGTTGACACTTGACATCCAAATACTGCCTCCTTTTTTTCTGGATTACATTTTATATTTTGGATTAGAGTGTAAATCCCTTGAGAGCAGGATGTGGGGTCCATGCTAACCCAGCAGAAGTTCCATAAAGTCTTGTTAATGTTGTCAAGCTCTCTAGTGTATGCTATCCAGACAGCTCCCTGGAAGGCTAAAAAAACCCAGCTGTGAAGCAACCCTGCTCCATTTCCATACTGATGGAGAGGAAGGCAATAAATCCCTTCTGGCCAAAAGTCAGCTCTCCTCATTTCTTCCTGGAAATGCTACTGATGGTGGCTGCGAAGGTCATTTGTCTTATCTTTCCCTTGGCAGGGTCCGATTACTCAGAGCCCCCAGTAATGTAGGGGGCAGTATTCAGAGGCCCAGCATGCTGGTGGAGTTTGATGCGTGAGAGGAGAATTAGAGCTTAAGTAAAGAAAATTGGGTGGGGTCACGTGTCCAAGCCTTAGCCCCATTGTCCCTCACTCTAACTGCAGAGTGGTCCATGAGCAGATTACTGTGGGCAGGTCAAGATGCTCTTTGCAGAACTTCACAATGTTATTGGCCTGTTTGACTTAAAATAACCAAATTTTGTAATTGATTATGTGCCAAGTTGGATACCACATTACTTTAGATTCTGATACAGACAAGTAGAAGTTGGTGCCAAGATTTAAAGAAAAATCAATAAGAGACAAACATTTTTTTAACTGTTAAAACTTATTTATCTATTTAAAACATTTTTATTTTTAGAATTTATTCATTCTTCCAGCCATCCATTCATGCATATATCTATTTAACAAGGTGTTTTAAAATTATTTTCATATTGCAATAATTTGAAAGATACAAAAGATCGTGTAGTAAAAAGTAGTTCCCACTCCCACCCTTGTGTCAGACACTGTTCCCTCCCAGGAATGACAACCACTGTTGATAGTTTCCGATGTTACCTTTTAGAGATTTTCTATACTTGGAAATGCATATCCATGCATCTGTTTGAGGGTCATCCATCCATCCATCCATCCGTTGATCCATCTATGTGATTTTTTTCAAAAATGGGGAAAAGGGAACCATTATTTGATTTTAGATGGCAGACTACTTTGTTCCACTGATCCAGTGGAAAAGAGATTTGGATCCACTGACCTTGCTGTTTAACCAGTCACACCAAGGTTGTGGCATTAGAATGTCAGAGATCTAGGGAAGACTGGGCATTTTAAAAACAGGTTTGTGCAGCTATTCAGATTTGATTCTGGTCCAGCCATATGGTTTTGTGTTTGATTCTGAGGGAGAGGGAAACTTGCAATAAAAGGGCAAAGAGAAGTGAAAAGTGGGAGAGTGCGGTGCTGTGGAAGGGTGATTGGAATTAGGCATTCTTGCATCTAGCCCTCATTAAGAGCTGTATGATAATGGTATTTAACTTTTTGGAGTCTCAGTTTTACTGCCTGTGAAATGGGGATTACTATATCGTCCTTTGTAGGTTAAAGGCTAGCATAATTCCTAGATGTACTCAGTACTCATATCATAATTCTGCTATCAACATTATTAAGCACATGTGATTTCCTTGTTTTTATGAGAAACTGAGATCTTTAGGTTGATGATTTAAGATACAGTATAACACAGAGTCAGAGGTTTGGCTGCCAAAATGTATGATGCAGGGTAGGGACTTGGGGTGTGGAATTTAGGGATGGCAGAGGATTTCCTCCAGTTTGAGTGGGGATTGGAGCTGAGCTGCAAAGCTAGTGGAGAAACAGTCGCCTCAGTTCTCGTTATGGCAAGGGCGCTCACTCCCTGCAGCATTCCTGTCCCAGCTTTGGAAAAATCTTCCTGTGCCACTGCCTCCGGGCAGGGTAGTCACACTTCTGGCCTGGAACATGGCCTTACTGCTGACAGCTCCACCTTCCACCCACCCTCCCAGCTGCATCTGTTGAATGTTTGTAAGATGCTAATGTTGCCGTTTCACTCCTTTGGTTAAAAGTCCCCATCACCTTCAGGACAAAGTTAAATTCCTTTGCAAACAAACCTCTGCTGTGGACTGAATGCTTGTGCCCCGCCTAAAATTCATATGTTGAAGCCTAATCCCCAG
This sequence comes from Camelus ferus, assembly GCF_009834535.1. Taxonomy (NCBI): domain Eukaryota; kingdom Metazoa; phylum Chordata; class Mammalia; order Artiodactyla; family Camelidae; genus Camelus; species Camelus ferus. Next base: position 35,384,168 of record NC_045713.1, on the reverse strand, counting down.
TGTGATGGTTTTAGGAGGCAGGGCCTTTAGGAAGTGATTAGGCCATGATGGAGGAGCCCCCATAAATTGAGATTAGTGCCCATATAACAGAGGGCTCAGGGAGCAACCTCACCCTTTCCTCCATCTGGAGACACAATGAGAAGACGGCCGTCTATGAATCTGGAAGTAGATCCTCACCAGACACCAAATCTGCTGGCACCTTGATCTTGGACTTCCCAGCCTCCAGAACTGTGAGAAATAAATGTTTGTTGCTCAGGTCATCCAGTCTATGATATGTTGGTTATGGTAGCCCTAACTGACGGAGACACCTTCATGAGGGGACCCTTTCTAACTCCTCCCACCTCAGTTTTGTCCACTCCTCTGTATGCATCTGAGTCTTGGGGTTCGGTGCCTTGGCATGCACTGTGCTCTCTCCCTGGAATCCTCTTCTCTTTCTTCATCCGACTCCCTCCTGTTCTCCCTTCAAGACTCAGCTCAGACACTCCTCCAACAAGGTTTCCACGATGCAAGACCAAGCACCTGGTCTCAGGTGACTTGTTGGGGCACAGTGGGCGTCTTCACACATCTCTTCCCATGAGGTGGCTCACAGGGGAGAGGAGAGGTCAGGGGGTGAGAGTTGGGACTGGGGGTCTTATAAATCCATGGGGGTGGGTGCTGAGCCAGCAGAGTTCACTGTTGTGGCTCTTCTTGTCACAAAGGAGTCCTTCAGGGTGGGGAGGCTTGGTAGCAGTGGTACGCAAACACTGAGAAACCCAGCTTCTTGGGCAGAGATGTTCCTATCCCGGTTGGTAGAGGGTGAACATTAATTTAATTTTAGTTTACTTTTATTGTTTATGTCTTTGCTGGGATTTTACACGAGATTTTAAGAAAAGATAGTTATAGGACTGGCTCTGACCTCTTCTCTGGACTTGATGTTTTATTTTGTTTTCAGATCACTATGTCAAGTTTATTATAGAATAATTTTAAACAAGTTATTTTTATTAAGCTATACATAAAACACAGTGGAGTTTAAAGATACTTAGAATATTAAATTTTTAAAAATTGAAGTGTAGTTGTACAATATTATATGTTACAGATGTACAGTATAGTGATTCACAGTTTTTAAAGGTTATACCCTTTATAGTTACTACAAAATCCTGACTGTATTCCCTGTGTTGTACAATATATCCTTGTAGCTAAATTTATACCTAATAGTTTGTACCTCTTAATCCCCTCCCCCCTCGCCACTCCCACTGGTAACCACAAGTTTGTCCTCACAGTGGAGTTTTTTTATGGCATGTAAAGTTTAAAAAATATTTTTCTAATTCTGAAATAATTTTAGATTTATAGAGAAGTTGCAATAATAGTACAGAGAGTTCCCCAAATGTTATCATCTTATGTTACTGTCGTCCATTTGTTACAACTGACACCAACATTACAACTTAACTATTAACTAAATTCCAGATTTTATTTAGATTTCACCAGTTTTTCTACTAATGTCCTTTTTCTGGCCAGGATCCAGTCCAGCATTCAACACTGTATTTAGTCTCATATCTCCTTAATCTCTGGTCTGTGATCATTTTCTTTTTTCCTGGTTTTTCACAATCTCAATAGTTTCGAGGAGTGCTAGACAGGTATTTTGTACAATTGGTGATTTTTTTCTTTTCCATTATGGTTTATTACAGGATTTTGACTCTAGTTCCACTTGCTATATAGTAGCACCTTGTTGTTTATTTATTTTATATAATTGTAGTTTGTATCTGCTAATCCCAAACTCCTGCTTTATCCCTCTCCCAACCTCTTTGTAACCATAAGTTTGTTTTCTATGTCTGTGAGTCTGTTTCTGTTTCACAAATAAGTTCATTTGTGTCATATTTTAGTGGACTTGGTGATTTTATCCAATGTTTGGCCCCTCAATCATCACATCAATAAAAGCCTCTCCTGAAATTTACCAATGGCATGAAAATTTCAGATGAGTCTGCCTTCTGTGGTGCCCCTGGAACACAGGAGAGACCCATCTTGGAGACAGAGATCTCACAAATCCAAGTGCTTTCCCTGAAACTGATTTTGTCTGTAGGCTCATCACAAAGTTGGCTGACACTTTGGCCAAGGCCAAGGTAGCAGGATCTGTGCTAAAAAAATTCCAGATTTACCACCTTGCTATGGGAGACTGAGTTCCAAATCCTAGCCTGTGTGCAGCCTGCTTCACCAAATAATGAGGCATTGGGTGCTTTTTAAGGCAGCTGACCTTTGGAGCAAATTATCCAAGGAAATCTGATTAGCTAGTTCACTGGGTTCCTGCAAAATGGATCTTGGTGTGTTTCTGCAGCAGAAATGTCAGCATAATTGGAGTTCCTGGAGCTCAAAGAGCTTCTTTCTCATTGTTTCCATCCTTTGGAGAAAAAAATCCAAACAAACAAAACCCAAACCCCCAAAGAATTATTCTTTGACTTATATTCTTTGCTTTTGCACACGGTTCAGAAGCTGCTCCTGGCTGTATTCACAACTTCATTAATCATGGGAACAACCTGAGCATCATTTAAACAAACAAGCCAAAAAAGGAAAAAAAGATCCATCCCCAAACAGATGATGTGAGCTTAATAGAGATGGCCCAGCTATAGACCTTAAATAAATAAGTGGACTTTAATTCGAGGGAAAGAGCATGGGGTGGTAATTACTTGAGGCTGTGTGCCATGTGATGTAACCAAATTCGAAACTCACTAATTTCATTATTTTAATGGAAGTCTGCATCCCATTCATTAGGCTGACATATGACTAGCCATTAGTAACAGTTCATTTCTAAAGCTATGGTGGATAAAGGGTGATTGGAAATGAGTGAGGGCCAGGCCTGGTGGATGTTGACAGTGCTTAGGAGGGAACTTCTGGATGGGATTTGCGGAAGGGGCAGGCAGCTCAGGGAGGAAAATTGCTCATTTGGACGGAGGCAGCAAACCACAGAGTCAAAATAGAGGCCTTGGATCTAGAGATCCGGGTTCAAATTCTGGGTCTGCCACAGACTAGCCATGTGACCTTGGGCACGACCTCCTCTCTCTGAGCTTCTTTTTCCTCCTCTGTGAAATGGGGGCAATAATAGTTCCTACTTCATAGAGTTGCTTGAGATGATTCAGTGAGGGGGTTGTTTATCAGGCTTAGTTTAGAGCCTGGCACCTAGTGAGCTTTTAAGAAGTGGTAGCTGTGATGACAATGGTGATATCATTATTAGCTAACAGTATTTTAGGGCTAGGAGATTTTGCTGGTCAGGAAACTGGGGCTGATGGGGTAACGTAAGTTGTCCAAGTTCATCCTGTTACTCAGACTCCTGGTTCCCAATATAATGCTCTTAAAACATATTTTTAAAAATTATTTCATTCTTGAGTAGACAGTTTATTCACGTGATTCTTATAAGAGAATGTCAGGGTACCTGATGAAAAGTGTTCTTCCTCCTTTTGACACTCCTTTTCACAGGCAAACAAGGTTAGCAGTTTCTTCTTCATCTTTGTAGAATTTCAGGCATATATAAGTAACTATATTCATTCCTTTTTTATTACACAGACAGGTCTGTATCCTGCCTTTTTGACTTACAATGTACCTTGCTTATTTTTTCATATCAGTGTAGAAAGAGTTCTTTTATTCTTACTCATAATATTATATTTTTCTGTTTCATGGATATATCATGATTTTCTTAATTATTGCCCTCTTGATGGACATTTAGACTAGTCCCAGGCTTTTGCTGTTATAAGCCACCTTGAATACTGAATGGTATTACACATGTGTCATTTTGCACAGATATATGTATACCTGTAGGATAAATTTCCAAAAGTAGAACTGCAGAGTTGAAGGGTGAGTGCTTTTATACTTCTGTAGTGCCCAAAGGTCCAGAGGTGCTGGGGGTGGCGATTTAGCAATTAGCACGAGCTGCCAGCTGTCAGGAAGGCCATTTCCCAGGTGCTACTGACTGAATGTTTATGTGTCTTTGTGTCTCCCACCCCCATTCACATGTTGAAACCTAGTCTCCAATGTGATGGTATTCGAAGGAGGGGCCTTTGGGAGGTGATTAAGGCATGAAGGTGGAGTCCTCGTGAATGGGATTCGTGCTTTTGTGAAAGGGGCCTCCGAGAGCTCCCCTCCCCCATTCCACGAGGTGAAGACACAGTGAGAAGATGGCTAAGGAGGAACCGGGAAGCAGGCTCTCACCAGATGCCAAGTCTGCCAGCGTCTTGATCTTAGACGTGCCAGCCTCCAGAACTATGCGGACAAAGTTTTCTGTTGCTTATAAACCACCCAGGCTGTGGTATTTTATTTTAGAAGTCTGCATGGACTAAGACATCTGGTTGCCAGTTTAAAAAAAAAATACGTATATACATATTTTTTATGTATATATATATAATATAAAAATATAAATATTGAATAACATTATATCTTTGTGTGTGTGTGTATATATATTATATATATATATAATATATATATATATGTATGAATGATATTTAAAGAACGTGGCAAGATGAAGGCTTGGAGATAATGATGTCATTGGAAAGACAAGAAGATGGGGAAGCCAGATTGTGAAGCAAAGAGAACATGGAATGTCAAGTAAGATGGGGCTGGGCTTGAGTTTTGACTCTGCTACTCACAGCTGTGTGGCCTCAAGCTGGTTGCTTCACCTCTCTGAGCTCAGTATCTTCACCTGAAAATGGAGATGATAATACTTCCATCACAGGCTGCTGGGAGGATTAAAGGAGAGTGCATAGAAAGCCGTTAGCATAATGTCTGACACATAGTGGATTCCCAGTATTTAACTGGGGCTAAGATCATAATAACTCATAATTAACCAGCACTAGGTTTCATATTATTTGTACTACACTATGTTAGTGGGAAGTAGCTAACGTATATTGAGTGTTTACTGTGTGGCAGGTCCTTTGCTTATTGCTTTGCCATGGAACATCCCACTTTCACCTCAGGACAATTCTGTGAGGTACTCTTGTTATCCTTACTTTGTGGATGAGGAAATTTAGGTAGGAAAGTTGAGTACCTTGTTCATTGAAACATAGCTAGTGGCTGAGCTTTTATTTGAAGTGAGGCAGCCTGCCTCTGAAGGTTCCTGTAATCCCATTTCCTGTTCTTTTGATCTTTGCTTTGTGGGTAAGGAGCTGGCTGTCCAGAGAGGAGAGGACATCATGTGGGGAACATTTATCCCTCAGAGCAGTCAGCTCCCTTCCCATCTCAACGTGACCAAGTTCAGCTTCCTCAGCTCCTAGGCAGATACTGATCTAAAAGATTCGAGGACACTTCTTGGTCAGCTTCTCCTAAAATGGTCCAAGACTTATACTGTGCAATCAGATGAATATTTTTATCCTTAGACGAAGGATGGATACAATGCCCAAACAACTTCACTCTTTATTAAAGATACCCAAGATTCATCCCCTAAAGGTTGTGTGGTCACAACTCCTAGGATCTTGGAAAATTTTAAGTAAGAAGACACTAAAAAGGAAGCTGTGTGAGGACAGGGATTTTTGTTTTGTTCACTACTGTAATGCCGGTGATTAAAAAATGCCTGGCACCTTAGGAAGCACTCATGCTAAATGGAGACATAGATAAATGCATGAATTCAAGAGAAAGAGACTGTTTGCCCAGAATCCTAAGAGATTTTATTGTCCTGTTGTCATAGAAACCAGCGACATCCCACCAAGCATGCCATCAATGACCATCCATTTGCATATAATGTGGTAGGAGAAAAATGCACCTCTTTTCAGGTGGGGCACTTTAATTGGAGGAGTTTCTGAGTCAGAGAGTAAGGTGGGCTCAGTTTACTTCGAGAGCTTTTGGCGTTTGATGATCCTTGGCATTTATTCATAAGTGTGAAAGAATTTGAGATTTTCTTAGACATCTTGGCATGCAATGCCAAATCTCTAAATTCCTAAATTTATTTACCAGTTAGGGGAAGCATGTTCCCAGCTATAATTTTATTTACAAAGGGCTCTAATCTGATGTGAAGTCTGAAGGCATGTTTGTTTAACAAGTTACTCAATTAGCCAGCAAAAAAAGAACAAAGGAGAGTCATTATGCAGATGTATGCCCATTCAAAGCCGTTCTGCCTTTAAGATGCTTTCTTTGGAGTGAGGGAGGAGAGATTCCAAGTCTGAAATGTTTCTGTCCCTGCTGTGTTTACTGTTAATTCTCTCCTAATATTAGGTCACAAATAATTAATAATATTGTGTTTCAACAATCTTAGATTTGTCAATTTTTTTCATTCTAAAAGCATATATTTATAGATTATTTTAAAATCTGGGAAAGGAAATCAACCACGAACCGCATTCTAACTCATCCACAAACACATTTTGATATATTTCTTTGAGTATATTTCTTTACATAATTTTATACATTTGTAGTCCTAATGCACCTACAGTTGTGAGTGTTGCATTTTCCACATGTAACATATTACATTTACTTTGATTTTTATTATGAAACTTTCAAATATACAGAAAAAAGAATAGTATAATAAACCACCACATATTCATCATTTAGAATTAGCGCTAAATATTTGTTACATTTCTTTTGTTTATTTGTATTTTTTAATGTTTTAAAATAAATCACATACTTCACAATATCTAATCTTAAATCAGTGGTTCTCAACTGAGGACGATTTTGACCTCGCCAGGGGATGTTTGGCAATGTCTGAAGACATTTTGGTTGTCACAAGGGGCAAGCTCATCTAGTAGGTAGAGCCCAGGGTTACCCCTAAACATCCTACAATGCACAGGATAGCCTCTCATCCCCCACCCCAACAGAGAATTATGTTGTCCCAAATGTCAGTAGTGCTGAGGTTGAAAAATTTTGCCCTGAATTACTGAGAATGCATTTTCTCAAATGTAAATTTCCATATAACTACATATGACCACCCCTTCTAACAAAGTTAAATATAATTCCTTGAAATCATCTAATTGCAAGTCCATATTTCCCCAGAATTCCCCTTGATTATCTTTTACAGCTGGTTATAGCAAAGTTTTTCTCATTTTATTAGCACCGTTTATCGAGTCTTCTTCCAAATGACTATAAAATAGTCTGTTGAATGGATTCGCCAGAGTTTATTCAAAGGATCCATTATTTGGGGGCTTTAGGTTTGCTTCCAGGTTTTAAAGAAATATTTATGTAAATAACAACAGTTAACTTCTTTTCAAACTTTTCACTATTAATCACTGAGAGAAGGTACACATTCTCCAACTATGATTGTGGATTTGCTTATTTCTCTTTTCAGTTCTATCACTTTTTTTTTCTTCATGAGTTTTAGAACTCTGTTGTTGGAGATTATATATATATATGTCATTGTTTTATCTTCTTGATGAACTGATCCTTTTGAGATGTCTTCTGAATCTCCAGTAACACTCTTTGTCTTAAAGGCTACTTTGATATTAATATAGTCATCATATTTCTTACTTTTATTGTTTTCATGCTATATTTTTTCATCCTTTTATCCTTTTATTTTCTACCTGTCTATATCTGTATAACAAAATTGTGTTTCTTGGAAACAGCATATTGCATCTTGCTTTTATTATCCAGTTTCACAACCTCTGCCTTTTGATTATAGTATTTAGCCTGTGTGCATTTAATGTAATCAGTGAAATGGTTGGTTTATATCTCCCATTTTAGTGTTTGTTTTATATTTATTTTATTTGTTCTTGACTTCTTTGTTCATGATTGTCTTCTTTTGGGAAAATTGTATAGTTTTAAATATTACATTCTATCTCCTGTGTGGATAGTTAGATTATACCTCTTCTTGTAACTTTTTAAGTTGCTGTAGAGATTACAATGTACATCTTCACAGTATACCATCAAATAGTATTTAACTACTTCACAAACAGTGTAAAAATCATACTACAATATAATTATACTATGTCTAATTCTGCTGTTTGCGCTTTTATCTTCTATTTTTTAGTGACATAAGTATAAGTCACATAAGACACTTCAGTTGTTTTTGATCTATACAGTCAATAGTCATTTAAAAAATTTGAGAAAATATAGAAATAAAGGAGGTCCCAAAAAGTTTTTTTTCCCACTTGTACAAATATTTACCTTTTCTGATGTTCTTTATTCTTTCTTGAAGATTTGGAATTCCATCTGGTGTAATTTCCCTTCAGCCTGAAAACTTTTTTCAGCAAATCTCTCAGGTTTTGGCTCACTAAGGATATCTTTATTCATCTGTATTGAAGGATATTTTTTGCTAGATATAGAATTCTTTGTTTCTGTTTTTATCTTTTAGTACTTTAAAGACATTATTCAATTGTTTTCTGGCTTTTGTATTTTCTTTATCTTTACTGAGTTCATCTGGTATGTGGTTGAGCTCACTCTGGACTTTGTTGCAGCTTTAGTTTTATTCAGCTTACCACTGGTTTCAAATGTTTTGGTGGTGAGATCAGAACTTTCTCTCTAGCAGGTCCTGAATGATCTGGGCACTGGTGAGATTCCAGAAATCTGCTTGTGAGTCAAAGCTGAGCCATCAGCTTTTGGGGCTGGAGAAACGTCCCATGCTTTAAAGCTTGGATACCTGCCTTTTGGGCCATTGGAGAGCTCTCTATTCTCCAATCCAACTGTACCTGTTTTCTGAACCTTGTGAGATGTATTTTAGCTTTGATGCTCTGCCCCTGGACATTCTAAAGGGAACAGTTCTACTTACTGTGAAGTCCAGAATGCTTCGACGGAGGCTTATCTCAGTTCTCCTGCCCTTCCTCCAGGCCTTGTTGAAGCATCTTTGCTGCCCTGTCTATCCAGAATGCTTCTGCTGGATTTATCTCAGCTTTTCTACACTGCCTAACTCTCTCCCCAATTTCAGGAAAAAGCTGCCCTGCACTTAATGTGGAGTTTCCACATATTTCAGGGAGCACTCTCTCACTTATTTTCTCACCCCTCATTTTGGTCTACTGTCCCTGGTATTGGTGAAGACCTGTAACCATCTGTCATGCCAGCCTACAGATGGCCATTACCAGTTTGATAGGAGTTTGGCTCTTTTCTCTTTACTTCGTCTATTGCCATTCTTTCTCCTGTAGTTCTGCCAAGGGTAAGATCAGTGGTAAATCTCTCTTCTAAAATAATACTCACTTTCTGGGATTTAGTTCATTTGGGTTTTTCTGTGTCCTTAGTTCACTGAAAGGTTTTTAAAATCTGATTTTATAGATTATCTGACTTTTTGTTATTTGTGTGAGCATGGCATTTTATGGTGACTTTCTCTTTCTGAATTGGAAATAGAATGACAATTATACTTTATTAAAGATATGCATTCATAAAGTGTTCAGAAATATTTATGATGGTTTTCTTAGCATAGATTCTAGAAGGTGGATACTGGGAAAAATATCTACGTACTTCCACGGTGCTTAATAAAATGTGGTCCTATTACTTAAAGGAAGCCACGCAAATTTTCATTGAATTAGAAAAAACAATTTGGTTTCATAAGTTTTGAGCATTGTAATTAATTTTTTTTTGCTAACTTATTAGGCAAAAATATTATCATGGATTCCACATCTTTGATTTCAAATATTGTCCAGGATCAAAATCTTATGTTCATTTTTTTAGTGGAGACTAAGTGAATCCATCAAGCATCAGAATCATTTGAGCAGATATTAATAATGGCTACCATTTATTGAGTGCTTATTAAGAGAAAAAGTGACAGTTTGTTCCTCAGAGTTACCTGTGAAGAAGATGTCATTTGATCCCTTCTTACGGAGGAGAAAACAAAGGCTCAGAGGTGGTGGGACAGTACTGGTGAAGACCTGTGACCATCTGTCCTGCCAGTCTGCAGATGGCTGTTACCAGTTTGATAGGAGTTTGGCTGGTCCAAGTCCAAGTTGGTCTAAATCCAAATCCTCAGTCAACCACACAACTTTGATACAATTTTTATCATATCTGAACACAGCTGTTATCATTATTTATACTAGTCAGCTGTTGCTATAATAATGCTGCACAACAGACAACCCCTAAACTCAGGTGTAAAACAATAGCATTTATTTCCGTTGATCTGCAGATCAGCTGTGGCAGTTTTGCTTCAGAATTCCTCAGCAGTCCCCTCTTAATCATTTATTGAAGAAAAATGTGTTGGATACCTCTTATTTCCCAGGCTCTTGGGCAACAGCAGTGAAGAAAAAGGACAAAAATTCTACCCTCATGGAGCTTATATTCTAGTTGGGGAAGACAGACAATAAACACATAAAAAGTAGAATACACTGTATGGAAGATGCTCGTAATTTCTAATGAGAGAAATAAAGCAGAGGAAGAAGATGGGAAGGGTTGTCAAGTGGAGATAGAGGTTGCTGTTCCAATCTGTTTTCTCCCATCACCCTGTCTCTCTGCATGCTGCCTAGCCTCAGCTTTTCTGTTCATTTTTGTAATGCATAGCTGTTTAGCTACCTTCTTGTTTCACTGTCTTCTAAACTGTGCCTGGGGGGGGGGGGGCTCACATTTCATAACCAAAGCTGCCTATCCAAATATTTTGCTAAAGAAAATATATTTCGTCTGGAGAGAAATAGTGTCTCTCCCTTAAGGGCAGAAGCAGCACAGTCAGGAGTAGTTTTAAATGGCATTTTGTTCTCTGTCACTCATGATTGAGCTCTCTTTATTTAAAGTTTAGGATCAGAGGTGAAGAGTATAGGGAACTCACTAAGGAAAGGAAACTGGTTTTTGGGGGGCACCTCCTAGGTGTTAGGCTTGGTGCAAGCAGATGTCTTTTCAATAATCCTTGAATTGCACATTATTATCCCCATTTTCCTAATGAAATGCACAAGGAAATTAATCTGTCCCCAGATACATGCGAACTTCAGATGCAGGATTTGATTCCTAAGTGTGCCCTCCCTGCTCGCCCAGCCACCCTGCTGTTCCTCTGGACTGCGTGTGAGAGATGCTTATTTTCTAACCATTGTATCCAGACCTGGGATGCTAGCTTTGTGCTCCTGGGTCTCTCTCCCACCTCATTGTTAGTCTGTGTGTTATGGACCCTCTGCTGCCTCCAGTAATGGGAGCAGGCAGTCGGGGCTGGGGGAAATGAAAGAGTTCCCAGGGCGCCAGGCGAATGAATGAATTCCACTGATCTTGTTTAGTTCCTTATGGGATCATCCATCATTATTTAACAACCTGAAGCCTGGGGTGGCTACAGGCATGGTTCTTGCCCAATGCCGCAGACACAGTGTAATTGAAGGCTGAAAAACTGATGTATTTTTCTGTTAATATTATCTGTATCATGCCCATTATACTGTATTATATACTATATTATCCTATAGTTTAAACTCCCTTCTGCTCCACTGCCATTTGCTTACAAGAAGTCTTGGTTTTCCTCATTCTTTCATAATTCACTAAGGAGGACAGATTCTCTGTGTGTAATGTAAGCAGGTATTTCTTGAGGGCCTACTGTGTGCACAACAAACAAAGGATACAGAAGAGCTTTAGTTTTTTTCTTGTCTTCAGGAAACTTACCGTCCTATTGTTTAACTCATTTTATTTTTACATATTTTAATGCAATATTTGAAATACACAAAAGGATATATATAAGGTATATAAGTTATAAGGCATATTAATAAAATAAGGACTCATGAAATAATTTCCCAATTTATTAACTACAATTTTCAATACTACTGGATCTTCTTGAGTATTAATTGCCTCTTCCACCCTCTATTCTAGTCTTATACTGAAGTCCACTATCCTGTTTTTGTATTTATCATTCCCTCCCTTAGTGATAACACATTTATACCAAATGGGTATTTGGTTTTGCTTGGTTTTGCTTGCTTTTGAACTTTATGAAAATAGTATCATGTTATAAATATTATTTGAGATTTGCCTTTTTTAACTCTACGTGGTTTTAAAGATTTATCCCATATTTTTGATGCTTCTTTTCTGTCTCTCTTTGAATTTAAGTTTTTGCTTTGTTTTCTTATTATGTTTTTCCCCTCTAGTGGTTCAGAATTTTAAAATTCCATAATTCCAAAATTAAAATACCCCACATTCTAAAATTCCAAAAAATTTAAGTCTCTATTCTCTTACTTTTCCCTTGAAATTTTACCGTGTAGACCTAACAAAACTGAAGATCAGTAAATATCTTAGCTTCTTCTTCCAAATAATAGAAGGACTTTACAGTGCTTTCTTCATTCCAGTGTCTTCCTCCTGATTTAAATGTCAAAGTTATCAATTGTTTCAATTTTGTCTGCTTTTTAAAATCTCATAAATTGGGATATTATTATTAATATTTTATATAGGTATAGATAAATATAGATTTGCCTATATATATTTACCAGTTTAAGAGTTTATCTGCTAGCTATTCATTTCTTCTTGAAACCTGAGACCTTCCTTTTGGGCCATTTCTGTTTTTCCATTTCATTTAGAATTCTTTTAGTGAAGATCTACTGGTAGTAAAATCTCTCAGCTTTTTGTTTATCTGGAAATGTCATCATCTCACACTCATTTTTTTTTAATTGAAGTATAGCCTATTTACAATGTTGTGTTAATTTCTGGTGTATAGCACAATGTCATTCATGGATATACATATATTCATTTTCATATTCTTTTTCACTGTAAGCTGCTACAAGATATTGAATATATTTCCCTGTGCTTTACAGTATAAACTTGTTTATCTATTTGATATATACCAGTCAGCATCTGCAAATCTCGAATTCCCGGTTTATCCCTTCCCAGCCTCCTCCCCCTGGCAACCACAAGTCTGTGTTCTATGTCTCAGTCCGTTTCTGTGTTATATGTAAGTTCTTTTGTCTTTTTTTTTCTATTCCACATATGAGTGATATCAAATGGTATTTTTCTTTCTCTTTCTGGCTTACTTCACGTAGAATGACATTCTCCAGGGGCCATCCATGTTGGTGCCAATGGCATTATTTTATCATTTTTTATGGCTGAGTAGTATTCCATTGTAGAAATATACCACAACTTCTTTATTCAGTCATCTATCAATGGACATTTAGGTTGTTTCTATGTCTTGACTATTGTAAATAGTGCTGCTATGAACATTGGGGTGCAGCTGTCTTTTTGAATTAAGGTTCTCTCTGAATATATGCTCAGGAGTGGGATTGCTGGATCATATGATGTTTATTTTTAGTCTTTTGGGGAATCTGCATACTGTTTTCCACAATGGCTGCACCAAACTGCATCCCCACCAACAGTGTAGGAGGGTTCCCTTTTCTCCACACCCTCTCTAGCATTTATCATTTGTGGACTTTTGAGTGATGGCCATTCTGACTGGTGTATCACATTCATTCTTAAAAGGTAGATTTGCCTGGTGCATGATTCTAGAATGACAGTTGTTTTCTTTTAGAACTTTGAAGATATCATTCCAGAGCCTTCTGACTTCCATTGTTGTGGCTAAAAACTCAGTTTCTGATTTCAGTATTGCTCTTCTGAAGGTAACCTGACTTTTTTCTCAGAATGCTCTCAGGTCTTCTCTGTCTTTGATGTTCTGTGATTTTATTGTGGTGTGTCTAGGTTTGGATTTCTTTTAATTAATTTTGCTTATATATGTTGTGCTTATTGTATCTGAAGATTTATATATTTTATCATTTTTGTAAAATTCGCATTCATTATTACTTTAAATATTGTCTCTCATCGAATGTTTCTATTCTCTCCTCCTGGGCCTCCAATTAGACATATATTAAATAATCTGTCTCTTTCTGTCCTGCGTATAGAAACCTATATAGAGGTTAAACATTTTTTAATAGAGAGGTTCACGTCTCCATTAAATAGTTAATAGGTTAACCTCTTTTTAAGAGTTTTCATCTGTCTATTTGTATTGCATTCTGAGTAATTTCTTCAGGTATATCTTCAAGTTTTAATTTTCTTTTCTGCTAGTTTAAAATCTGAATTCAGTTTTTACCTTCAACAATAATATATTCTATTTATAAAATTTTTACTTGGTTCCTTTTTGACTATACTGGCTCATTTTTGATAATCTTTGATTACTTTCTTATTTTTCTAATTCCGTATTTTATTTCCTTTAAACACAATTATTTTATATTACATATCTGGTTGTTTCTCTGTTTCTAGTGTCTGAAGTCAGTGGCAATAATAGTAAGTTGTATATTCTTTTTACTGACCCTCAATCATGGTGGCTTATTTCCTAGTGAGTTTGGTGGCCTTTGATTGTGAGCTCATGGAGTTTTGTTCTTTATAGAAATCCTGAGGCCCTAAGTAGGAAATTCTTTTCAGTGGAGAGGATTTGCATTTGCTTTGGCTTGTGCCTGGGGGAGTACTTTTCTCCCTTAAAGAGAACTGATCTAATGTAGGATTCTCAGATTTGTATGCCTTGCCAGAGTCACTGATTGCTTGTTATTTTAATAATAATCATTTCTTATTTTTTTAATTCACCATCCTGGATGTTCTACAAACATTTATTTCTAACCATCCCCATAACACTGTCACCCACTTCACTGATGGAGGGAGATAAAACTCAGCAAGGTTGGGAATGCATCTTTATCCTACACGTCCACGTAATCTCTCTTCGTCAAAACCCTCCCTTCCTTCCTACGTACCTCAGGTGCTGCCTCCTCAGGGATACCATCCTTCAGCCACAGAGCTAAGCTTAGGTTCTTTCTCCCAGGTGGTCTCATAACAATTTGGACCAGCTGTTAGAGCGCCCAGCCCTCATGGATAAAGCATTTAAGATCATTTGTGGGTATTTCTGAAGGATAGACTACAAGTTTATGTGAGTCAGGGAATTGCTGTTGTTAATATGTGCTCCAAAGATCCTTGAAAGCCTCTTCACGGGTCTGCCCTTTCCTCTAGTTGCCTCAGGTGAACAATCTTTTGAGTGGGATTTTGTTCAGAGGTTGCACTTGGAGTGTTTCTAGTGGGTCACCCTGGCTCTTCATGAGTTTCTTTGCATCTTTATAAGCCAGATCTTTGGTGTTTTATTGACCCGTGTTATTTCGGCATCATGTTTAAAGAGATCTTAAGGGAACTTGTTTGTTTTCACCTCACATGTTGGTAGAAAAAAGCATTTCCACAACACTTCAAGAACAAGTGCTGTCACATGTTTATTTATTGTTTTGCAAATTAAATAAAAATTGCTTGAATTGTTACCTTCCAAGTTGGCCAGAAGTCCTATATTACCTTATTAGGGCTTCCCTTTACCATGGATCATCTGAGAATCCCAGGGTTCTGTGACAAGCCCCCAGCTAACATCATACTCAAGTGAAAAACTGAAAGCCTTTTCCTCTAAGACCAGGGTTCCTATGTAGTTAAGAAAAGTGGTCCTCACAACTTGTACTCCCAAGTAGGGAGAAGCTCTCGTGTTTGTCAGCCTGTTACTGTTCCTCACTGCCACAGGTGGCGCTGTTGAACACCGATCCTGCACCACCGGCTGCGTTGCTGTGCAGCCTGTTAACTCTTAGAGTAAACCGTCTCCCTCAGGTCCACATTTGACACTCTGGGCTCCCCCAGCTACGACTCTTGGAGCAAAATTCTTTCTTTCATACACTGAGCCTTCTTTTCCAAGGACTCTCAAGAGTTCCTGTTCCAGTTTAGGTTTGTGTATCCATTCACCATGGGTCCCACAATTCCTGTGACTTTCCCAGGGACAGTAGGTTAGGAAGATCATTTTTATTTAAGTCTCTGGAAGAGAATAAGAACTTAATTTGGTTCCCTTTCTTAGACAATACTTACTGCCTCTAATTTTTTTTTTTTAACACTATGCAGTGGGAAGGGAAAAACTAGACCTTAGGTGAACAAAAAGTGCAGTCATCCTTTATGGCACTGAGTACTAATTATACTCTGCCATTTATTTTCACTCTATTCCTGTTAGTAATAGAGCCTCCCAAACCTTAGTTGAGTACATGAGCATCCAGGTGAAGACTACATTTCCCAGCCTCTCTTGAAACTACATGAGGGCATGTGACTAAGTTATGGCCAACAGAATGTGAGCAGAGGTGACATGTGCAATTTCAAATCACATCATTTGAAAGGAAGATGCTTGCATTCCATCCTCTCTTCCTCTCTTGGAATTTGATGAGGTTCTGGTAAACCTGCTTTGGATGAGGGTAATACTCTAGAAGAAAGAAGAACAATAAGATTGAAAAAACCCGGGTCTGTGGATAATTGCAAAGGGCAGAAGAATCATGACAGCCCCAGACAATTTACCTCTGGACCCATAAGTGAAAGAGAAATTGATCCCTATCCTATTTGAGCCGCTTCGCTTTGGGGTCTCTTGTTCTAACAACTCAGCCAGTGTCCTAACTAATATATATCCTCCCAAGTGGTGGGATTGGAAAACATATAATTTCTATCTCCCCAGTGAGCCAACCTCTTTAGGGCGAACGAGAGCTTTCATGTACCTCTCTTGATAAAACAGCAACAAGCAAAACACAAGTGGGACACTCGACTGCATATTATTTGGGGTTCTGAAGCCTGTCTATCAAATGAAAGGAGGAAGAGGGAGATAAAGTGTCCTGGCTTCGTAATCACAAATGCATAGAAGGCAGAATCGTTTGGATAGTAGCCTTGTGTGGTGGGGAGAGTATGGGCTTTGAAGCCAGATATTTCAGAGTTCACATCCCGTCTCTACCACTTAGTTGTATAAGTCACTACTTCATAATAGGGAAGACAGGACTAACAGAGCATATATTATGTAAACTTGTTGTAGGAGTTAAACAAGGTAATACATTTAAAGATCCTGGCACAAGGTCTGTTAAAACTTAGGTGCTAAATGTAAGTAAGTTCCCTCCTGGCCTGTTCATCATTGCCCCGGGCTGAGTCTGTAAGATTCCACATGAAATGACACATTTTTACCTCGTCAGCTTCATCATGGGCCACCTTTCCCTTGCCCACGACTCTGCAGGACTCTCCCAAGCCCATGATTATCTTCCCTTCAGTACTGTGATGACTCCAATTCTTTCCTGTCTCTGGGTCTTTGAACCTCCTTTTCCTTCCACTTGCAACCTCTTCTCATCGTCACGTATCAGAGAAGCCCCACTCTAAGACCACTGTGTCTAAAACAGCCCCTTACCCATTGTGGCAGGCAGGATAACAACCCCCCAGAGATGCTCCCATCCAAATCCCTGGAACCTGGGATTGTATGAGGCTACAATGCAAAAGGAAATTAAAGCTGCAGATAGAATCAAGGTTACTCATCTTACACTAGGGAAATCATTTTGGAATATCTGGGTGGAATGAATGTAGTCACAGGAGCCCTTCAAAGTGGGAAAGGGAGACAGTGGGAGGGAGTCAGAGAAAGAAGTGTGACAGTGGAAGCGGGGTCAGAGAGATGCTGCTGCTGTGTTTGAAGATGGAGGCGGGGCCACGAGCCACGCGGTGCAGGCTGCCTCTAGAGGCTGGAAAAAGCAGAGGAATCATGAATTCTCTCCTGGAGACTCAAGAAGGAACACTATCCTGCCAACACCTTAATATTAACCCTGTGTGACCCATGGTAGACTTCTGCAATACAGAACTATAAGATAAAAATTTGTGTTGTTTTAAGCCATGAAATTTGTGATAACTTGTTACAGCAGCCGTGGAAAACTACAACTACTGTGTTCCAGCCCAGCCTCAGCACTCTCACACATTACCCGTTTTATTTCAGTCCTAGCACTCATCACAGTCGGTGATTGTCTTGTTTACCTGTCCCCTAGAAGACTCCAGTCAAATAGAAATGTAGTTGACCTCACTCACCAGATCACCTAATAGATTCAATATTTGTTGAATGAATGATAAATAAAAAAATGCATGGGGCCTCTGGAACCCATTTCCCTCATCTACAGGGCTTCTTGTTTCAGGAAGGGCATTTAGCATTTCTGAGAGTGCACAGAAGATGGAAGGTCATGGTGGAGAGGGACCGTGTGACAGAGTGACCAGAAAAGCAGCCCGGGAATTCTGACCGCTGGCCAAACCAAGTCCTGAAAGTCAAGTTCTGTTTGGGAGTGAGGCAGCACAGAGGAGATTAAACCCAGCTTATTTTTAAAGCACTTTTGCCAGCCTACTTTAAAAAAAAATTCTTATTTTTTTAATTGAAGTGTAGCTGATTTACAATGTTAGTTTCAGGTGCACAGCAAAGCGATTCATATATACATGTATGTGTTTTCAGATTCTTTTCCATTACAGCTCATTACAAGAAATTGAATACAGTTCCCTGCACTATACAATTCCAGCCTACTTTTAATCTGCTGTAAATCCGTAGTGACCTTCAGGAGGGAATCTGAATGTCCCACATGCTGCTTTTTCTCAGAAAACTCCGTCTGGGACACTCCAAGTTTTAACTTGTATTTGCAGCTCTTCTGCTCACTCACGGTGAGGCCTGGGGCCCTCTGCTGTTGCAGGAGTGTGTGTTTGTTTAATTAGGGCGCCGAGTACAGCCTCATCCGGTGGCAGATGTTGCCATGTGTAATATAATAAATAAAAGTCTTTATAGGACCCAGCAGGCAGTGGAGCCTTCAGTTAGCAGATGGCGAAATATTAAACTGGCAGAGCAATAACTTCCCCGCTAGAATCAGCTGGTCCCTGCTCAGACTTGCTCCGACATGAATCAACTTCATATAGGATGTGTCACTCAGTCGCAGCTTCATACCCTCACCTGCCCTCCCTCTCCTTCCCTGCTAGCACCATTCTTTCCTTGGCATCCCATTATTAAAGTCAGCTTCCTGGGGAGTGGAGTCTTGTAACCCCATTAGCTGGTCGATGAGAGGAGCTGGCTGGGCTGGACCATAGGGCCCCTTTATGGGGGAAGGAAATGAAATAAACCTGGTGGATATACTCCAGTGCCAGTTTCTGCTTGGCTCCCAGGTAGCCAGATGGTACGTTTCCTGGCTCCTGGGCCCTGGTGGTGCAGGAGGGTGATCCCACTTGGCTACTTGGCTCCAAGAGTCCTCCTGTTTAAGAGGGGAGAGATGGGGGAATGGCTAAATTAGCTTGGGGTGGGGGGCTCAGTGAATTGGAGAGAACAGGTTTTTTTTTTTGGTCTGAAAAGGGATTGATTGAC
Source organism: Camelus ferus (assembly GCF_009834535.1). Taxonomy (NCBI): domain Eukaryota; kingdom Metazoa; phylum Chordata; class Mammalia; order Artiodactyla; family Camelidae; genus Camelus; species Camelus ferus. The sequence continues at coordinate 35,365,252 of NC_045713.1, read as the reverse complement.
ATCTATACCATTGCAAAGGGGGAACAGAGTGGGGCATTAGACTTGTTTACCAAACACTGGGTTTCACTGTTCATGTTTATGGAGGGCTCGCTGAGTACCAGACAGGACACTGCATACAGGCTTTGCGGAAGCAGTCCCATTCCACCGTCAGCATACCCTTGAGGCAGTAATAACAGACCCTGCTAGCATTTCCTGTGTGCCAGACGCTGTTCTAAGAGCTTTGTATACCTTACTCCACTTAACTCTCCCAATATGAATCCTTCAACCCATTTCTTACATGGGAAAACTGAGGCTTTGGGAGGTGAAATGATTTGTTCAAGACTACACAGCTAGATGTCAGAACTGGGACTGCCACCTAACTCTGTCTAAATTGGGAGGTGATGTTCTTAACCTTGACTTCAGGAGACTTAAAAGTAAACTTTGACAGAAGATGGTGAAAATGTAGGCAAAATACTACCCAGAACATGGGATGGAGAACTGTAGCAGGAAAGAGGATATGGACTTGACATTTACTAAAATAAACTTGACTCCTTTTTGACAAGTATTTGAAAGATGTTCTCTCGTTTAATCCTTAAAACAACCCTTCGAAGCAGCTATTATTATAGCCTAATGTTACTGAAGGATGATTTGACTTGCGCAAGGCTGCACAAGCAGTAAGGGGAGGGGCCTGGATTAACACAGAGCTGGCCCAAATAAAGCTCTTGCCTTACTCACGCAACAGTTTTTCAAGAGGCTTCTTGGAAGAGGACTTTGGAGATGTGAAGAATTTACATAAGTGGAATTGAGGGAAAAGCATTCCAGGCAGAGGGAACAGCATGAGCAAAGGCCTGGCCTGTGTGGACAATAGAGTGTGTGTGTGTGTGTGTGTGCGCGTGCACGTGCATGCACGTGTAAGTGGAGTTTGGGGAAATGAAGCCAATTGTTGGGAGACAGGCAGCCATAATCCCATTCCCCGAAGACAACCATTTTTAACATTGTTTATATTTCCTTACAGTCATTCATACAGACATACACCAGACACATGTGCCTGTCTCTATGAAATGTTTACATAATTGAAATCGTGTTGAACATATCATTTTGCATCCCAGTTTTCCACCCTCATAAAAGCAGTACCAATTTCTCATTAAACCTGTTTCTAAAAATATATAGATATGGGAAAATAACATTAAGAGTTCTCTTAATAAGCAGAATCTAAATTCATACGTTTGATGACCTTTCCATTGTGTTAGCTAAGTACACACTGTCACATGAAGACCTACATGCTCAAAAAAAAAAAAAAAACCACACAAGGTGGAAGGGCATCCTTCAAAATGCTAATAGAGGCTATCTCTAGAGGGTGAGTTTTATTTTCTTCTTGGCATCTTTCTGTATTTTCCACATTCTCAGTGGTGAATTTTTATAATGAGAACATTTTTTATAGCTCCATAATAATCCAAGGTATGAACTTACTGTCATTTATTTAATTACTGCCCTATTGCGGGCCTTCGGGTAATTTCTCCATTTTTATAAGTATAAATAATACTATATTAAATATTTATTTATTTCTTCAACAAATATTTAAGGATCTGTGATGCCCTGTATATCATGGTACATAAATCTGCTCATGTTATTTAATGCCAGTCATTTTACATATGAGGAAACTGAAGAGCAAAGAAATCACTAAGCTATTTGGGGGCCAAGGTGGGTCTTGGCATTCAGGTCTTTCAATTCTGAGGCTTTATCTTTGCCAGACCACCACCCCCAAATTTCTAGTCTCTGGTTTGCAGAATGCTGGCAAATCAGGGAGGCACTTGGGGTGTATTGAGTTACAGAGCTCCTTTCTCTCCCCCCGGCAGCTTTACTGAACCACAACTGACAGATAACATTGTGTAAGTTTAAGGTGTACAACATGATGATTTGATACATGTATATATTGTGAAATGATTACAACAATAAGGTTAGTAAACACCTCCATCATCTCAGTTACCTTGGTGGTGGTTGTCGTGGTGGTGGTGGGGAGAACATATTAGGTTTACGCTTTTAGCAGCTTACAATACTGTATTGTCATTTATAGTCACCATGCTGAATATTAGATTATCAGAACTTACTCATCTTATAACTAGAAGTTTGTGCCCTTTGACCAGCATCTCCCCATTTCCCCCCATCTCCCAGCCCCTGGCAACCACCATTCTACTCTCAGATTCTATGAGTTTGGTTTTTACAGATTTAGATTTTTAGATTTTTTTTAAGCTTTTTTAGACTTACATGGTATTTGTCATTCTCTGTCTGGCTTATTCTGCTTGACATAATGTCCTCCAGCTTTATCCATATTGTTGCAAGTGTCAGGATTTCCTTTCATAATCTGCCATTTTGTGTGTGTGTGTGTGCGTGTGTGTGTGTGTATCATGTTTTATTTATCCATTCATCTATTGATGGATATTTAGGTTGTTTCCATGTCTTGGCTCTTGTGAATAATGCTACAGTGAACACAGGAGTGCAGATATCTCTTTGAGATCCTGTTTTATTTCCAGCAGTGAGACTGCTGGGTCATAGGTTAGTTCTTTTTTTTTTTTCTTTCTTTCTTTTTTTTGAGGAACCTCCAAACTGTTTTCCATAGTTGCTGCATGAGTTGACATTCCCACCAGCAGTGGACAAGGGTTCCCTTTTCTCCACATCCTTGCCAGCACTTGTTGTCTATTGTCTTTTACATAATAGCTGTTCCAACAGGTGGGAGGCGATAACAGATGTCTTTGTATAGTATGTGATGTAGTATCCATGTATTCCCCGTCTTCCTGCCTGGTGGCCTCCTTCTCATATGTGCACCAGTCTGTACTCTTAAACCAGCAACGTTTGTCCTCGTGGAAAGTTATCCTCCTGCTTGACTGCTGTATTTTCCCCTGTGCCCATCATAGGTATGGCTTTGTGACACCTGCTCTATCTGATTGAGATGATTCTTGCCCTCCAGCTTGGCACCACTTGAGGTGACACATTTGAAGCCCAGCTCAAGTGTCATCTCCTCTCTGAAGTTTCCCAGATGCCCTCAAAGTTCACAGCTCTCTTTATGTTTCCTTAGTGCTTCATTTATGGCCCCACCAAAAATCATACCTCACTCTACCATGGCTATTTATGTACCTCCTTGTCTCATCTGATAGACGATTAAGGTCGGGAACTATAAGTTACCTACTTCACTACCTTGTCCATTTGCTTCTGTTATTCAATCTAGCCACTTCCCTCTGTCTCCCATCTCCACTGCTACTTCCTAAGTCCACACCATCCATCCCCTCCCACCTGGAACACTGCACCAGTGTCCTAATGGGCCGCTTTGCTTCTGCCCTTGTGCCACTTACAATCCATTTTCTACACAGCAGTGAAGGGGATCAAATAAAGTCACAAATCAGATGTGCCTAACACCCCAGCAAGGTCTGGCCCCTGCCTGCCTCTTTGACATCATTCCTCTTAACTCTCCCCTTTACTTGCTGATTCTTCTCTCTCTGACCCCTTCCAAATCACTTTTTAAAAATTGTATCATCTGTGTTTGAATCATAGCCCAGTAAATTACTTCCTCCCTCCTCCAATTGTGGGTGGAATTTGCTTCCTTATCCCATGATTTTGGACCTGGCCATGTGACTTGTTTTGGCCAACTGGATATTAATGGGCATGACACGGCAGAGGTTGAAATATGACAGCTTTGTTTGGCTTGCACTCTTCATGGCTATGAGAGCAACATGCACGGGGTCACCTGCTGGTCCCGGAAGAATGAGAGATGCATGGAAAAGACCTGAACTGAACTGGTGGTCTGGAGTCAAGCCCTGCCTGGATCAGCCAAAACCAGGCCGAACCATAGATGCATGAGCGAGACATAAATGTTTGTCGTTAGACACCACTGGTTCCAACGACGTAGCTGCATAGCTGTGCATAGCGGATCCATCCTTCCTATCCAACTTTCTTCCTAGTCATTGCTTTTGAAATTCTGCCTCTTCTCATTGGAACATCATTTCCACGAGAAAAGAGTGTCCATTTTGCTCACTCTGTGACACTAGCACTTAGCATACAGTAGATCCCCTGTAAATATTTCTTGAAAAACTAGCTACCACAGGATGCTGAGCACAATGCTGGTACCCATCAGTGTTGGCTGAACAGAATCACCGAACCATCCAAATTAGTTTGTGTTGCGTCCTGACAAATATGTCTTTAAACTCAAGTTGGCACAGGGGCCAAAAATGGTTCGTGGTGACACTTCTCTCTCCTTTTTCACTCTCCTACCACACAAAAGATCCTCCTTGTGAGGTTACGCACACTGAAAACAGATGATGTGTCAATGCAGTAATTTAAACCATGAATCTGTACTTGCTTAAAGATGAACTTGTTTGGAAGAAAAATGAGAAAAATGCTTGTGACCGTCCAACAGAGTCCCCAGATAAGTGCATCAATTTTGGTTCTTGGCAGGTCCAGCACACATAATAAAAGAAAACTGCTGAGGTCAGCAGCAGAGAGAAGCTGCACTTCTTGTTTTCACAAACACAGTTTTTGGGATGGTAATCATATCTATTAGCAAGGGTGACACCACTGTGGGCCTGGCAGAAAAATGAGCTCTCCCACATTGCAAAATGAGCAAAGTGGAGATCGATAAATCACAAAATTAGTTGAGACATCATCTATCTTTTGTGGCTTTCCCTTTATTCCTGCCACGGTCCCTCAGGACACTAATTCATTTATTGCATTTTATCGTTGGGAAAACACGTCAAGGTTTGGAGGCTGCTTTCAGTGAGGGGAGCAGGGGCAGTAATGTGTATATTAATTAGGCAAGATTGGGACTTTCAATCCAAACTCTGGTCTCCACTGACTTCCATAAATTGAGTTTTAGGACTGCTTCTGTGACTTGTATTACTTCATCAAAAAGAAGTGTTATTGAAATATGCCCTGAGAGGGAGAGAGAGGGGGACTTGTCTGTTCACTCTGAAGAAGCAATAAATTTAGGGACAAACCAGGTGATAAGCCAGATGTGATCTGAGTTGTTCTAAAGATTCGTTCTGTTTTCTGCATGTAATTGAAGTCAATGTGGGAATCTGGAGGATACGGAGCTTGGCGTGCCTGTGCACGTCATCCAGTGGCCCTGTTCTGGATGCTGAGACACACATGGAGCAGAATTTTAAGGTTTCTGAAATCATGATGTATTTTTCATTTGATATGTGCATTGAATGGAGGATGATTACTTCATCCAAGGAATCCTAGCATCAAGGAAACACAAGAGTTACTTGATCGAGTGCTTCAGTTACCGACTGCTGCATATGAAACCACCCCAACCTTAGTGGATTAAGACTACTTTATTATTTCTAGGATTCTGGAGTTTGGCTTGGCTCAGCTGGCAAAACTTCTGCTGCAAGTGACGTTAGCGAGAGCTGCAGTCATGTGGGAACTTGACTTGGCTGGAGCACCGACATGGCTCTCTCACAGAGCTGGTGGATTGGTGCTAGCTGTTGGCTGGGAGCTCAACCAGGGAGCCTCAGTTCTCTTCCATGTGTCTGCTTCACATGGATTTGGCTTCTCCCAGCATGGCAGCTGGTTTCAATGGGCAGGAAGTGAAAGTTACCAGTCCTCTTAAGGCTCGGAAGACTTAGCATGTCACTTCCATCACATTCCATTGCATGTAGCTGATCATAAGTCCAGCCTAGCCTAAAGGAGAAGGGAAATAGCCCCACTTCTTCCTGTGAAGCATGGCATGTATGTTGGGGGCTACCTTTGGAAATTAGGAACCCAGTGGACTTTGGTGCAAAGTCTGATATAGACCCATCTTTGTTGTGGTCCTTTTGTGAATCAAAACAACTTCCTTCTCTTTTGTGTACAAGGAATCTGGGCTTGGCTAAGCAAGGAAGAAGTTTTTGCTAGGAGGGAAAGGGCTAGTGCTCTGAAGGAGTGGTCTGTGGCTTCCAAAAGTTTGTATTAAGCTCTTCTGGCTCCTTGATGTTCATGGAGTTCACACAACATGAACAAATTTTCCTTCTCTACCCCCACCTCAAACCAAGGTATATTTCACTCAGACTCTCCCATCTCAGTAAGTGCCACCACCATTCACTCAGTTGCTCTGGTCCTGAACGCTGTAGTCATCTTTGCCTTTTACTTTCTTCTGCATTCCATGTCCAATTGACCATGAAATGGTCGAGATACATCCAGAAGCCTTCTATCTACTGTCCGTCCCAACCTAAGCCAAGCCACCATCGCATCTCCCTTGGGCTATTCCAGTAGCCCTTATAACTTGTCCTCCTGCTTTACCTCTTGCCCTGTTCCATTTTTTTTTCCTTGTAGCAGGAAGAGTGATCTTTAGACTAAACATAATTAAATGCTGACACTCCCCAGCTTACAACTCTCCAAGGCTACTCATTATACCCAGAACAAAACCCACACCACTTGCCCTGATCTACAGAGGCCTTCGTGAGCTGGCTCTCGTCTGCCTGTCTTAGCTCATCTCCGAGTGCTCTCCCTCTTGCCACACTGCTCTGTTAGTGCTTCCTGGTCATCTGCACCTCCTGGACTTTGCACCTGCAGTTTACTCTGAAAAGCGTCAGGCTCTGGGGATGCATAAGGACAGACCCTGCTCTGATGGAGCTTTCAGAGAAGGAAGACAGCAGACAAGTCAACACACAGATAAATGTCAAGAGACAGTGAGCATGACTAGGGTAAATAAAGCGGAGTGAGGGATGGAGAGTAATGGGGGGTGAGGGAAGGCCTCTCCGAGGAGGTAGCTTTGAGCAAAGACCCAAATAAACTGAAGTGGTGAGCCATGCAGATATCTGGGGGCCAATGGGGCAGAGGAAGGAGCTGTTAACATGCTGCAGGAGAACCTAGTAGTTAAATGTGCAAGTCACACAGCTGAGGCTGTAATGGGTTCTTTGTGGGGTTTTCAAAAGGCGAAGAACTCTGAGATATACTGTCCAAAGGAACTGAGTGTTGACTTGAGTGGACAAGGCCTGTCCTCAGCTTTCCTTCTGCTCTGCCTGTGGCCTCTTGGCATTAGATTCAGTGCTTGAGGCTTTGTCAACTTGATTTCCCTGGAAGAGCAGAGTCTTGATATGAGGGCAAAGTGCCAGTCCTGCCAGTGATGACATCTTTGAGTGCCTGTTGACATTGCTAAAGAGGACGGAAGAAGAATCACAAGTTCCCATCCTGATTGTTTTCTGTGTTTCAGTCTCCTCAAGAAGGTCCATCAGAGACCTTTTGGGATCTGGGCTTAGATGGACCTGGATTTGAATTCCACCATGACTTTTGCTGCTGTGGGATTTTGGCGAGGAGTTGCTGAAACCTGGACTAGATGGCGGTCCGTGGTGATGGTTCTCAGATTTGGTTCTTAGCCGACATTGTGGCTTTTTCCTTTTTGTTTTTTAATTTTGTTTTGTTTTTGTACACATAAAACATTTATGCCATTCCAAACTAAGACTGGTATTAAAAACGTATCCTCAGAGCATTGGGGTACAAGGAGGGGGTGCTGGTGAGTGGTTGCCCTGGGGGAAAGGCCAGGGGTGTTAGTGTTAGTGGTGCCAGTATACAGTGACAGTCAAAAGCAGATGACCTTTCGTTGCTCCCCCCTACTCATTTCACAGTACTTACTTATTCATATGCCGTTTGGCATATATTAAAAAGAAAAACACCTTGTATTTTGGAATAATTTTAGATGTACAGAAAAGTTGTAAAGATAGCACAGTAAATTCCCATGTTTACTCTTTGTCCCTTTCCCCCTAATACTACCATCTTATAAAACCATGATATATTTGTTAATACTAAGAAATTGACATCAGTGCAATACTGTTAACTAAATGACAGACTCTGTTCAGATTTCACCAGTTTTTCTGCTAATCTCCTTTTTTTTGTGACCCAGAATCCATTCCAGGACACCATATTTATTGCATTTTGTACATAGCTAGTTTTATTATTATTTTAAAAATTCTGTACAGACAGTGCATCTGATTGATTGCATCCGTTGGGGCTGGCCCGTCCCCCTCCCACACTCCTCTCTTGGTACTCCCTCCCATTCTTTGCCTCAGTGAAGTCCCACTTGCATTCTGATTACCTCTGTCCTTCTCTCCTCACCCAAGGGAACCATTTTCTGATGGTCTATTCTTCCATTGTTTCATTTTGCTAACACCAGCAAATATTGAGGCTCATCTCTTTTCTGTACAAAACTGTATACTAATCTTTTCTGAACTTTGCTAATTTCATTTAAAAGACATAAATTGAAGGCCACTCCATATTGCACATAGAGCTTTTCTTCATTCTTTTGGAATGATTTCAAGGCACTCTACTGGGTGGATGTACCATGGCTGATGCAACCATTTCCCTATTGATGGACATTTGGGTTGTTTCTTTTCACTGGGTATTACAATACTGCTGTGAATTGATTGTGGTTCTCATAGGGAAAATGATGAGACAGAGAGAGAAAGTGAAATTCATTTGAAAATCTGTAAAGAATGGAACTGAAGTGCTTCTTCCCATGGAATCCCAGGGACCCCTAAAACTTATCTATCCCCTTCCCTAAGGGATTGTCCCTCTGTGATGGCATTGACTGAGCGGCAGGCTTTGGAGATGTAGACTTGGTGAAAAGCAAGGGATCCTGTACATGAGGCATGGAGGTTTGCACTAGCACTTGCTTTGCAACAGTTGCTTGGGAAAAAATTATGCCAGCTCCAGAAATGGACTCCAGTCAATAAGGCCTTCAGTGCAAATATTCTCTTGGAATAATTTATTAACTCCCTGCAGACCTTGTGGTCAGGCACAATTAGAATCTTCTCCCACAGAGGCCGCCTGCCATTTAACAGACTGGGGCTATGGCCCGCAATGTGGAATTGATGAGGCCCAGGGGATGTATATAAATGGAGGTGGGTGAAGATGGGATGGAGGAAACAGCTTGATGTGGGGGAAAAAGCCAGAGTTATGCAGGTGGACGGGCCTAGGGTTTGAATCTTTGCTAATATTTAAGCTGGGATCCTTTGAGCAAATTACTTTACCTTTTGAGCCTCAGTTTCCACATCTGTTCAGTGGGGGTAAGGATTGTTGTGAGGTTTAAGTGAGCTAAAATATATAAAGCATTCAGCACAATGTACACAATAAATGACAGATAATGAGTCTGGGAAGAAGTTTCAACTCCATAGGGCAGAAACATGGAACGATCGTTTCCATCCTATTATCAACTGTGTGTTAAATCTCCATTCACTGCGTGGCAGATCTCAACTTTCTGACTGCTTTCAGCTATTAAAAATCTCAGTTAGGTCCAGTTTAAACCTTCAATTTCAGATTCAGTGGGAAGTTCTCTGCCTTCCTGATGGCAGGGACCTGAAGAGGCAGGGGAGGGTGTTTAGCTCTTTACACCCCCGACCTCTTTCCTTAACCTTAACTCGGGGAGCGGGGAGGGGGACGTCTGTTACTTAACTTGACAAGGCTGTAGCTGCGGGGAGGCACTTCTGATCTTACTTTTAATTTCTGAGCAGTCAAGCCAGAGATCCCAGGCCTGTCACCCAAGGGAAAGCAGTACAGGAATTGTGTCTCTGAGTTGGAAGTGGAGCCATGTACAAGAATGAGAGATCAAAAGAGCTCTCGGACCCATTCCGGAGGGATCTGAGATGGTTGGAAAGAACCCAACCATTATGGAAGGTTGGATACTATGTGGGAGCGGAGACTAGGAAACCTGCCACTGTGTTATTTGCTTTAGGTCATCTGGCAGATCTGATATAATGGTGGGCATTTAGAGCATCCGAATCTATAGACTGTCCAATTTAATTGATTGATTGTCTAGTTTTGCATGCATTTTTGACTTTGGTTCTTTCCAATGTTTAGCTGAAGTGCTTCGAGTTGGTTATGTTCCCAATCAAATATGGATTTGCACATTTGCATTAAGTGTCCTTAAGTGCCCAACTCTGTAGTAGTCAGTTAGGGGGACATGTGGCCTGTCATCCAGGAATTACTACCCAGTTGAGGGGAAACTTTTTTTAAATTTTATTTTTCACTGAAGGGTAGTTGATTTACAATGTTAGTTTCAGGTGTACAGCAAAGAGATTCAGTTAAACACATACATACATATATATTTATATTTTCAGATTCTTTTCCATTTTAGTTTATCATAAGAAATTGAATATAGTTCCCTGCTGTTATTTATCTGTTTTATATATAGAAGTGTGTGTCTCTTAATTTATTCCTCCCCTAGTTGGGGGAAGACTTAACGTGGGACAATCTGCTCTATCTTAGCCCTGCAAAAGATGGCTTATATTTACTCATTTATGTTTGCCCTGCTTTGGTGTTATCCCTTCACTTTGGATTTGAAAGATGTTTTAGTTAGCTAGTGCTGGGGTAATGTCACATAACAAACCTCCCCTATACCCTGACACGTAGCTATAAACATGTATTTAGCTTGTGCATCTGGGGAGATGGCTGGAGAGTCCTGCTGAACTTAGCTGGACTTACTCATGCAACTGTAGACCATCAGGGGATTTACTGAGCGAGGCTGAGCTCAGCTGGTGGTTCTGCTGCAGGTTGCAGGACTGCGGGTTAACTTGAGTCAGGTTGAGTCCACATCTTGCTCACGCTCTTTGTACCAGGAGGCTGACTAGGGCATGTCCTTCTTATGGTGGTGGCAGAGATGCAAGAAGATATATTCAGCTGTGCAAGGTCATCTAAGCTCCTGCTTGCATCATGTCTGTCTTCAATCCATTGACCAAAGAAAGTCACATGGCCAAATCCATACTCAAGGAGTGGGGAGAAACTATCAGGTTACACAGCCAAGAGAATGAAGTCAGGCAGGAGAGGAGAACTCAGAGGAAGCTGTAAAAATTAGTCATGAAAGACTCCTGGTGTCTTGATGTTGCTGAGGTTATCTACTTGACTCCCAGTGCCTGCCATGTCTCAGCATCAGAGAAAGCTGTGCTTCCCTTGAGCAACTGGGCTATTTTTATTGAGTGGATGCCATGAATCTCATGTTTCCCTCTTTACTATGGCCAACAGGAAGCCCAGAGTCAAATTTCAGCTCACCTCTTCCTTAATGGCTGTAATCGCCATTCCTTGTGCTTACCTGATCCCAACCTCATGGCTTCATCTTATCTTCTCCTTCTAAGACACCCCCACTTACTAATTTTTATCCTGTTGCACTGCATAGATTTTTGTTAACTGCTGCAATGGTTTTTTGAATAAGGTGGGTATAAATGAACACAGCCAAATGCCAGATGAAGGGAACAGATAATCTGCTTGTCTCTTGTGTGCCAGGCCCTGTACCTGATATTAAGGTTGTCGGGTTGAATCTTACAGATTCCCTGCCCTTGAGGAACTCACATAACAGTAGGCTGTAGTAGGGTTTATCAATATCAGTACTATTGACATTTGGGGCTGGATGATTCTTTGGGTAATTCTTTGTGTGTGTGTGTGTGTGTGTGTGTGTGTGTGTGTGTCTGTCTGTCTGTCTGTCTGTCCTGTAGTACTGTGGATGTTTAGCAGCATCCCTAAACTCTGCCCATCAAATTGTAGTAGTACATTCCCACCTCAGGTTGTGACAGTTAAGAATATCTGCATATTTGTCAAGTGTCCCCTGGGGAGAACAGTCAGCCAAGGTTGAAAAGTCCTGGAATCTTATCTATCTATCTATCTATCAGTAACATTGTAGGAGTTTTGGAGCCCAGGGAAAGTCTGCCAGAGGAGGTAATACTGGAGTGGAGGCCTGGAGGCCACTTGCAGGAGCCAAGTGAAGGGAGAGGCCATTTCTGTTACATGGAGCAGCAGGTGTTGGTGGAGCTGTACAGGTCTGGACAGGAATGGTAAGAGATGAAGTCAGAGATGCAGACAGAGCCAGGCCCTAAAGACATGGTCTTGGCTGTGAAACAGATCTTGGATGAAGCAATGCCCTTGATTCTGTAGGTCACTGCTTCTCAACTTGCAGATTTCTGGCCCCCCCCGAGGGATTTTAATCCAGGATGATTGAATATCATGAGCAATGCTATTATGAACACTTGTGTGTAAGTTTTTACATTGATATATGTTTTTGATTCTCCTGGATATATACATAAGAGTTGTGTGGGTCATGTGGTTAACTCTATGCTTAACCTTTTGAGGAACTGCCAGCTTTGTTTCCCAAAGCAGCTGCACCATTTTACATTCCCACCAGCAGTGTATGAGGCTTCCAGTTTCTCCATATCCTCACCAGTACTTATTGTTGTCTGCATTCTTATTATGTCCATTCTAATGGGTGTGAAGTGGTATCTCATTGTGGCTTCCCTGATTGCCAGTGATGTTGAGCATCTTCTCATGTACTTGTTGGCCAGTGGTGTGTTTTAAATTGTCCCCAGGGTTATATTGATGTGTGGGCAGAGTTGTGAACAACCTGTCTGTGTTGAAGGTAAGCAGAGGTGCTGTGGGTAGTGTAGCTGGAAGAGTTTCCTGGAGGAAGATGAGAAGCCTAGAGAGGTTAGACTTGCAGTGGGACCTGCTGAAAGCATGAGGTCCCCCTGGGAGCCCCTGCAGGGAGGGATTGGAGGGAGAAGAGCTGGCAAGCAGAGAGCCCAAATAGGAGGCTCCTGCAGGAACAGAGTGGGGAGAGAAGGGTGGGGATGTAAAGAGAGAGGTGGACGGGAGGGCCATGGACAATGGGATTAGACCGGACTTCTGGCTGATGGAGTATTGGGGGTAGGAGAGAGGCAACACATGGGAAGGAATAGTCAGATTTGAAACTTGTTCAGCCTCAGTGGCAGAAATGGGGAATCCATTTTGGGAAGGCAACAGAAGATGGGTCAGATCTGGAACAGGAGCCAAGAAGAGGTGGGGACACGAACAGTGTTAAGTCTAAGTTATGTCCCCTTACCCTCTCTGAAGCCTCCCCTGGCTCGTCTCTAAATTGGGGGTGACCATCCTTTGTTGCAGGGTGCTTCTGGGGATTAAATGAGGTAGCTGATACAGCCTGGAAAACTAATTGACATGCACTTTGTTCATTCATCTAGTTTATTACCTTGCATTATTATTTATATTTGGTTCTCTCCTATGAGACTGTCTTACTTACTTTATAACTGTCTGATGTATTTGTATAACCTCAGTGCCTGTAGCTGATCAAGGCCAGATTTACAGTTTCCTTCCCTTCCCTTTAATAGCAGTTGATCACTCACTGTGAGCCAGGAGTTGTATATATCAGTTATGTTCCCTCTGCTTCTAGCAACCCTGCGAGGTTCCCATCCCTGGTTTACAGATGAATGAAACAAGCCCTCCGGAGATACCTGTCTGTGGGCTGAGCAGATTTATGGTGCAGTGGGGGAAGAGAATATAAGTTTATTTATCCTATGTTATGTGCCAGATTATGTAGATTTTCTTACTTAATTCTCCAACTCAGTGAAATGGGCATGATTGTCCCCATTTTGCAGATAAGGAAACGAATTGCCGAGGAGTCTACAGTTAGGGTAGTGGTAGGGACTGACTGCAAAGCCCACGGCTCCCCACTACAGCACATCCCCTCTACTGAGACCTTCTGGCAATGGGAGAAGGGGGTTATGGAGAGGAAGGATCTGTAGTAACAAGGTGAGGCTCAAGGATGGGTGCCTGCATTGCTTCCCTCTGTGTCTAGATGGCGCTCAAGGCCCAGCTTCCAGGACGCACCTGGTGCTCCACTCCACCTCTGGCAGACGGGCTGCTGGATTTATGCAACAATTTATGGTAAGGAAAGGAAGAGACTGAAAAATTTGTTTTGTCTCTGTTTTGTTTTTGTTTCTGTTTGCAGAACGAATCTACCGCCTCGAAAACTGCAGTTCATCTTTGTGGCTACATCAGCCTAACCTGTCTGCAAAACCCTAGGGGTGGGGTGGTAAGGCTACCGGGAGGGTGAAACTTTTTAAGAAAAAAAAATAAAGTGAAACGGCCTCATCGTGGAGAGCCCCTCTCCTGACCCTGTCGTCAGAGTTGCCATGGTGTGTGTATGTCAGCAAATTCCCCCACCCTGGAAGCAGGGCTTCTGTCACCCAGGAGGGAGAATACTGTCAGAGGTGGAAGAGTTTCTCTTTTGGTGTCTGACCCCTCATTTTGTGGATCTGGAAGATGGATGGCTAAGTTACAGGTCAAATTCAGGTCTTCTGCTGCACTTTTGCTCACCCCATTACCTCTTTCTCTTTGTTTAAAAAAATTAAGTATTTGTTACCTAAATTTATTCTTTCCTTCCTTCCTTCCTCCATCCCTTCTTCTCTTTCTTTCTTTCTTTCTTTCTTTCTTTCTTTCTTTCTTTCTTTCTTTCTTTCCTTCCTTCCTTCCTTCCTTCCTTCCTTCCTTCCTTCCTTCCATCCTTCCTTCCTCCCTCCCTCCCTCCCTTCCTCTCTTTTTCCTGGTTTGGGCAGCACTTGGAGGAGAGGGGGCTGGGGCAGCCTGAGTATAGTGGAAGTTGGTGGGGAGGGGGGATGAAAATGAGGGACGAAGCTTCAGGCCAGCTCTGAAAGGTCTTGCTTGGCTGACTGGAGAGGCAGCCTGGCTGGATATTCAGCTGCTGGGACCCACGTCCAAAGGAGAAACAGGACTCTTCTGAGAAACTGAGTTAAGTCATCTTAATTTCCTGTTTTCTCTTCATGATTATTCTTGAAGTCTAAATGTGAAAATTCTCTTCATAAGCCTTGTGGATTTGGATACTAATTCTAAATTCCCCTACCCTCCCCATCCCCCATGTTTTTTTGCTTTGGCCACCAGGGAGCTTGGAGTCCAGTTGGAGTCCAAATGGCTAAAAATTGTGCAGAACCTAGTGGGTTGCGTAGATGCATTGCCCCTTGGCCTTCGTTTCCTGTATTGTATATGGTTTCCCTGCTTTGTCTTTTAATTACATTTTCCAATTTTATTGTGTTGTGTACCTTCTCTGGAGCTGCCTCAAGTCCTTCGTGGAATAAATAAAAGTGCTTGTGTAGTGGGGCATTTTGGCTGACTGAGCTGGGAGTCTAGGTGCTTTGACTGTGGGCAGTACTTCCATGTCCTCCCTTCCCTCGCAGGCCCTGGGGCTTTTACTGTGGGGAGGAAGAAGATAGACAGGAGAGACTGGCATCTGTTTTCCATTTAGCCCTCTGCTTGGCCTGAGGTCCTATGATTAGGGGGATAGAGACGGACAGCTGTTTTTCACGGGAGGACTGGTGCTATCCAAGGCAAGATGAGGTAGCCAGAAGTTGGCAGAGCTCTCAGAGGGATTTTATGTGGCTGTAGAGACAACAAGCAAAGCAGTTTCGGGACTTGAGAGACAACTGATGTCATAGGATTGGTGAGAACGCCATTCTCCCAGGCTCTGCAGGGAACCTTACTCTTTGCTATTCTCAGGCAACTCAATAGACTGGATGCTTTGGGGAATCTGGAATAATCTGTTGGCTAGAAACAGCAATGAGGCTTCCCTCCATCTCTTTGCGGGCAACTGTGTGCCAGAGCAGCTGTGAAAGTGCTGGTGGACTCTGTTAAAGGCAGATGGATGCATCACAGAGGCTCTTCAGGTCAACTGGAGACTGACTCGAGAGGGGCTAATCCCTGCAAACCATCTGGATAAATGGTGCACATGCCCTCATGATTTGTGTACAAAAGAAAAGATGACTAGTTTGTCAGGACCTATCAACATTAGAAATGCGTATCTGTTAATCAAGCAATTCCACTTCTTGGAGTCCATTCTATGGAAATGTATGTGTGGAATAGCATGTGTTCAAGATGTTCACTGCAGTATTGTTTGTAATAGTGAAAAACTGGGAGTAACCTAAATGTCCATCAATTAGGGAGTGGCTAGTTTTGGTACACCCATATTTTTGAGTGCTATGTAGCTGTTACAAAGATGAGATACAGTTACATGGGCTAACATGGAAATCTCCCAAACATACCATGTTTAAATAAGCTATCCGTATATATAAAACTATATATGATATCTACATAATTACATATATAACTATACATGTAGCTATATGCCTAACCACATATATGTACACTTATGTATGTTTATACACACATGTATGGAGTGTGTATGTGACTTTATGTATGATAAATACACCCTTCCCAAAGGAAGACGTCTGGGTTTGTAGCCTGGCTGGTGACAATGATCATAGAAAGCCACTGTCTGTGCCCAGGATCATACTCAAAATACTTGACCACCTGTAGGGCATGAGCATTGATGCATCAGAATGGATGCTGGGGCAGGTTCTGGAGACCCCTTGCAGTGCCAAGTGTTAACCCTTTAGTTCTTGGATTATGAGGGGTGGAGATCTGGGAGGTCCCAAGGGCGACTGTTGACTAACTACTATGGAAAGATTTCTGCATTTTAACAACTGCTGTGGCCATACTAATGCTCCTGGTTAAATATCGGCCTTGCCATTGATAGTCATATTTTACAAATTCTGATAAAGATGAAGCAGGCTTCCCATACTCTGATTTTCAAGTGGCAAACTGTGAAGTGGGCTTGCCACTCTGGGAACTGAAACCCTGCCATGGACCTGACATTGCCAATGAGTCCTGCTGTATCACAACCTTTAAGAGAACTAACCCCATCGTGCAGAAAACTTGGTATAATTAGTTGTTAATAACCAGAGCCCGGCTTCCCCACGGTGCAAATTGTTTCCGTATTGATCTCCACCTGCATTGTCAGCACTCTGGAAAGATTGAACTTTAAGTGCTTATTTCAGCCCCATTCAACCGATAATTTTGGTTTTGTCCTCCAAACAAAAGCGCCCTTGTTTAGCCTTCTTTTTTTCCTCCCACAAATAATAAAATCAATCCACTCCCCTCCACCCCCCGCCCAAACCTCGTCTGCCCCTGTAATCAATACATTTTGAAATGTCAATGTATTCCTGGGTGAGGAGCTGGGGAGAGGCTAGGGAAGGAGGGAGAAGGGGACGGGAGCTGATGGGAAGACAGCTTCAGCATCTGAAGGCCCCCAGGTTGCCTTTAAATCCCATCACAGCAAACCTCTGCTTGTGTCAAATCTCTAGGCTTCCACACCTGGGCTGTGGTGTGGGGTGCAGCCTTTCTGGTGTGGGTGACTGAAATATATATCCAACATTTTCGGTTTCGCTTCCCAACCCTAAAACCAAATTGCTAAGCTTTCCGCTTTTTTTAAAAGTTATCAAGCAAACTGTTTGGGAGTCATGCTCATTCTCATCCTATCCCAGATCACTTGTGCTGTGTCCCACCTTTTCTGTGATGCAAGTGTTGGTCAGGGCTTGGAGTAGGTGTGGTTCGTGGAGGGGGAGAGACTCAGACCTGGTCCATTGGCTAGATCAGAGCCAAACCAGCCAACCAGAGGTTGAATTCTCCAAGAATTTAATAATATTCCTGAAGAATCAGTTTGGACAGTTTGTCAGAAGTCATCATTTGGGGGAAGAGGCATTAAGATTGAACATCTACTGTGTGTCAATAATTTTATAAATAGTATTTTTAATGATCACGATGAATCCTTCCCCATTGCAGAGGTGAGGAAAGAAATAGGGACCAAGTGAATTGGCTCCAGATCATGGAGAAGGGAGAGGCCAGAACTTTATCAAAAACCATGGTTTTCTGCCTCCAAACTTTGCCTGTGTGCATGTGTGAGTGTGTGAGATCCCTCTGTGCATTGTTTGCCTCATCCAAAAAAAAAAAAAAAATAACAAAATAGAGGTACACTCTGTGTACCTCCTCACAGAGTGGCTAAAAGGGCAAAATGAGCTATGCCTATGAAGTGGTTTAGTCATATTAAGCCCTTAGAAATAGTTGGTATTGTTATTATCATTATAATTATTCCCCTGATATGCATAAAACTTTGCTTCTATAAATTTCTGGTATCGGTACATTTGCAAAAACTTTTTTCTTGATTTTTATCCTTTTAAAACATATGTGACATTGGAAATAAATAAGACAGACTCTCTGTCCTCAAAGAGATGACCATCTGGTTTTGGGAGAAGAGAGAAAGAAGAAAAAAACAAGTTACAATTCTGTGACATACTTATTATAGAAGGAATGTGCTAGAAGGAGTGCAGAGGAAGGTTCCCTTGTATGACCTGGAGCAGGGACATCACAGAAGGCCTGCAGGGGAATATGAACTCGTGAAAGAGGATGACTAGGTGTCAGCTCAGTAGCCAGGGAGTAGGCAGGGGATTGTTAGCACCAGGAACAGCATCTTCGAAGATCTGGAGGTGTGTAAAGGCATATGAGGGGTGCAACCTGTCGTGAAGAGGCTGTTGAGAAATGGCCGGTGGTAGGGCTGGGTAGGTAGGCAGCGCTAGATCATGGTGGGTCTTCTGGGCTGAAGAGCAAAGACTTTATTTTGGTGGTTTTGTGAACCCTGGAAGGTTTTTAAACAGGAAAGTGGCAGATTCAAAATCATCTTTCTGAAGATGACTTTGTGCTGGGAGTGGGGGCTCCCTCAGGAAGTAGTTAGGCCACATTGGAGACTGCAATATCCTAGGGAAGACACTCGAAACCCTGAATATGAGCAGAATCAGCTGTGAGTAGAGAAAAGTGGTATGAAAGAGCCATTCAGACCTAGAATCCATAAGACTCGGAGACTACTTGGGTGTGGAGAGTGAGGGAGGGAGAGGACATCTGGAATAGTTCTAGTTCCAGTGGTTTGTGGAGACTTGGATCAAGAAAGGAGGCAGGGGGAGCAGCACGTTTTAAAAGGAAGATGGAAGGTCAAATTTCAGACACTTTGCGTCTCAGGGATGCAGGGCACCCACCTGGAGATGGGTAGACGCACAGTGCCTCCCTCTGCGTGTGGAGCACAGTGATTGGTGATTGATACATGACTAGTATTTGTTGGGGGAATGAGGAGGTGGCTAAAACCGTAATGTGGATGAGGTTGTCCAGGAGAAACATGAGTCCAGCAGGGTGAAGAGGTAAGAGTCCTGGGGGAACATTAACCACCCCACAGACACCCAAATAATGAATTAAGAGAAGCTTGAAATTTGGAAATCATAAGCATATCAATCAGGATAAGAAGATTCAGGGGACAGTGAAGAGTCATTTTCAGCATTTTCAGCACTGACCTCTACAATTTATAGTTAAGCTAACCTTTTTCTTTCTTAGAAATAATAGCCAACATTCATTGAGTACTTGCTATGTGCTATGGCCCTGTGTCAAGGGACTGACCTGTATTTCTTCACTAACTCACAACCTGGTGACAGGGAGATGCTGTATTTATTCCTTTCCTAGAGATAAAGAAACGTGGAGGCTCGGAGACATTCAATAATTGCCCAAGTCCTGTAGCTTGTATGCAGTGGTCCTGCATACAAAACCCAGGTCCTGACTCAGCCAGGAATCTTCATCAGTCTTTCGTCTCCTTAATTTCCAGTCATTTAAAAATCAAGGCTGAGCAAAAGATGCTTTGTCTCTTAAGACAACGAGATGGAGAGAATTGTACTGTTCTGGAGGAGTGGGGATATGCAGGTGGTTATACTGGCCTTGTATTTCTTTGAGTTTTTCTAGGTACTTTATCTGCCATCTCGCTCTCCTCCTTTCTTATGATATTAAGTTGATAGCTTTTGAGAAGCTCCCAGCTTTGCTGGAGGCACTCAGTTCCCTGATCATGGCCAGGAGGACTTCTCTCCATCTGAGTGAGCGTTGAGACAAAGGGTGAGCCAGTCCCAAAGTCAATTGGATGAACAGATCCTTTTCTTTTGTTGACTTGTGGAGACCAATTACTAATTTTGAATGAAAGGATTCAGTTAAATGCCTTCAGTGATCTAGGTCTACTGGGGGTAGTGATAAGTTAATTCCCAAATAGGGTGAGGGACCTATGTGGTCTGAACACATCACCTTGCCCTGGCTTTGGTAGCTTCAGAGCAGCTCCATCAAGGATCACAAAGAAGAAGGTCTGCCAGTACTCTCATTCATTTACTTTTTTTTGAGCAGCTTGTTTGCCTCAATCCTCATCCATTGTAGTGGAAAAAGCAGTCTTTAGAATCATGCAGACATAGCTTTGACTTCTAGCCCTGCTTCTTGCTAAATGCATGGACTTGGGGAATAATCTTAACTTCTCTCAACCTCACTTTTCTTATCTGAAAAATGGGGCCAATAGAACTTACCTTGCCATACTCTTATTGTGGATATGAAATAGGATAGCATATTTAAGGTGTGTATCATAGGACCTGGTGCTGTGAAAGTGTGCAATACATGTGAGTCCCTCTTCCTAAAAGGAATAAATGGAGGGTGTAACCCCTAGATAATCTGTAGCTGCATGCATATTCCATTGATTGTAGGAATTCTTATATTTTCATCCAAAGAAGAACTGGAATTAAAATGGCCCCCAGGTTGTCACTGTGTTGTAAAAGTAATCAGAAATTGTCCAAGAAATTCAGATGTCATGACTACTTGCAAACCATTGCTTTTAACTGAGTGTGAGAACTCTTGATAGAGCCTGGTACAAGTACGTCCATAGTGTTTGTGGTACAGAATCACATGAGCTGGATTCCTCTTCCCCTGAAAAAAAGACTTAGTTGATGCAAAATGGGTAAAGCCAGACTGACATTCACAGACTTACACTGACCTGCAGTGAGGAGGCACAGTACCTCCTGGAACTTCTGCTGACTCTTCTACGAATCTTGAACATTTTGGATGCCAGTCACCTCCAACAAGCTGATGTCCCAGCAGCTCCAAAGCTTGAGAAGTGTGATGTGATGTGATGGTCAGCTGCAGGATTGAAGTAAGGATGGGTCTGGGTCTTTGTAGGACAGTGTGGAAGAGTGGGCCACACTTTGACAAGAACTTTTCAGAATGTTTAATCTTGGAAACTTGGAATGCCAAACTAAAAGCTGTAGAAGATGAGAAGGCCCAGAATTTGTAATAAGGCAAACATTGTTGCTAAAATATAAAATTGGTAAGTATTGGATCAGAGAAAAGAAATGCATCATCACTGGCAACAACAGCAGAAATAACAAATAAATGTGTACTATGTTCTGGTGGTGGTCTAGGCTGGGGCTTTGTCTAAGTCTGAGAAAACATTTTAATGAGGAGGAATGGATAATAAGCAAAATAAATATGTACATTATTTTGTATATTAGGAGATAGTTGGTGCCAATGTGAAAAACAAACTAAAGCGGATAGAGAGGTCGGGCAGGGTTGGACGTTGTAATTTCAAGTTGATAAGTATGGTGGTTTCAGCGACTGAATAACATTGAGCAAGACACACTCTAATAACCCGAGAAGAGCATTGCAGGAAGGGGGAACCCGAAAGTGCCCAGGCATCGAGGCATGGACACTCCTGGCACGTTCAAATAAAAGCAGAAAGGCCAATGTAACTGAAATGCAGCAAACTTCAGGTAAGAACAAGGTGACGAGACATGAAGTCAGAGAGCTACCAAGACTGAAATTTCCTAGGGCCACCAAGTTGATACTTATCCCACTGAAGGGTGTATTGTCTTCATCATCCTTCTTATCCTTCTCCATCTTTTCCTTACTCTCATGTTTTCTAGGCACTTTGACAAGCAGATGACCTGGAGGGTCTTCTCAACCTTCCTAACAACCCTTCGAGGCAGATCGTTTATCATTCCTATTATTCATACAATAAATCAAGATTCAGGGAGTTAAGGTAACTTTAAAAGGTCACACAGCTCCCTGGCAAAGGCTTAGCACTTTTTCTATCATGCTCTCCATTTCCAAAGCAGTGTTTATTTGTGTTGCACCTTCCAGCTTTGGCTCCTAACTTTTCACATAAGAGCATCCAAGAAGCTCTTGTGCGTTCCTGTCTATTGCTTTTGATGCTTCATCTTTCTTCTCATCGGGAATAACACAAATGAAATGGGCAGACGATGAAATGTCTCTGGTCCTCGCTGTTACGGACTGCATGTTTGTGTCTGCCTTAAATTTGTATGTTGAAGCCCAAACACCTGAAGGCATGATGTGAAGGGGGGGACTTTGGGAGATAATTAGGTTTAGTTTAGGTCATGAGGGTGGAGCCCCCATGATGGGATTAGTGCCCTTATAAGTAAAGGAAGAGACCAGGCTTTCTCTTACCATCTTGTGAGGATACAGCAAAAAAAAAAAAAAAAAAAAAAAAAAAGCGAATGTCTGTCCACCAGGAAGAGGGCCCTTATAGAACCCAACCAAGTTGGCACCCTGCTGTTGGACTTCCAGCCTCAGAACTGTGAGAAATAAATCCTGTTGTCTAAGCCACTCCATCCATGTATTTTTGTTATAGCAGCCCAAGCGGACTGAGACACTCCCATTCATTTTGCAGAGTATTTCCTTCTTGAGTCGTGATCCGCCACCTTGTTCATAGCACCGACCCTCCCCACGTGCTTCTTGGTTGTGAAATCATCTTCCATAACTAAATTCTCTTGTCGAGACTGTCCCCTTCTCTTTTTTTGAGAATTGCTATATGATTATTAATTTTTACTTTCATGTTTTTGCCCCTGTCTTTTGGTAGTTTGCAGAGGCAGAGTTTGCCAGGGGTTCGTTGCTGCCCACGGAAGCAATCTTTCTCAATTTTACAAAAGCTGTTGTGGTTGTGACTTTTGGCGCTCAGCCCCTTCTGGTTCTTTTGCCTCCTGGTGAAGAATTGCATTTCTTGGCACCTTGGCATTAGGTTAAGTCACGTGAATGGAAGTGATGTTGCTACTTCTGGGCAGAGAAATTTAATTACTGGTGTGAGATCCTCCGGGCTTTTTTCACTGATAGAGACAAATCCTAAAGCATCTGTTGAGCTGGAGGGTCCATGAGCTTCATGAATACTGAGCACATAAAGGACAGTGGCTGCCATCCTAGAAAGCTTTGCAAGGCTTGAAGAAATAACTTTTGTTGTGTCTTAGTTCTGCGATTTTGGTGTGTGTGCGTGCATATGTGTGGTTCCTGTCACATTACCCAGCCTGTACTGAGACCTCTTTTTCTGCAAGATCAGCTTGCAAGTCATGCAATACCCTGATTTTTACTCAGTAGCATAGTGTGAGGTTAGAGTTTGAGGTTTGCAGGCACAGACTTGCGTTGTATGACCTTGGACAAACGGCTTTCCCTTTCTGCGTTTTCTGATTTTCTTTTCTGTAAATTGAAGAGACTGATACCCACCTTCTAGGGATGTTGTGAGAATTAAACAGTAACATGTGGAAAGTAGGTGGCATACAGTGGGCATTTAATGAATGCTTGTTTTCTTCTTCCCTTTCCGGCACCATCAACGACTCAAAGATTATGTGCTCATTTTGTTTTTTCTCCCAAAGATTCCACCGCTTTCTCATCAACTAGTATTTCCTTGTTGCCAGGATTTAGTGCCAAGTAACCATCTCCCTTGTCGCTTCCTCTGACTTCTGAAAGATGAAATCGTCGGCAAGGCGAAGATGGATCAGATGAGACACCCAGCAGATGTCCAGAGAGTCTGAGTCCCCACTGCTGCTCCGTCCTGCCTCTGTGCCAGTTCTGTAATCTGTATTAGGAGAACATGGTCTGCTTGATTGCTCTGTAATAGACTTTCATAACATTAGCACTTGCTTCCCTTTCTTCTAGCTTGCCGTGATATTTGTTTTCATTTCCAATTTCCATTCAATTCAATTAGATGCTTGTTTTGACTTGGGCACTGAGCTGGGCATGGGGTATACAGAGGTGGATTAAGGCGGAGCTCCTGCCTGCAGGAAAGTCACTCTGGTGAGGGGAACAGATAACGTAGCCAAGCCAACTAACTAACCAACCAACCGAGAGAACAAAACTCAAAGAACTGTGATAACTACAAACATGTAATCAGGTACATGATACAGAGGAAGGACTAGGGAGGAACTGATGAATTCCATTGGGTCTAGGAGTGGGAGAGGGACGAGGAAGCCTTCTTCCAAAAGATTATGTTTCAGGAGGGGTTTGATGTGTGAACAGGAGTTCACCAAGCAGTTATGAAGGAAGCGTGTTTGGGAAAGAGAAACAACATTTGCAAAGGTGCAGTGACATGAGACATGAATAGTTCTGGGCAATAGATGCGATTTGGTGTTTAACAGAGTATAAAGGGCAAAGTGGGAAGTGGTAGGAGATGAGGAAGACGGTTTTGCCAGGCAGGCTGGGGGGTAAAGACGTATTCTTGAGTTTGTGGGTGTTTATTTGAACTGAACTGCTTCTCTTTGAGATTTACCCTTTACAGATTTATACTAGCGGTGAACTCCAGTTAATAAGAATGTATTTGTTGCCTTTCTGGTAGTGTTGGGCAGTTAGCCCTGGTAGTTCTGGATGGAGTAGGGGTATCTCTCAAGATGAAAAGAATATGGGGTCAGGATGAAGGTGGACTTGGGCTCAAACCTGACTATGTGTTCCATTAGCTCTGTGTTCTTTTATCTGAGGTCTCCGTTACCTCCTCTGCAGAGGGGGAAAGCCATGCCTGCCTCACTGAGCTTCTGTGAGGATTAAATTGAAAGGAATATTTAAAATCGCCCAGAACTTGGTGTCCATTGGGTACTCAATACATCTCCCAGTTGGAGAAATGAGTAATTTGTATTTGGGAATTGCACTAAGCTCATAAAGAAATGGCTGAAAATTGTTACGATTGACTTAAAAAATACAATTATGCTTTTTTTTTTCCTTTTTGAGAAAAGTTCTTGGTTCCCTCTCATGACAAACTTTTCAGTGCCCTCAAAGGAGAAAAACAAACTTCCAAAAAAAAAAAAATAAAGAAAGAAACTTGAAACAATATGACATTTCTGTAGTATCAAACCTCAAAGGTCTTACCTTGAGATTATTTTGGTAAATCCGTTTACATTTTTTTACTCCCCCACCCCCAAATGTCATGTGTTAGAACACACTGCTGTTTTGACGGTCTCCATTGTGATATTTATTTTAAGCCATCAGTAGTGTTTTAAATATCTCAGCAGTGAACTCTGGCCTCTGTGGAAGGCAAACTAATTATTTCCCAAACCATTCTGTAAAGCAAGTTGCTGGCATTTATTTCCTGGCAGCTTAGAAAGGAAACACGAAGCTGGTGGCTTTTTTTTTTTTTTTTTTTAAGGAAGAGGATGTGCATCGGACCAGAGCTCAGAACCTTGGGGTCTAAAGTTGTTTTGTCCACCACGTTTCCAGAGGAAGCCCTGATATTCCTGGAGAACAGCTGGGACCAGGGTTTCATGCCAGTGGTTTTGTAGCTGACGCAGGCAAAACAAAAGCAGTGGTCATGGGTGAGATAGAGGTTGTTGTCACAGATGTCATGGGCCAGCCAAAGACTTATGTAATCATTTGATGGTTCCAACAACTCAATGAAATAGAGACTTTTAGTTCCCTGGTACAGATGTGGAAACTGAGTGTTAGAGAAGTTAAGTCTTACTCAAGGTCATGAGGTCAGGAAATTGAGGGCTGTTTTTTGCCTGACACCAAGGTGTCATCTTAACCACTTGGCTCTGCTGCCTGGGGGTGGGGGTCTTTATGCTGTGTGACCTCGGGCAACTCACCTAACCTCTCTGAGCATCTCAGCTTCTTCTTCCATCAGATATTGTCATCCCAATATCTATTACCCACCTCTTAGTTGTGACAGTTAGATATACTTCCTGAGTGGAAGCACCTAGGTAAAATAAATAAAACACTGTAATTAATTGGGTTCTGAGTATACTGACTTCTGTGCCTTACCATGACACCATCCCTAGCTCCATACTGTCCCATTCCTGGCTATCAGTTTCCTGTCATAGATAGTTCTTTCTTGGACCACAATACACATCCCTCCTCCCCTTCGTCTTTTCCCGCCTCCCCATCTCTGACTTTTGTTTCCTTCACTCCTGAAGTTCTGACATTTTCTCTCTTTGAGATAAATTTCCTGGTGGAGGTAAGCAAGCATTGGGGGCTTTGGGGTACATAGAGGAGAGGCAGCTGACCAGACTTGGGGTTCAGTGGAGCTTCCTAGAGGAGCTGACTCTCAGAGGATGAAGAGGACCTGTGTGAGAAGAGAGAGGAGAGGGAAGAGGGCATTATGCATTATGCAAAGGCATAGCACATTCTGGGGCCCACAAGTATTTATACAGGATGATGGGTGTGGGTATTGTTTGTTAAAGACTGGATGAGTACATTTTCCCCTTTGTTTCCTCAGTGAGTCTGTTAGTCTCAGGGGAGTAAAGATTACACCTTAATTCCCTGCCCCTCACAGTGCCCTCTGCGGGAAGGTGCAGCGCCAGCCTCAGGAAAGACTCAGGTTGTTCATCTTCTAATACTCACGTGCTAACAAGTTGGGCTTTCCTGGGTGAAATGGGCAGCATAGCAGTGCAGAAAAGCCATAGAGTTTTGAGTCAGGCGGACTTTATGCAAGTCACTTATTCTCTCTGAGCCTCAGTTTCTTCACCTGTGAGATGGGGGCAGTACGTACATACTTCATAGGATTGCTGTGAAAATGAAATAGGATATTTGTGAAGAGATGGACAGAGTAGGCTCAGTAAGTGTTAGTTCTTGCTGTTTTGCTGACTCTCCTGAGATTTAATCCTCACTGCTTCATGGAGGCCCCTCGTGTGTTGATGGTAGCTGAGGATGGGTGAGTTATCTATGCAGAAAATGGCCAAATTTGGCCACAGCCTAAGTTAGCTCACCACTGCTGCTACCCAGGAGATGCTGCTCTGCCATCTCCCTGTCCTGGAGGTGGGAGTTTGCTTCCATGGCTGATAAGATGGAAGAGGACATGTGGACGCAGGGAGGATTCTGTTTACTTTCACTCACTTCTGCCATAGTTGGTGGGTAGGGTGATTATAGGCTTTGTAGGACATAGGAAGTGTTCAGGCGTAATACATTCATTCCCTTTTATCTGCAGCCCTGGACCATCCCCTGAAGACTTCACCCTTTGCCTGCTACAGTGTATACCCGACAGGTGCAGGGATCTTTGTTTAGTTTGTATCTCAAGAGCCTAGGACAGTGCCAGGTGCAGAGTAGGGGCTCGATCATTTTGTGGAAAGAATACATGCACAACCACCTCCCAAACTCTTTCCCTTGTTTGCCTTCAAGATGCAGTTGACTAGATCACGTGCTGCCCCCTCCCATGACTTCTTTCTTCATTTGCATGTGCCTGTTTTGCTGTAATATTATGAACTTGGAGGGCGGTATGTAGCCATCGCAACCAGGAGTGGAGCCCTGTGACATCCAGTCACTCGTGTAGGTCACAGTTACTGCTGCCCAGTTGGTCAAACTGGACATGAGTTCTTGGCCCATGTTGGTCTTCTGGCTCAAGAATGGACCTGTTCTGAGGTGTTTGGTCAGTGTGCTCCCAGTGACCCAACCTGTGAGTGTGCCTTTGATTCAATGACTTGGCATACTCTCGAGCTGCTACCCCAAAGGGGTAGATTTCCCTCCCTCTACTAAAGGATCAGTATAACTTTCCAATTAATACTACTGATGGTTCCAGCAGCAGAATTCCTTCCCTCTTCCCACCTCGAGAAACCAGGTCGGATCACCAGGCACTTTACCTCTCCTGTGTGCTCTGGGGGAAGGGCACTCACTGTCCATTTTCTTTCCCTTTCCATCTTTCACTGGCATCAGGAGGGGTCTTCGGGTCTACAAGTACACGTATGAAGTGTGAATTCCCCTGTCTAACTGTGTCTGTGTCTTGAAAGCTCTCCTGGCTGGTGTTTTAAAAGACAGTTGAAAAGATGGTAGTTGTACTCCCATTGGAACTTGATTTTGATTTTCTTATTCAGCACAATGTGACATTTTCTTGAAAGGGATATTCCAATTTAGGAGCCAAAAGGTAGGCCAGCATCATCATGGTAAGAGTAGTAACTGGCAAAAAAAGAATTTCAGATAGGATTAGCAGAGGCAGGCTGTCTGCTTGAGTTTTGCTATTAATTACCACCCTGCCATCCCTCATTCTGAAGGACTATCTCATTTTTAGCTGAGCTTCAATTTACAATATGAGGTTGATATCAACCACAAGCTTCACCCAAAGTAAGGACATCAGGAAAAATGGATGAAGTGTTGGAGAGCATGCTGTGCTGGAGGGCAATGAAATGGGAGTTTCAGGAATGTGTGGACTCTCCACTTGCTTTCTGTTTTCATTTCACAATTGATAGAGCCATGAATGAGAGAGAAATATGTTGGTTACATTACTTTAAAATAGTCTGGCAAAAATATAATTTCTTATTGATTGGTTTCCCATTGAAGGCAAGGTCTATGGATAAAAGAAAATTGACTGCTGAAAATTCTAAGATAAAGAAAGTAAATGAGGGAAGATGTTTTAATTTTTAAAGGGGAGAAAAGGGCATAATCGATGTACCCAAAGCTGCCACTTAGACACGTACTGCTGGAACTGAGGTCTAAGTTGTTCTTGATCTGATTGATTTGCTTTCATTTGCTCCAATATTTAAAAAATATGCAATAGACTGGCTTTGCTTCCCGAACATCTTTCTATGTTCTACGTTTCAGCACCATGGAAAATAAAGAACTGTAGGAGTGAAAATTATTCCAGGAAATTAGGTAGGGAATTAGTTGGGTTTGTATGAAGTCATGACTCTTTTTGATTACAAGCAATAGAAAACTGCCCCAAACTGGTTAAAACCGGTGGTCCTCAATTGGAAGTGATTTTGCCCTCTCAGGGTCATTTGGAAATGACTGGAGATGTTTTTGGTTGTCACCACTGTGGGGTGAGGATAGCTGTTGACCTCTGGTGAGTAGAAGCCAGAATTGCTAGTAACCCTCCTGCAATGCACGGGACAGTCCCCTTCCAGCCAGAGAAGTCAGTGGTTTTGAGGTTGAGATGTTCCGATTTAACGTAAGAAAAGAAAGTAGAACTTACTGACCCATAACTGCAATATCCAGGATATATCTGTTTGGACCCAGATGTTCAGACAGTGTCATCAGAAGCATCTTTTTCTCCCTGGCCTGCTACTTCCCCTGTGAGCTTCATTCTTGGGGAGGTTTTCTCCCTCAGAGCCACAAGATGAGACTCAGCTGCTCCACACTGCTACTGCTCAGAGATTCTAATGAAAAAAGAACCTGTCTTTCTCCTTGGGTTCCCCCGACTCTCATTCGGCTAGCCTTTGTCACATCATCCCCAAACCACTTATCATAGGGCCTGGATGTACTGACTGAGACCTGGGATGTGTACCCACTCCTGATGCTGTGATGGGGGGTGCTGGCTTGGCCCCATCTAAACCACTTGCACTGAGAAAGTGGTAAGGTGTTTCTCCAAAAGGAAAAATGGGGTGCTGCTTCTGCAATAAGGGAGAATAGATGCTGAACAACGAAGCAACAGATGTTCACTACATTTATTTTTGGAGGAAATCCAGAAGGTTTGTGGCATTGGAGACACCAGGACCCCTCTCCTCCATCCCTCTTCTTTCTTGTCATCCAAGATAATTTATTTTTAATATTCCCATGATAGTCTTTCTCTCTTTCTCTATCTCTCCTAATACTCATGTTACATTATAATAAAAATTTAAATTTACATATCCATCTGTTTTTCTAAACTGTGAAGCTCTAAGCACAGGGATTATATCTAATTCATCTTCATGTCTCCAATGTCTCACATTGGGTAGAGCACCCAGTAGGTTAAAATGAAACTTTTTTTTTTCCATAAAGAAAGAAGAAAGGAGAGCTAAAAAAGTCAATTTGGTCTCATTAGACAATTGATTATTCATTAATCAAATGTTTATTGGGC
This sequence comes from Camelus ferus, assembly GCF_009834535.1. Lineage (NCBI taxonomy): Eukaryota > Metazoa > Chordata > Mammalia > Artiodactyla > Camelidae > Camelus > Camelus ferus. The sequence goes on along the minus strand of NC_045713.1, from coordinate 35,335,776 downwards.
AGCTACTATGTGCCAGACCTAGACTGTCAAGCCCCAGAGGCAGCAGGAGACGGGCGGGCACGTGTGCACTGTAACATCTGGTGAGGTGGCAGCCATCAGACAGGTGAGCAAAAGTGGGTTACATGCTGCAAAGGAGAGGTTCCAAAAGTGATGGAAACCATGGCTTGGGTCCACTTTACAGTGGGAATCTGTGGGCGTGATAACTCCAAGGGGGCAGTCTGGAAGTTGAGTGAGAGCCAGTTTTTCAAAAAGTGGGTGGAAGAGCTTTCTATGCAGAGGGAACAGCCTGTGCAAAGGCCTTGAGATGGCACTGGAGCACACGGTCATGGTTTTTATGACCTGTTTGCGAGATGGGGTTACATTTCAGATCTGATTTAAGGAAGCGTGACCTCAGCTCTCCATTTCAATGAGTCTCTTAGGCAGCATTGTTTAATTTCAAGGAACAGGACTCATTCAGAAAAATTAAAGTGAATAGGGAGTTTTATGATCAGGACACAGAAGGTTCTCAGGAAATCTGCTGGACCTTGCGGGACCTGGAAAGTCTTTATCTTGCTCTCTGGGACTTATCTCTGCACTTCTGCTCCAGTCTCCTCTCTGCTGACTGGCATCCACAGTCAAGATCTCACATTTTACTCTTGGTCACTTTCAACTTGCCCAGGGCTCTGGCTCTTCCTCTTTGTGACCTTAGAGTTCCTGCTTCTGACACCCTCTGCCCAAATCAGCCTCTGTCTCTGTTTCAGATTTCCAACCATAAGAATCTGTAAGGCCCAGGCAATGGTAGGTGGAGACAACCAAGATGCGGATAGTTGGACAAAATTTGCTTCAGATGTTATTTTTGTGAAATGTTAGGTGCCTAACATGTCTGGATTCCAACCTCAAGGGAAATGTCACCTCCACATAATAATTTCAGGTACATTGTCAAAGTAATTCTCATCTTGTTCTCCTCATTCAGAATACTCCAGCCATGCTGGTATTCTTCTGGTTTCTCAAACATACAGCCTTTGCAATGCTGTTTCCTCAGCCAGAAATGCTCTTCTCTCCCACTTTTTACTTGATTAACATTTGATACCCTCTAAGGTCTTAGCTTAGACATTGTTTTCTCAGAGAAATCCTTCCTGACTCCTTGAACAGAATCGATTTTGTCCTATTTCTTCTGGTTCATGGAACCCTGTTCTTTTCTCTTAGATTTTATCACAATTTGCAATTTTATAAGTTTTGTGCAATTATTCTGCCCAGACTTTTAACTCTTTGAAGGGGCGGAATCACGTCTGCCTGGCATTTGGTAGGTATCTAATAGACACCGGTTAAATTGGTAAAGTAAATATAATTATCCAGAGGAAGTCCCCTTTGAAAATTTTGTTTACAAAGAGTAAAACCTTAAGTTACTGTTAGAGATTGGTGCATCTTTCTTTGGAGGTATCAGAACACCTTAAATAGGGAAACTCTGATATTTGATAAGGATGCTAAATTGAAGATACACCAATAAATCTTACACATGAGTTAGGAAGATCCAGTCTCTGCTCCCAGATTTCTTTCTTTCATTATTTTAGGATAATTCACAAGGCCAATTTGTACCAAAATTTTGGCAAAGAGAAGGGAAACTAACACTTACTGGAAAGCTACTAATGGCCAGGTATGTGTGAGGCACTTTCTAAACACCATCTCATTCAGTTCTATTGACAACCCAGTAATGTGGGAGATACACGTTGTGGATCGCCTCCTTCACCTTCCATTCCAGCATCTGTCGATTGTGCCACCTGTACTGCAGAGGCTGGAAACCTAAAAAGTACATTTCCAAGACTCCCTTGCAGCTAGGATCCTGGATCTGACTCAGGTTTTGCATCTGACTCAGATGCACCCAGCAAACCTTGAATTTAGAACTGAATTAGAAGGGAGAAAGGTATAATGCAATCCACCTTGCTGTTGGATCATTGCAGAGTCCGAGTGGTTCAATAGCCATTAGCTCTCTGAGCTGGTGACTTCTTGTAGTGATGGTGGCAGTTTTTTCCTGATCATCATAGAGGTAGGGAGATTTGGGGGGCAGGGAGTTGCTTTTGGAAGCTCCAACTCTTTGAGTGCATTCCCTTGTTCTCTAAGTCAGCTTATGCCTAGTAATAAATTCGTTTCTGCTTAAAGTAGCTGGGGTGGTTTCTATTGTCTGCAACTGAGCACTACCTAAAACACTAGGTTTCTTGTACCCTGCCCTCTCCCCCATATTTTACAGATGAGGACCTGAGGTCTGAGGATCAGGGTTCAAATGCCCTGACTCAAGTTTCATAGCAAGTTAAGTGGCAGAGAACTTGAAACCAGACTGACTCTTTCCATTTATCTATCTTTCCTGTTGCCACTCAGTTCTCCTCTCTGGGCCATTTTTCTTCCTCCCTTCCTTCCTTCCTTCCTTCCTTCCTTCCTTCCTTCCTTCCTTCCTTCCTTCCTTTCTTCCAATACCCTTTTCCTACGGAACATTTTCTTCCAAACAGATGGAATCTGGCAGTCATATTTATTCGAAGTCCTTAGGGGTGTGATGTAACCCTTCTCAGGCATCTCTGCATCTTACAGAGGACTGTGGGGACAGGGCGATGCTGAACCCTGAGGCATGGCATGACTTATAACTGGAATCCTAACACCATGGCAACAACTTGAGGTGGAGGTGAGGGGGCTGAGAAGAGAGCTGGGATGGGAGGGAAGTGGAAGGAAGGTCAGGAAAAATAACGTGGGTTCTCATCTCTTAATTGTCCTGGTCTGATTTCCTTGAGGCATGTGTTAATCTTCTGAATTTGCTGAAAGGGGCTTGCCCCAGGTGGTAAGCTTCTGAAAGCTTTGGATTTGGGTTTATAAGCCAGGAGGAGCACACCTCCCTTCTGACCCACTCCCAAGAGCTCTCCCATCAGACTTTAGACATGCCAGCTAATTCCTTTCTATAGATTTGCCTGGCTTTATTAGGAGTAATGGTATCGAGGGTATTTTTCTTTATAGACATTATAATTAGTAATTGTTTTGAAGGGCAATTGCTGTTAAACTACTTATTTTTTCTTTTCCTGGAGGACAGGACAATTTCCAAGACTGATTATTTCACAATTGAAATTCCATGTCTCCCAGAGGTAGATTTTTATAATGGTTGGTGGAAGCAAAATCCTCTCTTTTTATTTTTTCCATTACACATTCAGACACAGACACAGACAAAAAAAAAAAAAAAAAAAAAAAAAAAAAAAACATTCCTGGGGAGAGAAGTGGAAAAACAAAGCCTCCACTGAGTGTTCAACAGCTTTTATAGACAGTTGCCTGGCTCTCTGGCTAATGGGATAGATGATAAATGCTCCCGAGATACCATTTCAGTCAATTAATTAGTTAATGTTTAAAGATGGAAAGTGTCATGTAGATAGAGAACAGTATGATTCTCTTAATAAAAAAGACTTAAAGTAAGGAAAACTAGGAATGGGGGATAGTGCAAGTTTTGCCTTTGAACTGTAATTCCTCTCTCTGATTCTGTAGCCATTCACAGAGCCGTAAGCACCTCCCTATTGTCGGGTCACCTCCATAAAGTTCTTTCCTTGGGTCAGAAATTTTTGGTACCTGAAGTGCAATGAGGTAGCTGATTTTTTTTTTTTTTTCTGGTAAGTGGAGTGTAGGTAGGCATATCTGGAGCTGGGTTTGTTGTCTGAGGCTCCGAAGCCGGGTTGGAGCCATTCCTAAACCAGTCATGCTCAGGAAGAAATGGCAGATGAGGGTGCAGCATGCAGGCATTTCTTTACTATGCCCCAAGCTCCAAGATCTAGAAAGTAAAATTCAGCCCTTTCTTATGAGACTTTTTTTTTGTATAGTTAATTTACAGTGTTGTGTTAGTTTCAGATGTATAGCAAAGTGATTCATGTATACATGTATATCTATATCTATGTATCTATTCTTTTTCAGATTCCTTTCCATTGTAGGTTATTATAAGATAATGAATATAGTTCCCTGTGCTATATAGTTGGTCCTTGTTGTTTATCTATTTTATATATAGTAGTGTTTATATGTTAATCCCAAACTTCTAATTTATCCCTCTCCCCCTCCATACTGGAAACAGGAAGGAAAGCAAAGGATGGGGTGCTTGGGTGAATATTAACTGAAGCAAAGATGGGAATATGAGCAATGGTGTTGATAAAAGGAGAAGACCACAGAAAATGGAGACCAAAAGGGCTGCAGGACACAATTCCCATGATTTTGCACCACTCGCTTCCATGCTGGGTAGGCAGATGCTTTGGTGAGAAGGTTTGGGGTGAAGGCATACAGCCCACATCCAATACAGATTCATCAAATCCATCCACTCCAACTATCCTAGACAGAAGCTTTCATCACCCATTCTACTGCTTGCTATCGAGAGGATCCCAAAGAAAGGGGGTGCATCTGAAAAGCACAGACACAAGGGTTTCTTGAAATCCATTCAATCCAGAAATTTGATAAAATGACAGTGTTTGATTTGAAAGACACATCCTGGTATGACATCTATGACTGTGGGCTGATAAAAGACTTTTATTTCCTCATCACAGCTGCTCAGACATTTTTCATTAATGGAAGTTGGAAAACAATTGATTAAAGCATAATCTCCTGTCTTCCCACACAGTAGCTAGTAGTGATGGAGAATTCAGGCTCTGAAGTTAGACAGTTCTGTGGTCAAAAGTCTGCTTATTACCTGCTAGCTGTGTAAAATTGTGGTGATTCCTTATCTGCTCCAAACCTCAACTTCCTCATCCGCAAATGGGAATATTAAAACTATTTGTCTTGGGAGAATTGGAGATAAAGTTATTTATTCATTCATTCCACATTTATTGAGCTTCTGTTACATGGCAGGCATGTGCCGGCTTATTGGTTTCACAACAGGAATACAGGAAAGTTCCTTGTCTTCATGAAGTTTGTATTCTCATGAGGAGGCCAACAATAATTGAGTTAATTAAACTGGTGATGGACTACGAGGAAAATACAATAAAGGAACATGATAGAGGGTGCCTGGGCATGGAAGGTGGGCAACTTAGCTAGGGAGGACCACTCTGAGATGACGCTGAACTGGGAAGTGAGGGATGACAAGGAGTAAGCCACACAAGCATCTGGAGAAGAGCACTGCTAGCAGAGGGAACAGCAAGTGCAAAGGTAATGACACGGGGGCCCGGGCAGAGATGCAGTCAGAAAGGTAGGCAGGGGCTGGGGCATGGAGGGTCTCAGAAGCTACGATCAGGAAAAAAGATGCATTCTCAATCCAGTGCCTGGCACAGAGGCAATGCTCAATAAGTGTTTCCTTTCTTGACAAGTCCCTTCCCTTGAAATGGGGTTGGGTTTTGGTCAAGGTATTAACTTACCATTCTGGCTTCATCTTCCTCCCCTCGAGCTAAAAGGATCTGTTAGTTTAGTAACAAGGAAGGTATCCCGTTTCTCACTATGCCACAGACCATGAGAAGGAACTGAGTAAGAGCTCCATGTGTCTCGGGGAAGCGGGGGATGGTGGTAGGATCCAAGATGCCCAGGAGACTATGAGTACCCATTGCGTAAATACAAGACATTAATTTAATAGGCTTGGATTTAGACATCTGTAAAGGAGTCTCTAACATATTAGTAAGAATACAATACGACTTATATAAACTGGACTTCAAGAACTGGAACCCTCAAATAACCAGCACACATACTCTATCCTTTGCTTTGAGGAGAAGGGCAAAGACAAGGAATATGAATGATAACAAATAATTTTTTAAATTAAAATTCCATACTTCAAAAATCCCTGCTGATTCAGCCTGACTTCTGATACCACCTTTAGTCCTCTGGCCTGCAGGAGGCTCATCCGCATCACAGAGACACAGTTTCTTTGAGGGGATTTATTTACAGTGAGCAGCCATGTGGGCTTACCTATTGATTCTTTTTCCAAGTAATAAGGAAGGAAATAAGTGGCATCTTCAGTTTTATTCCTCAGCCAACCAGGAAAAAAAAAAAAAACAAAAAAACAACCCAACCAACGAATGAACTAAACAACAACAACAAAAGACTGTGTATGGAGGCCTGGTTAATCAAGTTTTCGTTGTGGTTGGCAGACAAAAGCTGAGCGGATTTCTTCCGAGTGTGATGCAAAGTAAGGCTGGATTTTTCTGTAATTTTGTCATTAGGACCAAAAGAAGAAATGACATCAATCAGAGATAATTTCCCTGGGCTTCCCAGAGGGGTACCAAAGGAAGAGTGAACTCCCTGTTGCTCTGAAGTAGCAGCGAGTGACCATCCAACAGATGAATCGAACAGATGGGATGAAGTGTCAGTGTGAAATTGATACACACCCTGGTGATGGAAAAGAAGAAGCAGCTTAGGAAGTGACACAGAGGATGCATAGAGTGGAAATCCTGCTGGGTACCCTTGGAAGGCCTGCTATACCCTTGATTTGGCATCTGGAGAATGATGGAATAAAGGGAGACATTTGGCCAAAATCTCATAGCGGAAACAATTAACAAATAAATTAATTACTTCAATAAACATTCATGAAGCATCTACTTTATACCAGATATTATGCTTAGGTGATAAGATAAAGAAATGTATCAGGCTTTTTCTCTCCCAAAGGTCTGCCCTCAAGGTGATAAGTGGGGGAGATATGTGAGAGTCAAGTGATATTGATGATTAAGTTCAGGGTTATGAGAACCATGAGAGAGAGGACACAAGGGCTCTGGCCTGGGGATTCAGAAATGCGTTTTTGGAAAAGATGTCTGGGATGGAATATTTTCTAATTATAGAAGGACAGTTGACCCTTGAACAATGCAAGTGTTAAGGATGCTGACCCCTGCACAGTTGAAAATCCACATATAACTTTACAGTTGGTCCTCTGTATCTGGCTCTACATCCAGGGATTCAACCAACCACTGATCGTGTAGTACTGTACTATGTATTTAGTGAAAATAATAAGTGGACTCGTGAAGCTCAAACCTATGTTGCTCAAGGGTCAACTATATTACATGTTTTCTTATGTTGAGATCCTATGTAAGTTATCTGTTGCTACATACCACATCACCCCAAAACCTGGAGGCTTAAGAAAACACAAATTTAGTATCTCACAGTTTTTGTGAGTCAAGAGTCAGGCTGTGAGTTAGTGGGGACCTCTGTTTCATGGTTTTGCACGAGGCTGCAATCAAGTGTTGGCCCATGGTCTTATCTGAAGACTTGATTGGGGAAATATCCATTTCTGAGCTCACTTGGTGGTTGCTGGCAGCACTGAGTTCTTTGCTGGCTGTTGGCCAGAGGCCACCCTCAGTTCCTTGCCACATGGGTCTCTCCCACATGGCAGCTTGCATTATCAAAGCATGCAAAATGGCAGGACAATATGGAGAGTCTGCCAGTAAGATGTAAGTCATAATCTTTTCTGACCTAATCATGGAAGCAGCGCCCATCACTGTTAGACTTAGAAGCAAGTCACACTCAAGGGAGGGAATTGCACAAGGGCATGAACATAAGGAGATAGAGATCATGGAGGCCATGACAGAAGCTGTCTATCACTGATCCCAGAAGCAGATCCTGGAATAGGACTTATTTGAAACTGATCACTTAGGAAGTGTTTCTGGGAAAAACACAATCAAGTGTTGTGGAAAAACAGAATCAAGCAAAGTCCTGCAGAAGAGAACTTTGGCTCAATCTGCAAGGGAGATCTGAAGACAGCATATTTTGGAGTTTTCCACACTGGGGGCAAGGCAGTTGGACTATTTACACCCTGTACCTGCCATTCATTGGCTGAGGGCTTCTTTGAGGGGATATGAATTTCAGGAACTTGTGGTTCTCCAAACATGAAGAGAAAGTGGGTTCCAAAAGCCCAAAGCCATTGGGAATGAAAGCACATTGGGATCTGGTGTGCATGAAGATGTCCAAGGGATACAAGAGGGTGTGGGAGAGCAGTGACAGCACTCACTACTCATGTTCATTATAAAAAGTAGTGAAAACACTGGAAAGTATGAAGAAATGGATAGCTCTGTAGAAGGAACTGGTACTGGAAATGAATTTTAAAGGTTAAATAGGAATGAACCCAGGCAAAGAAGATGGGGAGGAATGAAGAAGGCAGAGGAGGCATCAGGGAGGGATTGTGGAGGTGAGTGAGCCTAGCACATCACAGCAACACTAAGTAGATTAAAAAAAAGAGGTTCTAAGTAAAGCATAGGGTGGGGATCCATGGGCCACAAATGGAGTTTGTCTGGCCTATTTAAAATTTTTGAGCCAATACTGAAAAATGGCAGATCCCATAAAAAATCTGGATTTCCTGATTCTTTTGAAAATGAGGAAGAGCTTGCAATACTGAGTCTTTCCTGCTGGGAAAAGGGGCTGGACCAGTGAAATTGCTGAGTTTTTCGAGTTGGGGTATGCAGTCATGGTTTTCTCCAGGCCCAGCACCCTCCACTGCATTCCTGTAGACCTTTGAGATTGGGATCCCTGATCTGAGTGTGTCAAAGGAATGGTGGAAGGTGAGGTTGGTGAGAGCTACATAGTTCAGGTCCTCAGACATCATGCTGAAGACCTAGGAGTATGTCCTGGGGTCACTGGGGAGCCATTGAAGGTTTTAAGTAGCAGGATGACATTGTGAAATTTGTGCTCTAGAAAGCCCTCATTGCTTGACTCCACTAACACACTAACTCAGATCTGGGAATCAGCTATTATCTTGATTAAACTTGTAAAATGGATCTCAGATGTTCAGAATTAGGTTAATTATAATTCTTGCTCATGACACACTTGTCATCATTTCTCTAAGAATGGATCTCTTTTATTTTACTTTAATTGACTAAATATTTAGTAATCTGATAAATGCCCTGCAATTACCATCCATCCTAGGTGCCGTAACATTGACAGTACATTCCATCTATTCCCACCTCATCTGTTTGGTGGGATTCTGTTCTCTTTGCTTGTTCATCAGCTGTTCCCCATCATAGTAACCTGGTAAAGGTTAGATGAGCTTAGAAGTCACCAAGTCCACTTTTTAAAAAGAATCTTTCAATATAGTCATGGGAAATACACTACTTCAGGAAGCAGGCAATTCTAGTGGTTCAGAAAGTTGGTTTGTCTGCTGATTCTAGCTGTGCTGTTTGTAAACTTCTTTCATTCACCTGAAACCTGGTAAACATTATCCTTATTCAACATGTATTGAGCACTTCCCTTGGATAAGGCGCTGTGGGGAATACAAAGTGGTTGAGACAAGGTTTTCAGCCCCAGCAGAGTTTAGAGTTTAGTAGAGGAGATAAGACGAATACACACATAATTATAATACAATGTCAAGAGTGCTGTGTACTATAAGAGAGAAACAAGTAAAGTGTTACTGGAATTCAGGGAGAGAGACAGATTAATTCCAGGTAGAGGAATTTGGAAAAGTTTCATGGAGGAGGGAGCATTTGGGCTGTGCCTTGGTGATAGGTGGAGAGAATGATATTGCAAACTGGGGAGAGATGAAGGGATAGTGCTGTCTAGGCAGAGGGAACAGCATGGACAAAGGCACGGAGATGGGAGAGCACAGGACCAGTGACTTCCAGGGAAATGATTATGGGTATACGGCCTCATTGGCTGGGAGTCTAGCTGTAGAAGTCAAAGGTTAAGGTCACTACAAGGCACTGGGGCCACAGGCTTTCTTCCTCATCCATCTCCTCCTCCAGGAAGCCTTCTGTGCTTTACCAGTCTGGTTTAGGTACCTCCCAATGTACTTCCAAATCTCAGTGGGTTTACCTGTGTCATAGGTCTCAATTCTGTCCTATCTTGTCATGCCTCTGTTTTGATTGTATGTTTACATCTTGTTTCCTCCATGAGACCAGAGCAATTTATGGCTGGAATCATGACTTCTGTTCCACCATATCACCAACACTTAGCACAGTGCCTGGCATATGATATATAGTTGTCAAGTGAGTGAATGCTTCCTGTTCTGGTCATATTTCTCTCTATTTCTTTCCCTTATGTTTTGCCCATGGGACTTAGAATGTGTATTTGTTTCCCTCTTACCTTGCCCTCAGTTGTCACTCAAGGAGTTTGCCTTATTCTAGGGTATATTTTCATATTATGCTTTACCTCTGGACTCAGAGTTAAGCTCCATACTGGCCCATCCTGCAAAGACACAGTTTGGACAAATAGCATTTATTCAGCCAGTCTGCTCTGCTCTGAGCCCCAATATCTGATCTCTTGGGTATTGTTTTCAATCAAACAGTTATTTTTCGAGTGCCTACTACATTTCAAGAATATATGATGAGAGCATGCCAGTGGTGCCCCGGGTTGACCCAAGTTTGGTACATCCCTGACTCTCACCAGAAAGACTAAGAGACTGGAGAAAATGGCAGGTTCCCATGGAGAAGGGAGGTCTGATATGTCAACCAGATTAATTCATCCTAGGCCACAATTAGATGAGTGTTTGGGTCCCTCAAGCGAGTCCTGATGGCAGCTACCTCTTCCACTGATCATTGGGAATCTATTTGGGCTCTTGCAGAGGGAACCAGAGATTGTAATTCTGAAGTGAAACAGAAAGAAAGGTAATTGGATCAATGGGCTGTTAATGATGCTATTGAGCACCTTTCTGCCCGAGCCGTGTTGTGAACGGGGCTGGCCACAGAGAGCCTGGCCACACTGTGTGAATGCCTGACTTTGACACAGAGCCTTCTGCGGATTGTAAAGTGCTTTTGGTATGCATGATTTCATATAATTTGTTGTAATCCTCCTTGGCCAGACATGGAGATTGAGGGTGTCAGGGTAGGCTTGCCAGACAATTGGCTGTGTGCCTGGGGTTGGGAAGAAAGACCCACATGGGTATTTGTGCTTTACAGGGTGGTTGCAAGCATCACATGACCTTGTGTTTGTTGCTCCGTGGTTTCTGAGGGGGTAGAAATGGGAAGCAAAGTGAGTGCCTCTTCACAGAGGAATGGCTGAGTAAGTTACAGTGCATGGGCCCATGGACTAGTCCGTGCCCATCACGGAGAATGAAGTAGAGCTCTGTCAGGTGACTTGGAGGCCTTTCTGCAAGGAATTGATGTGTATTGTATGAATTCCATTTCTACAAAACAGACAGTGACCCCCCCATGCTCATTTATGTCTGTGCATTTGTCTAGAGTTAAACGAGGAATGGAGAATGTATGGAAGATCACAGACAGGGCTCTTTCTATAGGGATTTCAGGCAGGACAGGTCATGGGGCAGGGGTGGGGATGAGAGGGGGCAGGGGTGGGGATGAGAGGGGGCAGGGCAAGAAAGCGAAAGATGGTAAGGAAATACAAGTGCCCTCTATCTCTCTCACACACACACATCCATGGATATATGTGTAAGGCAAAATAATTGAAAAAAATGATAGACAAAGGAATCAATTGACATTATTTGTATTTGCATAACGTGTATTAGTTATAAACTCTCTTCCGGGCACTGTGCTCGGCATGGGTGATACAGTGATAAGACCTAGGACCCATGCCTTTAGAAAGTACTTTATAATCTAGCAAAGTACAATACAAACTAGAGTGATTTTTTTCAATCCTGGCTGCAAACTAGAGCCACTGCAGGAGCTTAAAGAAAAATCCTGATGCCCAGATCGACATCCCAGACCAATTAAATCTGAACCCAGAGTCTAGGCACCTGAATTTTAAAAATCTCCCCAGATACAAGAGTTGAGAACCACTGTCTTGGAAGCTGAAGTCTTAATACCTTAAGTCTTGTTATCCTGGGCCAAAATATCTATTAATAACTCTAGGCCAGACTTTTCAAAGCTCGTATTTATTTAACAAAATGCTAAAGCTAAAGAAAAAACTCTTAAGGCAGTATTGACCCGGGGGAGGCAGTCCTTGAATGCTTGTACTTGCTGTCATTCCAAGGCTACTGAGCTAAAGGGAGGACCCTAGGAATGCTAAAGGATGGATGGAGACTAAGAAGGGGGTGGTCTGAACTTACGGCCCCTCCCTGTAGGCCCTGAGTACCCACCATCTGCTGAAGCTTCTTTTTTCTTGGCTTCATTGCATTCAGATAGAAACAGCACCTCCTGGGCCTGCTCTTGCCTGGCTGAAGTAATGTGGTTCCGGAATTAATTAGGGGCACCCCTGCCTCTAAAATGTTGGCACTTCCTAATGAATTGTTTTCCCACTTAAAAATACACACTCACGTCGCTTTAAGGAGACTCAACAGGTGAAGCCCAGTAATTAAGGATCTCTGCAGGAAGGGAACGTGAAAACAGCAGCTGGTTCTCCGTAACAGCGCCATTAATCACCTCACCTGCACAGGAAAGGGGAGGCACCAGTCAAGACGCCAGCCCAGAGGACCCTGGCCGTCCTCATCTCAGGACTTTCCCTGTCCCACATTTCAGGGCTGAGGAAGGGGAGGTGCAGGATCGGCAACGGTGAGGCAAGTGGGGCGCCTCGGATACAAAATGAAAATTGCGCTCACCCTGCACTGCAGGGTAGCCTTTCAAAGAAGGAGGTGGCAGAAGCTGGAGGCCCATGGAGACTAAAACTCCTATGACATCCCTTCTTTGAGATTTTATTGGTCAAAGCAAATCAGGTGGCGGGCTCAGATTCAAGAAAGTGGAGAAATAGACTCCAAGCCCTAAAGGGAAGAACAGCAAAGTTGCATTGCAAAGGGGTGTGCATATAGGGATGGGAGGAGTGTGGCCCATCTAGTAATCACTGTCATTTTGACTTGACTCACAAGCACTGTCAAGATGGATCATTGCCATCTCCTAGTCCAAACAGCAATCCTCGCAGCAATTCAGAACAGGTGGAAGTATGAAGAATGTGGCTCTTGCCAATGTGGACTTCTTTACGTGACTAACGGTGGGGTCAGTGGGAGGAGCAACAGACCTGCAAAGTCCCCAGAGATACCCACGTGCCTGTCGCTTGCATTTCCATATTCATACAGAACTTCAACCTTCCCGTGGTCCTTATTCCCTTTTTGACTCACTTGAGTGAGCAATACTCCCTAGGGTATTATCAGCCCTAGTTGGTCCCACCCTTCTGCCTATTTCTATGGCAGAATTAGGCACGTCCCCCAACTTTTTGTGTCACCACATTATCATGACACAAGGAGCGGTTAGATCTGCTGGTTATCTTGGGGCTGGGCAGGCCCTACTTGGTGACAGCCCATTGGTTTCTTCCAGTTGTGCTCAAGCTGTATTATATTTCTCCAATCCAAATCTTGCAAACAACTTAACATTTTATTCCATGATCTCCAGGTACTGATTGGTGTTAAAACAGCTTCTGTGATTTTGCACTGTCCTGGGGTTTTTAGCATAAGGCTGTTCTCCTCAGGTATTAGGTATATCTACCTAAACAGTACGACTGAACCTCAAAACCCTGATCTCCTTTAGATCTTTATTCAAACACTGACTTCTAGTGAGTCCTTCCCTGACTCTTCTATTTAAAACGGAAACTCCTCCCAGCCAGTCCCAATCTCCTCCCTTTTACTTTTTTTTTTCTCCATAGCACTTAAAACCAGCAACCATTCAATGTGCTATACTTATCTGTTTATGGTCTGTCTCTCTTCTAGGATGTAAGTTCCATGAGGGTAGGGGATTGTTTGCCTGTTTTGGTTACTTTTATATCCTCAGCACCTAGAACAGTGCCTGGCCCATAATAGATATTCAAGAAATATTGTATGAATGGGTAAATCACCCTCTCCATCTGCCTTTACTTACCCCTATTTCTATTTGCTTCTATCTAGTTCTGTCTATATCTGTCTCCATCCATCCACCCACCCATCCATCCATCCATCCAGTGAGCCTGCCAGATTAACGAATGTGGCTGAAATTATATTCAGAAGAACTGACCACTAGGAGCAGATCAATTAATATCAGAGGGTTTCTGAGGCTTTGCAGGCTCCTTGTTCTTGCTGAGCATCTGTCTTTGAGGTGAGGGAAGTCTGTGGTGAACATAAAGGCAATTCTTCAGCTAAACAGAGCCCAGGTCCTGCTAGATCTGAGAGGTATCATTAGGGAGCAAAAACCCTTTCATGCCTGAAACTTTCAAAAACTGAAACTGCAAACTTTAGAGAATTTCTCCTTTTAATCTGAGACGCTTTGGAGCTGGGAAGGCTGGGAGGGTTATTGCAGGAGGGTGAGAACCGTTCCATCTTTCGATTATCCTTGAGACTTTGTGACTTGTTTTCTGCCCCTCTCTACTTCTCCATTTTTAAACATTTGCAGAGGGATTTTTTGGTGACTTTTGATTGTCTCACAGTGATGTGGCAAAGTGAGGCAGAGGTGAGAGAAAAATACATTCAGGTCAATTTGCCGAGGGCAGTGCTGGTTTAATATGTGGAAAGGGGAGTTGGCGCCCACCCTCTCTTCCTGTTACTGGTATCTGTAATCTGCCTCATGGGGCTGAGCTGGGAGCATTCATGGGATTCCTCTTCCCTGTGGTTGCAGCCCTCAGAGCAAGGTCGCAGCAGAATGCCCATGGCTGTATCTGGTCAAACCATTGCTTTATTTGATTCATACAGTGTTCATTTTATTTTGTTTTTCCTTTTGGACTGCAGGCTGAGGACATGTCAGCATTGGTCTGTGCAAAGCTCCAGTGCAAGGAGGCATTCACACAGAGGGCCTGAGATTGTCATCTTTGGAAGGGCATGCTTTGGGGCTTGACCCTTGACTAGCATCAGGGAACTTGGCTTTTGGATTGTTCCCTGTTGTCAATAAGGCTGTTTTGCCCACCTGGGGGACTAAATCTTTGTTTCCCTTTTAGGAGCCTGGAATTTCAGTATTTGAAATGTGACCAGCCCCCAACTATCCCCCTGAACTTTGAGTCTTAAGTGGACTTCCCTGGGCAGAAACACTGCACACATTTTGCTGAATTCTGCTAGAGGAAAGAGTATGTTCAATGTGATCCCTGGGGACGGGGAGAAACGGGGAGATGTTGGGAGCTTGCACACGGATTCCTCCAGACCTCGCCTGATACATCATTCCCCCCTTACTGATCCCTGTGATAAACTCTAGCCTTGAGTACAGCTGCCTCTCAGTCCTGGATGCTAGTCTTCCTAGCACGGCCCTGAACATGCCTCTTATTTTATTTATTTGTCTGCAGGCTCATTTCCTTTTATCCCCACACCTCACTCACATTCCTTTACATCCGCTACCCTTAAGAGGCCACTGTTCTGTACTTAACATATGTCTTGTTTATGTTCTTACAGCATGTGTATTATGTGTCTGTGTGTGGTGCGTGTGTGTATATATATTTATATTCTTTCCAGCTTTATGGAGATACAATTGAGATATACATTGTGTAAGTTTAAGGTGTAAACACATTGATTTGATACACTTACATATTGCAAAATGATCACCGCTATAGCTTTAGCTAACACCTCCAGCATGTCACATAATTACCATTTCTTTTTGGTTGTGAGAACATTTATGATCTATTCTCTTAGGCACTTTCAAGTATATATAATACAGTATTATTATTATTATCACCATATTGTACATTAAATCCCCAGAACTTGTCTTATTTCTAACAAAGCTTTATATTAATTGTGGAATAAGATGCTAAATCAATATTTTATTTATTTTATATTTCAAATTATCATACAACAAAGTTGACACCCCCCCTTTTTGGTATATAGTTCTATTAATTTTAATGCATGTATAGATTCATGTAACTACTGCCACCACAATTGGGATGTTATTCCTTTACTATCACACCCTCTCCCCACCTAGAACCCCTGACAACCACTGGTCCATCTCCATCACTGTAATTTCATCTTTTTAAGGAAGTCATACATACGAGATCATGCAGTATGTTTAACATATTAAGATCGGCTTCTTTTGCTCAGGATGATGCCTCTGACATTCATCCAGGTTGTTGCCTGTATCAGTGGTTTGTTTCTTTTCATTGCTGAGTTGTATTCTGTGGTATGGATGTTCGTTTATCCATTCATTCACTGAAGGACGTTTGATTGCCTGCAGTTTTCAGTGATTATGAATGGAGCTGCTATAAACATCTGTGCATCTATGTACAGGTTTTTGTGTGAACGTAAGTTTTCCTTTCTTCCGGGTACGCAAGAGTGGAATCACTGGATCATATTATAAATGTATGTTTAACTTTATAAGAAACTGCCACACTGTTTTACAGAGTGGCCGGGCCATTTTGTATTCCTGTCAGCCATGTATGAGAATTCCGAATTGCTCTGCGTGTTTGCCAGTACTTAGTACTGTCAGTTGAATCTCCGTCTTTTGAAAGTACCCCCTCCAAGTTTTATTTTTAGTTAAGGTATAATTAACATAAAGAGCACAAATCTTACATGCCTAGCTTGATTTTTTGCATATATATAGACCCCTGTGTAATCACCACCTAGATTAAGATATAGAACATTTCCAGCAGTGTAAGTCTCCCCTGTGAACTCTTAAAATCTATTCTCCCCCAAAGGGAACTTCTGTAAAGACCTCTAACAGTATTGATTAGTTTTGCCTGATTTGGAACTTCATTAAAGCAATCATACACTATATACTCCTTTGTTTCTGGCTTCTTTGCTCTACCTTATGTCTATGAAATTCATCCCTGTTTCATACAGTTGTAGCCTGTCTATTTTCATTGCTGTATAGTATTCCACTATAATGGATACCTTAACTAATGTATTACCAACTGGCTGTTTTCAGTTTGGGGCTATTACGAATTAAACTTCCCTGCACTAACTTGTATATGTCTTTTGGTGGACTCAAGCACTCATTTCTCTTAGGTATACTTACAGGAGTAGAATTATTGGGTCAAGGGGTTAATATTTGGCCTTAATAAACATTGCCAAACAATTTTCCAAAGTATTTATATCAGTGTACAGTCTTAATGTGTACACTGGAAAAAACTGATACATGTGGAATGGTACTAATGACCTCACGCTATTTTTTTATTCCTCCCCCTTCCTCTCGTCGTAGTTGTAAGGTTCATCTCTACTATTCGTACATCTGAAGTGCCACTTCCAATACTCCACCTACTTTTACTAGTCTGCCTCTCTAATGATGGACACCCGTGTTGCCTCCAACTTCCTGAAACAACAAATAGCATTGCAATGATTATCTTCATATGTGCCTTTTAAAGGGCCTTGTAAGAAATTCTTATAGAACTGTGGTCATTGAGTGTATGAATCCTATTTGACTAAAAAGTAACAGGTTGCTTGGGCCATGCCAGTGTCCAGTCCCACCAGCTGTGCAAGAGGGGTCCTGTAGCCCCACATCCTTGGCAATGCTTGTCCTTTTTGAACTGTCAGCATACTGGGTATGAAGTATCTCATTAATATCTTAATTTGTATTTCTCTGCATACAAATACATTTTAGCATCTCTTTATGTATGTTTAATGTTTATGTGGGTGAACTGGGTTCCCTTAAAGCAGAGTTTCTCAGCCTTGGCACTGTTGACTTTTTGGGAAAGATAATTGGTTGCACGGAAGTGGGCAGAGTGTGCTGTCCTGTACATTGTAGAATGTTTACCACCATCCTGGGCCTCTACCCACAAGACGCCAGTGGCACCCTCCCCCTAGTTGTGATAACCTAAAATGTCTCTAGACATTACCAAATGTCCTCTGGGAGGCAAAACTGCCCCTAGTTGGGAAACAGTGCTGTAAAGGGAACAGAGTGAAGCAGACACTAACTAAAGATAAAATATGCAATGGTACAGGCTTTTAGGGTAGTGGAGTGAGAGGATAGGAATTTGGGTTATTGGGATGTAGAATTGTTATATTTTCAGGTCTAACTAGCTCCAAGTGGCATTAAGATCTGGAGTTGCAGTCCACCACACTTTACTTATCTCCCCATTACTCAGAGATTTTTGTCTTAGAGATTTTCAGCTTGAGAGCCATGTAAATCTGGTTTATAGTGACACCCAAGGGGACAACAGAGGATTGAGAAGGCCAGGTTATGGGAAATATCCAGGGTGACCAACCAGAGGGAGATTCAAATTGTGGTTGAGGATAAAGGAGAAAGCTATGGCTGGAGGTGCAGTGCCTTTCATTGGAGCTGAGATGGACCTTGGAATCTGAAACTGGGCTGATTGGTCAAGGAGCCTGAAATGGGGCAGAGAAGTGGCTCTGTTCTTAAAAGAGTATGGGAGGCTTGCTTTTGAGAATGTCAGAAGCACCACTGGTCTTCTTTTCTCTTCCCTGAACGCGACAGTGTTGTTCCTGCCTCAGTCCCTCTATGTGCCATGTTTCTTCTGCCTCAGATGTTCTTCCTTTTGTGCTCAAGGTTGCCAGCGCTTTCTTACCACTTAGGACTTGGCACCAGTATCACTGCGAACCACCCTATTGTTTACTGCCATATTCCTAGCCTTGAGAACAGTGTTGAATAGAGTACAAATCATTTTTTAGGTGAAAAATATTTCAGAGAGCTTAAGAAACTTTCTTACGGTCACACAACCATTAAGTGGAAAAGCTGGGATTTGAATTCTGAGCTGTCTCGAGGCCATGGTCTTATCATTAACAAGACTTGACCTTGACCTGTGAAATGGGACAATAACTCGTGTCCAAATGAGCAAACATTCAAGTTGCAGTCTGGCAGTGCCCCAGATGCTGGGGTTCAGCGGGGAAGCAGTAGACAAAGGGCTCTGGCATCACTGAGCTCAGTCCAGTCGTATCGATTGTCCCCTTAAGAAGGCTGTGACAGGAGATGCACCTGGTGGGTAGGAGCTGGCCCGGCTTCGAGACTAGGGGATGATGGAGAGGCCTCTTCTAGGAAGAGAGGTGCTGCGTGTGAGAAGAACCTGGTGACTCTGAGGAGGTGAAAGATGTTCTAGTTCACTGAAGGGGAGAGGGATGTTGGGGGTAGTAGCGGGTAGGGGTCCAGGAGGTAAGAACTCTAGGGACAGAGAATGTGGACTTCTGAGGGCACCAGTCTGCATCAGTGACTCAGGTGGGATATTGGAGACACGTGGGGTTAGGATTTTCTAGGTGGCTCTTACTTGACCTGGTAACCCAAGTACCCAGGACAGGCTTTGATGGAGTTGATTAGCCCGACGGCCACACCTGGCCAGCCACAGAAATGGATTTAACTAATCACTTAATCAATCAAATAACTAACCAGTTAATTAATTAAACAGTTAGGTGTTGAGTGCCTAATATATACCAGACACTGTTCTAGGTGACTGGGGAGGCAGCACTGAATGAGAAAGCAAAATCTTTGCCTTTGTAGATCTTGAATACTACTGTGGGGAAGAGAGTAAGTGATCAAGTATAATGTGCAGTATGTCCGGTGGTATGTGCTCTGGGAAAGGATAAAGAGGGAAGGGGATAGCAAGTCACAGAGAGGAGAGAGGCTTATACAATTAAATGGGGCGAGAGAGAAGTTCTCACTGAGAAAGTGACATTTGAGCAAAATCCAAAGGGAAGTTGGGTGGAGAGCAGGTACGCATGACCTTGAAGCATCCTTGACACATCTGAGAAGCATGAGGAGGCCTGTTGGGTTGGAGTGTCGTGAGCCCAGGCGTGAGTCTTAGGAGATGAGGTCAGATAGGAAGAAGCCAAGCCCACCCTCTCTGCAGTTTGAAGGTGAGCATCCCCAACCCCCCTGGAAATTGTAACAGGGTTGTCCAGGCCTTGGACTGTCAGCTGGAGCAGCTGGTGCTGACTGGCTGGTGTTAATTACATGTCTTCAGCTCAAGTTCCCAGACAGGGTGGCTTAACTTAGATCAAGTCTTCGATTTAATACAAGGTTTGGGTCTCATGTGCATTAAGGATCTGGCTTGATTTAACTGTTGAATCTATAAATTGACCTTCTGGTTGGGGGTTTTCTTTTAATCTTTCAATTAGATCTAAAGATGTTAACTCTGTTTGCAGAGGGATAGGGACCATTGCACTTCAAGGACTTTTGCATCCATACAGATGGCCCAACGGGGATTCAGCTGACTTGGGCTAGCCTTAGAAGAAGCCCTGAGTGTTTTGGGGTAGCCTCTCCCTTGCAATATACACTCTATGCCTATGGGAGGAGGTGGACCAAAGAACCCCAAATGAGAACTTTCAAAGAGGGAAAGCAGTAACGTGGAGCTCAGTCTTCCTGATGTGACTATCCACTGTTTTTTTGTTTTGTTTTTTTTTTTAAAAAAAAAGGAACAGGAGGTTGAGAAGAGTTACCTCCCGGTTTGGCCATTCAGTCATTCAGAGGATATTTATGAAACACCTACCACATGCCAGGCACTATTCTGGGCGTTGGAGACACGGCAGTGAACAAAGCAGACAAAAATCTTGACCTTGTAGGACTTACATTCTAGTGGGGTGGTGAGAAGCGAGAGACAATGAAAACATTTAAAAATTTTTATACGCTAGATGGTGGTAAATGCTATGAAGAAAAATAAAATGGCCAGGGCATGTTAGGAGTGATGGGGTTCCAATTTAAAATAGGGTGGTCAGGTTTTTTTTTATAAAGAAAATTTTGGGAAAATTGGTAAAATACAAATAAAATTTTGGATTAGATAATGGTATTAAGTCAATGTGAATTTCCTGACTTTATATGGTAGTTATCTAATAAAATGACTTTGGTTTTGGGAAGTACACACTGAAGTGTTTAGGGGTAAAGGAATATCATGACCCCAACTCACTCCCAAATGTTCAGAAAAAAGCATGTAAATGTGTATACAGAGAGAAGATGATACAGCTGGTGTAGTTAAATGTTGACTATTTGGGGGCAGCTAGGTGAAAGATATGAGAGTTCTTTATTCAAATCTGACAGCTTTCCTGTTAGCATGAAATTATTTCCAAATCCAAAAAATTTTACAAAACTAAGCAGGCCAAGTGGCCGGTGCGGGTGGGGCATCACAATTTCCCCTGCTCATCTCCTACTGCTCCGCCCACCTCGTTCTATATGAGAGATTCCCTCACTTCTGTGCAACCCCCTTTTCTTCTTCCCACCTCCCTTGCCTCCACACACCAAAGCATGCCCTTTCACAATTTCCTGCCCTTGTTTGTTCTTTTTCATCCTGGAAAACTCCTATTCATCTAAAACCCTCATATGTGAAAACATTTTTTTTCTCTTCTACACTCTTCAGAAAGGATAAATAACCCCTTCCTCTGTATCTTGTTTTCCCTCATATTACTGCACAGGAAACACATTACTCTTTTTATTTTGGTGTAAGTTTACCCTTTCCTCCTGACCCTGGCTGCCATGGATCTTACAAGGCCTGGGTCTCGTTCGTCTTTCTCTCCCTAGCCCAGAGTAGAAGCTCTGTAGAACACTGTTGAAATGAACCGAAGGAAGTGACTGGAGTACAGGGCCTTGGGGAGGGGATGGCACAGTGAAGGAAGGGATCCTGACGGAACATCCTGCAGTCAGCCCAGTCGGCAGAAACACCTATTTATGGAGATAGGCAATAGCTCGTCTGCAGTCAAGGCAACAAGGAACCTTATAGGGCAGGGGGACAGCTGCAGAATGTTTACATCCTAGAGCTGGCTGACAGTGACTGGGTGCAGCACAGGGTCAGGAAGGTGTTGGGGTAAGATAATAGAATTACGACTTAGGTTGGTCTAAAAATAAATGATATTGGGCTGTCGGCCAGTTAGCCTTGTTCGTCAAATGATCAAGACTTCTTTTGACCAAGATCCTTGTCCAGGTTTCTCACCATAGTGAACTCTAAAAATCACAGGGGCTTGGGACCGAATAGCAGCTCAGTGGTCGTTAGTCCACAGCTTATAGCGTGAGCACACCCCTCATTGCTTTGATGTCCCTGGTTTTAAGCTCAGGAGGAATACGACCCTGAACGTCAACCTTCCAAGTGGAATGTGGAATATGAAACTGTTAACAGACCTATTTCTGTCTCCCTGGGTGCCCTGGGAACAGATATTCTTCATTGTACATAACACAGTTTTCAGTTGATGTAGCCATCGATACAGTTCAAGCAAGGTTTTTTTCTAAAGTTTGGAGGCTCAGGCACAAATCGATAGGTGTAGAGTAAAGTCACGTGGGGTGCATAGGAATCTGCTGATGAGGGAGCAAAAGAGAATGTTGTGGAATGGAATAGCATGATGGGTGAAAGGAAAGGAGTCTTAGAGAACTTTGGTTCTGGGCTTGAGTTGCAGTCCCATCACTCCCCAATTGTGAGACCTTGAGCAAGTCACTTGGTCCTCTCCAAGCCTCAGTGTCCACATCTGTGAAATGGGAATAGTCACCACACCTACCTCAAAGGGTCCTAGTGAGGGTTAATGAATTAATGCATGTAAAGTGCTTACTGTAGTGCCTGATACATTTACAGTAAGTGCTCAATAAAATTAGTTAATAATAGTAATAAAGTAAAGATAATTTAATAAGAAGAAGAATATATCTCATTTTCTGATGTGCCTCTTCTATTCCTTGAACACTTCAGGGACAGGGGCTATGTCTAATTTCTCTGCGGTATCTCACATCCCCCTGCAAAGGCTGATGCAAAGAAGGTGCTTGGTGAATGCATTGCTTGAACTGAGTTAGACCCACCGTCTGTGTTGTCCTGCTTTTGTCTCCAGGAAGGGCATTGAATCTGTTTGGTTTGCCACTGTATTCTGAGCACCTAGCATGGCAGCTGGCACATAGTAGGTACTTAAACATTTGTTGATTGGTAGAAGAATGAATACTAGGGGAAGTAGACATGGCTTCTGAGAAATGCCACGTGCATGCTTCAGACCAGGCAAGGCTGCTGGCCACTGTGGTGTACACTTCACCTCTTTTGTATAATTATGTAGCACTGTATTCAACATGATTTACTTATATGTACACAGTAAATATTGTGGAAGATTATGTACCAAAGTGTCACCAGCAGTTGCCTGGGGTGGGGGAGTGGCGGGGAGGTAGGAACACTCACTTTTTACTATGCACTTACTCATTGCTTGATAGTTTGAGCATAAGTGTGTATTACTTTGGTAATTAAAACACCAAAGAAGACAAAGAAATAAAATATTGAATTGCACAATTAACTGGAGAAGCAGAGGTTGAAGATGAGGAAGAAGAAAGAGGAAGAGAAATGAGTGCATTTTTTGGAAAGAAAAATGTCAGGCACAGGCAGAGCCACCCTTGGCCAAGCATTTTGTCCCTCCTGCCCGGAAGGGGGCGCTGCAGGTTCTTGGTACACCTTTAAGTGTCTAGGTCCTATGGAAAAGGAGTGAACTGGGCACATTTTCACACTCCAAGGGCAGTGTTTTGTTTGGGATAATGGTAGCAACTCATGAGAACAGCTGCCAGTTATGAACACTTACTGTATATAGAATAGTGTAATTGGGAAAAATTCTGCAATTGGACAGATTTGGGTCAGAATGCTAGCTCTGTCTCTTGCTAGTTTGAAAAATTATCTCACCTCCTTAACGTCATCATTCTCATCTGTAAAAGGGGACTAATACCTACTTCCTGCATTGCTTAGGGGATTTAGTGAGTGTTTTGATGCAGCCTGGTTCTTGGCACATAGTAACAACAGTCAAGAACCATTCTTATGACGATGATGATGATATTAGTTGGTACAGATAGCCAATCAGCTACTAAGTCACACCCACGTTTCTCCTACTTGTCCAGAGTTATCACGATCTCTTATTTTCAAGTTCTCAGATGCTCTTCTAAAAACGACATGTGCTATTTTTTAAATGGTGTTCTCCCAAGGTCCCAAGCTGGTAATCCTCTGCAGTGCATTTGGTGAACGTGTTCTTGGTGGCTTATGGTAGGTTTTATTGATGAACTCTTCTCTAAACCCTCTTAAATCTGCTATTTTACAATCTATTCAGTAATTTCTTCAGAAATCAATGGCTGTCTCTGGTTCTTGGCTATCGAATTCCACCTTGTCCCTGTATCCTTTGGGGTCTGTCTAGTTTTTTGGTTTCTCTCAAAGGTGTCTAAATCCAGGTCTTTGATGGCAGCTCCATGGACACTTTATGTCCAAGTTGTGACACTGTGTTCCTCCCACCTTTGAACACATTTAAAGCAATGTCTTCTTACTAGTGGATTATTTATGTCAGATTTCAAGTTCTTCTTAACAGCATGTATTCTTTCATTTTTACTCGTATTTTTTTTTTTTAATTGAAGAGATGGCCATGCATGAATTTGCAATTTTCTCTTTGATCTGAAGGGACAGCTGTTGTTTTGCTATCTCTTCTTCTCTTGTTACCTGCTTTTTTTCTGGAACAACATGCTTCAGATGGTATTGAACCCACCCTGGGCTCCAGGGTTTGCTATGTGTCCCAGGCTGGCCAGTCAGAGCATTGCATTCTTTTGACCCCAGTGATTGGTTCAGAGATGAGCATGTGACCAATTGTGTGAATCAGATGCTGATGCATCTGTTAGAGGAAGAGGCAGAGGCTCTTTCTTCTCTAACTGCTTGTAATAACAGTGAAGTGAGCCTAGGCTTTTAGGAGCCACTACCTGGGTCTAATTTTGAAGCCAGATGGTGGAGGACTGCGCCGAGAGAAAGTAAGCCTTTCTGTGGGTGAGCCTCAGGAGCAAGCTATTCCTGAAGTCAGTCTCTCCCCTTGTCTTTTCATTTCTGTAAACCAATAGTTCCTTCTTTCGCTTAATCCAGTTTGAGTTGGGTTTCCAGTCAACTGAAACAAAAAACTAACCAATACATTAAAAAAAAAAAAAACAAAACCGAAAAACTTAACAACCCAGAAAACAACCTCTGAATGATATTTTAAAGCTCAATTTTAAGATGCCCTTGGCTTTTTGGTTTTCATCAAGTTATTCTAAGATTTATGCCTTTGTAACTATATCCTCGACATCTTCTGCCATTATTGGCTGTTTGTTGATCATGAATCCCTTCTTATATGTGTTGTACTGTTTTAAAAAGCTAAAAACATCCCTAGCCTGACCTCATGATCTCTTTTACTAAATTTTTTTAATGATAAAAATATTTCATTCTAGCACACATCAAAATTTACGGATAACTGGGAGAAAAAAATCCGGTGGTTTACCATGCAAATGAAACCAGTTCGCATTTTCCCAAACTTCTTTCCCAATTTTTCTTGTCCTTGCATGATTATTGGATTGCACTCTATTGCTTTAAATTGCTTTTGCAAAGTTAATATATGCATTTGACATAAAATTTCAAAGATACCAGACCCTCTTCTACACTTTACATTTTTCACTTAACAGTTGAATCTTTGAAAGGGTTCTTTCTATATCAGTACAAAGAGAGTTGCCTCATTCTTCTGTTATGGGAATGTACCAGAGATAATTTAAGCAAACCCCTACTGCTGGGCCCTTAGTTTCTAGGTTTTGTGCCATTAGAAACCAGTGCTGCACATCTTTGTGCATGAAGCCTTTGTGTTAATTCTGAAGGATGCACCCTCTGTAAGGAAGGAATGTGGTCAAATGGTAGGAACAGTTTTTCAGGCCACCAAGGCCATTGTGAAATTACCCTTCCAAAGGACTATTGCATTTGCTACTCCATCTCGTAGCAAATGAAAGATCTACGTATATATATATATATATATATATATTTACATTTTTATGAGATCAGTTCCTGGCACACAGTAAGTGCTTAATATGTTAGATAAGATTATTGCTGCTATTACAATTTTTCCCTTTTACTCTCCTTACTCTTTTCTACCTCATTAGTATCATTTGAGAACATATTGTCAGAATTTCAGTTGTGCAAACCTCTTTCCCAAGACTGCAGACTGTGATCTTGGAAACAATCTTTTCTCTGAACTTTAGGAAATATTACTGTCCCCTCTTAGGGAATGATATGGGCCATAATTTTGAAAAGAAAAGAAAAGAAAAGAAGTGATGCCTCCCTTGGAAAGGTTAATATCTAAACTAGGACTTTCTCCCAAGTCTCTTATTGCTTTCCATTTTGGGGGCCCAGTTAAAATCCCTAGCATAGAGCCTGGCACAGAGTAGGTACTTCATTTTTGAATGATTGATTGATTGTTGAGCTCTTCAATTAATGTCTCCAGTAGTCAACTATAAGCTCAATGAGGAATGTGAGCATCTTTTCTTATTTCTTACCAAAATGTGTAATGGATATTTATTAAACAAATGCATGGATAAATCCATGTGTCTGTAATTCAAAAAATCTAAAACTTGGCTGCCTCTTCCATATCATCACTTGTGATTCTTTTAAAAATTGCTAGCAGATTCCGAGGGACCACTTATACTCAATGGACTAGCAGCTCTAGGCATGGGTCTGGGTTCTGTACTAGGAAAACCTCACCGGGTGATTCTGATGTCGCCATTCTTACAGAGGATTATGGACCAGTGCTTGGGGGACCACTGGCATTTCCTATCCTAGTAGCCCATTATAATTTTTTACTTCTGAAGTGGCCTCTTGGCTGCTCTGTGGGTGATCTTATCTGTGAGTACACAGTATTTCATGCTGATAAGCCACCCTGACTCTCCAGCAGGTCCCCCTGGCTTTAATCCTGTTAATAAACCTGTCCCCTGGCCTCTGAGGACATGCTCTTTATATCTTGCCCATTAAGGATGCAGCAAACAGCTTTTCCTAGCATTCTACCACAACTCAGTTTTATTACAAAGTTCTGTTCTCTTTTTGGAGAAATAGACTTGATGCTCATGATTTCAATCACCAGGCTCTTGCTGGCCAAATGGCTCATCTAGTGTGTTTATGGGGCTCTGGTGACTCTAGCAGATTGTGGGAGTAGCAGGCCAAGAAGGAATTAATGTTGGGCCATCCCCTTTTATGTGCAGACTCTGTGCTGGGCGTGTAGCCGGCATTTACATCCCATAAGTGAGTATTGTTTTTCTACTTTTCAGGTGAGGAAACTGAGGTCAGCAGGATGCATGAAATGACTCAAGGATACAAGTTTGCAAAACACGATGTCAAGATTTAAACCCAAGTCTGTGAAATTCCAGTTCTCAGCTCAGAGTGTGCAGGTCTGCAGGGGGCTGGGCAAGATGCAGGAACCAGACCTGTTGTGCAGGGGATGGAGGCTTGGCCAGGAGAGGCTGAGCAGGTGAGCCAGCAAGGGGTCCTGCGGCTACCAACCCGGGGTTGAAACTTACGAACGGGCTCCTGAGACTTGGGCATAGGAAGGAAGGAGCGGTTGAAGGCACGTGGGCAGCAGGTCTGCAGGCTGCTCGGGATCATAATTTGTCACCAGCTAATCTTGCTACTTAATTCGATCATTCACCAAACGGTTTCCTCCTGTGTGCTGAAAGTGCTGGGGTGCTGAGAAAACAAGGCGGAAAAGGTCCCCTGCTATTTTGGAGCATATATAGTACTAATATTAATAATCATTATCATCATAGCAACCAACAGTCATTGTGCACTTAAGTGCTAGGCACTGTTTTAATTACCTTACGTATATTAATACATTCAATCTTAACAACTACCCTATGAGCCTGGTACTGTTATTATCTGTGTTTTACAGCTGGCCTGTGGGAGGCTCCACTGGGGCTGGCGTCTGTGACTGTTGGCTTCCCCTGTCCATAATCTGATCCACTGGACTGTTTCCTCCCATTTGGCCACTGGCCATTTTCCTCAACTTCTTTCAGTAGCTTTTGATAATTTCCAGTTTCATTTACTATGTGTTGTGTTCGTAATTGTTCTCACAGGCATTTCTTAAAGAGCCTGCTTTTAAAATGGAAAGCATTTAATTGGCCTCTGTGGTGAAAGGCGGGCACCTGCATTTTGTAGACTATCATCTGTATGCAAATTACCAAACAGCCTCCTGGTCCTTCTGCTGTGTGGGATTCAAGGCTGCCTGGAGACCCACTCCTGGCTTCATTGCTGACCTTCTGCTGCTCCCGTGACCTAGACATTGATTTGGCATCTGTTTAATTGCTCAGTTCATTATGACACATTTTTTTTCCCCTCCTTAATGCCCAGCCCAGTGGGGTTGACCAAGACATATGAGGCACGAGACCTGCCCTGGAACAGTCTACAGTCTAGCTGCTGAGACAGGACGTACCTGGGGTGAAATACTGAGATGATCACAGCAGTGCGTAATTAAGTTCTAAATTTTTGCAGTAGGGATTGCCAGGTGCCACAGAGGTTCAGGGGAGGGACATAGTAGCATGGCTTTCATGAAGGAGAGATATAAGCCAGGTTTTGAAAGATCTGGATAGGTGGAAGTAAAAGGGGGGTCATTCCAGGCTAGGAGCCTCACGGGGGCAAAGGGCTGGTGGTGGGACTGCCTTGGCCTCTAAAAAACATGGAGGAGATTGAATTCCCTGGAGCACAGGGCTGTAGTGGTCTTATGGAAGGTGAAAGTCTTGAGAACCAACTGTGAATGGAAAATCAGAATGGAGCCGGTATTGCTAAGAGAGCTCTCTCAGATGGAGCTGGAAGGCCATTGAGGAAGTGGGCTTACGCACATCTCAGCCCAGATGGAATCTGACCTTTTGACCACATATTGTCTTAACGCAGGCATCCAGAACATCTGCCAGAAACTTAAGATACTTATCAGACCCTTGCCCTAAAATAACTCATGGCAGAGTCTCTACTTGTCGGACCCTCACCCTAAATAACTTGTGACAGCCTATCCCTTAAGGACAGATATTTCCTTTTTTGTGTCAGGGTCAATCATAATTCTTGAACAGTCTCTTGGCTGTTGCCCTGACTCTTTCTTTTTCCTGGAACACTCTTTTGGTTTTACCCAAATCCGTGTCTCCTAAGTCGAAATTCTTAAGATCCCAAATGAAGCTCTTTGTTCTTTGCAGCCTCAGTACTGATTATTGTTCCACACAACACCCAGCAATAACAGAGTTAATGTTTAAGTGTTTTATACATGCAAAGCACCATTTGCACTCTCCGTTTTAATCTTCAAAACACTGGGCGAAGTGTGTGCTATCTTCATTGTACTTAACGGACACTGAGGCTCAGAAAGCTGGTATAACTTACCTAAAGCAACAGTGTAAGTAACAGATCTGGAATTTGAGCCCAGGCAGTTCACCCTCAGCCTCCAAGCTCTGAAGACTTACGTTATATTCCTAACAGTGCCAATTATTTTTCTAAAAAGGCTCAGAGGGGCT
Organism: Camelus ferus; assembly: GCF_009834535.1. Lineage (NCBI taxonomy): Eukaryota > Metazoa > Chordata > Mammalia > Artiodactyla > Camelidae > Camelus > Camelus ferus. Next base: position 35,306,941 of record NC_045713.1, on the reverse strand, counting down.
AAGTTACTTTTTCTTGGCTGCAGACGACAGAAGCCACTTGAGCTAGTTTAAACAGAGAGGAATCTTTTAAAGGCAATGAGGGTGTACACAACCTCTCTCAAAGGGCTGGAGGTTGGGCTTGCCAGGAGCTCCAGCGCAGGGCTGGTCTTTAAAGACCACACTCTTGCTGTCCCTGGTGTGGCACCACGCCTATGTTCCTGAGTCTGAACACTGCCCTGATGCCCCAAGAGTGAGCTGCTGCAGTGCTGGCATTGCCAGGAAAATGGGTTCTGCCCGGTGCCTGCTTGCTTACAGTCCTGTCTTCTGAACTGATGTTTCTCATGAGCATCACAGAACTGGGCAAACAAGTCTTCAGTCTTCTCTCTTGAGGTGGAAAGACTCGTAAGGCAGAAATGCCCCAAACATGGGAAAACTGTTGTATCCAAAGTGCTGTGCAGTTGGAAAACATGACAGTTTTCTACAACGTTAGGAAATGTGGAGTTGGTGGACCCGTGCTGGGTCAGTCTGCCCTAAGATCGTGGCTCCTAAGTAACGGTCTATGGTCTGAGGCTAGGCTGGCTGAAAAGAATCCCCCAGGAAGTCTGTCAAAAATACAGTCCCAGGCCTCTCCTGCAGAGATTCTGATTCAGTGAGTTGGAGCGAGGCCTAGGAATATGCATTTCCCAGAGTTCTTCAGATGATTCTGGTGTGTAGCCAGGTTCAGGAGTCAGACATTCTCAGTGACTTTTTTTTTTTTTTGCTAATTCTAAGGAAATACTTAATATATTAAAGTTACAGTTCTCCACTGGGGGCCCCTCAAACCCCTGGTCACATTAGGCAATACCTGGGGATGTTTTTGGTTGTCACATCTAAGGGATATTACTGGCATCCCAGGGGTAGAGATCAGGGATGCTGCTGAACATCCTGTAGTGCACAGGACAGTCCCCTTAAATGAAGAATTGCCAGGTTCTGAATGTCAATAGAGCTAAGGTTGAGAAACCTTATATTAAAGGGTGTGCACTTTTGCGAGATCCTGCAGCATCATTCTCTCCAGAGGTGTTATGCTCCCATTAAGACAGAATGGCTTGTAAGAGCTTTGGAGATGCCATTCCCTCTTTAAATCTGAACCATTTGAAACATAACCCCTATGCTCATGTTACCATTTCAGAGAAGGGAGTTTCCAGAGCAATGTCACTGTGCCCACCTGATCACCTCTGTTCTCTGGCTTTTACATTTCACCTGCTCGATGACGCAGACCTTCATAGAAGCCCAGGAAAAGTGTCACTGCTGGGCCAGTCCTTGGCTCTCTTGCCCTGAGGTTCAGGAAAGTGGCATAGTATAGCGGTTTTAAGCATGGTCTTTAAAGGGAGACCTTGGTTAGAAACCTAGCTTTCTCACCTGCTCTCCTCAGGCAAGTTACTTAGCCTCCCTAATACTCTGTTTCCCCCTCTGTAAAGTGGAATCAGTGAGAATGCTTCTCTCCCTGGGTTGTGGAGAGGATGGAATGAGACAATCATGTGTCTTAGTCAGCTTTTGCTGCAGTAACTCTGTGTAACAAACATTCTCATAATTTCAGTGGCATACCACAGTAAACATCTGTGATGATGAATTTTATGTATCTGCTTGACTGGACCATGGATGGGGTGCCCAGATATTTGGTCAAACACTATTCTGGGTGTGTCTGTCAGGGTGTTTCTATATGAGATTCACATTTGAATGGGTAGATTTAGTAAAGCAGATTGCCCTCCCCAATGTGGGTGGGCCTCTTCCAATCAGTTAAAGGCTGAGCAAGAGGAAACTTTGCTTGCCTGACCTGGGACATTGGCATTCTCCTGCCCCTGGACTGGCACTTACACCATTGGCTCTCTTGGTTCTCAAGCCTTTGGACTATATCTATGTGTCTCCTATTGGTTCTGTTTCTCTGGAGATAACTGATTAACACAGCATGTGTCTCATGCCCATGTACCTACAGGTTGGCTGTGGTTTGGCCAGTCTGGACTGGGCTTGCCTCAGTACTGTAGGTGGGGCCAGATCTATTCCAGATCTTTCACTCTCCTTGGACTGGTAGCTACTCAAGGTATGTTTTTTATAGGGTGAAAGGTGGGAGCACAGGAGGGCAAGCCCAGCCACACAAGTATATTTCAGGATTTTGCTTATATCAGCATTTGCTTCCATCCCACTAGCCAAGCTTGAAAATGGTGGGGCTGGGAAGTACACCCTGTCCACAGTCAGAAGGAGAGAGGAGGATAATCCAAACCATCACTCATACATGGCGAGGGCTCCACAAATGTATCTTGTTGTCCTTCATATTGTGAGTCATTACTCTGTGCTAGCTCAGTCTCTGTTTTCATTAGCCTGGTGCTCTGACCTCTAATTGATCCATGTGTGCATTAGCTTCGACCTCTTGCCTGTGAACCTGTCTCAGATCTGTTCATCGGGCCCTCCTTGGGGGCTTCAGTGTCCCATTCTGTGCCCACTTGTTTAGTTGTGTAAACAAGCAGCTCACCCTCCATCACTGCCCGACAACACTACATGCTAGTCTTTTACATGGTAGGTGCGGCTGACTTGAATTCACTCTGGTCTTGATTCATTGAAACTTTCCCTTTAGTCTCTGACTCTCTTTGCTGCTTAAGTCCTTCCCTTCTTTCCAGGATCTGGTCAACCTGTAAACCTGTTTAAATGGGTCCAGCCTCCAAGAGTGTCTCCTAGGCATTCTTATTCTGTTCCCCACTATGACTGGTGAACACTGCTTCTGCTAGCTCTCTTCTGCACCCTGACACGACACATGGACAAGGCTCTGAAATCCACAGGGTGCTCAATGGGTGGTCAGGGAATATTTGTTAATGTTGAAGGTTTTAAAAAATGGTTTATATTTCTCATCTGTTGGAGACAGAATGTCCCCATATATCAAGCTTGGTGGTTAAGCACACAGACTTTAGAGCAAGAGTTCTCAGTCTTGGCTGCACGTTGTAGCTGATGGGAACATTTAGAAAGTACTGGTGCCTGCCTTGGTCCTGTACTCAAGGATTTGGATTTAACTGGTCAGGGGTATAGGCTGGACAACAGGATTTTTAAAAGCGTCCCATATGATTCTGACATGCAGTCACGGTTGGAACGTACTGCTTTAGAGTAGGTCAAAATTTACTTTGAAGCTTTGGCTTTGCACTTACCAGCTCCAGCGTGGTCAAGTTACTAACCCTGTCAGAGGCTAATGCCCTCATGTGTAAAACAATGAATATAATATGCATCTCTTCAGGTTATGTAAAATGGAACGAAATAGCCAGATAACAAGCACTCAGTAACCACCATTATTTTCGTCATTAAAATGGAATTTTGTTTTAGTCAAGAGAATTAGATTCATTCATGAAAACTAGGAAAATATAGAAAATGAGGGGAAAACCCACTTTAAGTCCTACTCCTGCAACTTCTCATGTATTGCCTTTGATTTTTGTCTTTTTCACATTGCACATATTTTATTTAGCTTTTGATAAAGGTAGAAATCATCATGAAATTCAATCTATACCCTGCTTTGCTTCACTCAACCTTTATGATGCTGAGGTAATAACCACTGCTTCTAACCTGCTAAAGATTCAGAATTCTGAATGTCTCCCAAAGCTAAGGTGGGTCTCTTGGACGGAGAGGCATGGAGAATTGTTGGCCTCTCTTCTTGTGATTTTCTCGGTGACAGTTGGTCCCTATGGGGCCCTTTTTGCATACTCCAGAGCACTGTGTCCAGGGAGCGACCCTGAGGGCATGTGGACCAGTCTGAGCTGACTTCATCAGGAAGATCTCACAGCTCTTTACGTTACAGGGCAGATCTGGTGCTATCTTTATGAGGGATTAAACTATTATTACTAGGCTGAGAGCCTCTCCTGTCGGTTGTGACAGGGCGGGCATGTCTGCGTTCACCCCATTCTGTCAGCAGCCCAATTACTCTTCCATGCCCCAGGGCTCACACCCTTCATTTCCAATCACGCAAACACCGTCCTGACTCAGGGCACAAAGAAGCAACCCTATTTTCCACCCAGTTGCACTCACCTACAAACCTAGCCCTTCTGGAGTTTCAGGGCTGTTGAAGAGGCAATACTGTGCATGGAGAGAAGAGGTCTTTGGGATCTAGAAGCTCTGATTTAAAAAAAAAATTTTTTTTAATTGGAGTATAGTTAGTTACAATGTGTCAATTTCTGGTGTACAGCATAATGTCCCAGTCATGTATATATATACATATATTCATTTTCATATTCTTTTTCATTAAAGGTTATTACAGGATATTGAATACAGTTCCCTGTGCTGTACGGAAGAAATTTGTTTTTTATCCATTTTTATATATAGTGGTTAACGTTTGCAAATCTCAAACTCCCAAATTTATCCCTTCCTACCCCCTTTCCCCTGGTAACCATAATACTGTTTACTATGTCTGCGAGTCTGTTTCTGTTTTGTAGATGAGTTCATTAGTGACCTCTTTTTACTTTTTTCTTTCTATCTTTTTTTTTTTAGATTCCACATATGAGTGATATCACATGGTATTTTTCTTTCTCTTTCTGGCTTATTTCATTTAGAAGGACGATCTCCAGGTCTATCTGTGTTGCTGCAAATGGCATTATTGTATATTCTTTTTTATCTCTGAGTAGTCATCCACTGTATAAATATACCACAACTTCTTTATCTAGTCATCTGTTGATGGACATTTAGGTTGCTTCCATGTCTTTGCTATTGTATATAGTGTTGCTGTAAACTTTGGGGTGCATGTATCTTTTCAAATTAGAGTTCTCTCTGGATATATGCCCAGGAGTAGGATTGCTGGGTCATATAGTAAATATATTTTTAGTTTTTTGAGAAAGTCTCTATACTGTTTTCCATAATGGCTGCACCAAACTACATTCCCAACAGCAGCGTAGGAGGGTTGCCTTTTCTCCACACCTTCTCCAGCATTTATCGTTTGTAGACTGTTGAATGATGGCTATTCTGACTGGTGTGAGGTGATGCCTCATTGTAGTTTTGATTTGCATTTCTCTAATAATTAGCAATATTCAGCATTTTTTCATGTGCCTATTGGACATTTGTCTGTCTTCATTGGAGAATTGCTTGTTTAGGTCTTCTGCCCATTTTTGGATTGGGTTGTTTTTTTTTTTTGTTATTAAATTTTATGAGCTATTTATATATTCTGGAAATTAAACCTTTGTCAGTCGCAACATTTGCAAATATTTTCTCCCATTCTTAGGTTGTCATTTTGTTTTGCTTATGGTTTCCTTTGCTGTGCAAAAGCTTATGTTTAATTAGGTCCCATTTGTTTATTTTAGCTTTTACTTCTATTGCCTAGGTAGACTGCCCTAGGAGAACATTGCTAAGATTTATGTCAGAGAATGTTTTGCCTATGTTTTCTTCTAGGAGGTTTATAGTATCTTGTCTTATATGTAACTCTTTAAGCCATTTTGAGTTTATTTTTATATATGGTGTGAGGGAGTGTTCTAACTTCATTGATTTACATGTGACTATCCAGGTTTCCCAACACCACTTATTGAAGATACTGTCTTTTCTCCATTGTATATTCTTGCCTCCTTTCTCAAAGATCAACTAACCGTAGGTCTGTGGGTTTATTTCTGGGCTCTCTATTCCATTCCATTGATCCATATGTCTATTTTTGTGCCAGTACCATGCAATTTTGATGACTGTAGCTCTTAGTAGTGTCTGAAGTCTGGGAGGATTATTCGTCCAGCTTCATTCTTTTTCTTCAGTATTGCTTTGGCAATTCTGAGTCTTTTATGATTTTATATAAATTTTAGGATTGTTTGTTCTAGTTCTGTGAAAAATGGAATGGGTAATTTCATAGAGATCGCATTAAATCTGTAGACTGTAGAAGCTCTGATTTTGAATCCAAGATTTGCAACTTATTTTATGATCAACTTTTGGTGCATTCCCTAACGCTCTGAGCCTCAGTTTCTTCATTTTTAAAATGGGAACAGTGTTATCTGCCTCATAGGATTGTATGAAAGTTAACAATGAACTCATTTATCCATTCAAAAATATATACTGAGCATCTGTTATATGCCACAGCCTGTGTTAGCTGCTGGGAATTTGGGGGAGCAAGTCAGAAAGCTCACACCTGCATGGAATTTGCAGTTTAGTGGGGAGGTGCTCCAAGTAGAGATTACAATCTTGTGTGTCTCAGGTTCAGATGGGAAGTACACATTACCCTGGAAGTGCATGGCAATGACACCTAATGTAGATGTGAGGGATTTAAAAGATAAATATTGTGGATTGAGCTGCTGTGGCAAGTCCACTCTTACTGTTTCTCTTTAATTACAGAGAAATTCAGGGGAAATTATTACAAGAAAAGGGAAATATAGCTGAGCTTGGAAAAATAAAAGGATAACTTCCGTAGTAGAAATGAAGAGGAAACTGGAAGCTAGAGTGATGGGCAGGCACTACGTCTAGATAGCTCCAGGTGTCTCCTCTGTGTGTGGAGCTCCTGGCTCCCTGCAGAACTCACCCACCCATGAAAAGGGAACTTGAAACTATCTCCCTGCTGGCTTAGGGGTGCAGCAAGCAGGCTGGGCTTCTGTCTGGGGCTGTGGGTGGGAAAAGAGTCCTGTAAGAGAAGCTGGAATCATGTGGGGCCCTGAGCAGGGGGTGCAGGTTCTGACTTTGCCCCGTCACACAGTGTGGGAACCCTGCACAGAAGGATTAATGTAAAAGTTAGTCCAAAGGACTCTGGTGGGGGTGCACCTAAGACCAGCCTGTGGAGGACCTTCCCACCCCAGGCCTTTGTGCAGGATTCTCCCCTACCTGGGGTACTTGCTCCCAGTCCACCTCGCCGTAGTCCCCTCCCAACCTGCTTCCCTGGACAGTGTCTTGACTCAAATGTCACTTTCTTGGAGAGGCTGCCCCAGACCTCCAACATTGGGTCAGAGCCCTCCTTATGCTTTCCTTTTCTCTTTAATATTCCTTACTAGAAGCAAAACTTAACAACTGTGTGCTTATGCATTACACAGCTGCCTCCCCTACTAGATTGATAGGTTGTAAAAGCAGGTAAAATCTTGTACATCTGTCTTTTTAACTACATGTTACGTTCCCAGCATAGTCAGTGCTCAAAAAATGGGTATTGAATGAATGAATGAATGTGTCCTCTATGGCCATGTCACTACCCCGATCTCCTACCAATCCCAGATGGAAATAAAACAATAATATCTTCATGCTTTGTAGTTACTGCGGAGTGAAAATATACACCCTACTGTGGCAGGTGCCACAGTACTGCCTGGAGGCACTGCCTGGAGGGCTTGGTAAACCACTAACCCCTGATACTGTGGGTCCGTGGACCACACCTTGTGAACCACTGCTGCACTGCATTGTTCTTTTTGTTTGTTTGGCTTTTAAGCCAGATCTATAAAATATACCACCAATGTCATGACTATAGCCTTATGTCTTGAATACTTAGCATAAACAAATTATTAACACGATTGATGCCTCATGATATATAAACATTCTTCCCAGGAGAGGGTTTTTCTTTTTAGTGGGGGAGAAAGTGGAATGGTGAAAAGCTGGGGTTCTGGAGTCAGATCTGCTGAGTTCCAACCCTGGTGCTACCCCTGGCAAGTGACAGCACTTACGTAAGTTGTGTAGCCTCTCGGACCCAGCTTGCTAATCTATACACTGGGTGAATCGTAGGATCTGTGTCACGGGGTCATTGCGAACTAAAGGAGGTAACATTAGTGGTTTCCTTGCAACAGTACCTGGCATATAGTAAGCAATCCCCAAATGTTAGTTACTATAATGGGTGAGGAAAGTATGTGTTAGGCATCATGTTAGGGGTTTTCACACACATCATCTCATTTAAGTCTCCCAGCGATGCTATGAAATAGATATTATTAGTCCCATTTTATAGGGCAGGAAACCAAGGCACAGAGAGGTTAAGTAATTTGTCTAAAAGTACAAATGCAGTAAGAATATCTAGGGTGGGTGTTGAGTCTGTGCAGTGCCATACTCTGTTATTTTGGTGCTGCCAGCCCCCCACGCAGGCTCCTTGGAGAGATGGTCCAACCTCAGTAGGAGTGGGTCCTGTCCATCTAGTCCGTCTAGAGGTGCCTCATCTCCTCATTCAGTTTCCTTTCTTCCCACCTGTGTGCGTGCTGCTCTGATGCCCTCCTCCAGCCGTCTCCAGGCAGCATCTCTGTCCTGTCATTCATGCTGAAGGGCAGGCTGACACAGGAACACTTCAAAGGCGCTTCAGCCAGGAAGGCTGCGCTGTCCATCACGCTTAGAGAGCGACAGTGATGATGCTTCCCAGGAGAGCTGCGCGGCGGGACCAGAAGCTCTTAATGGCCTAAATCCCCGCCTTGAAAGCAGGTTAACCAGCAGCTGTCTGACTTGCAAAGGAAACAGGCTGCTGGCTCCCATCTGAGAGCAGGTCGAGGGCAGGATGTGGCTCCAGTCTTTCTTTTCCAAGTGGAGGCTGAGTGAAAGTGATAGTGTCACCAGAAATGGAAGGTTTTGAGATGGTCAAGGGTCTCATTCTTGACTGTTTTGGACAAAATGCTTTTGAAGGTGTTACTGGAAAGCATCACAGTGAGGATTGGGCTACGAAGCCTCAGATGGGTCACCTACATGCTCTGGAGTCTCAAGAACTCCCTGGAGGGTGGGACCATCCTGTGTGGCAGGTGGGCAAATGCCCTTTCTTGACTGGGAGGCTTCAGACATTGATTACTTCAGCACCTCCCTCAGGATGTGAATTGTGGGCCACAGAAGGTTGCTGGAGCCTTATGTCCCACTTACTTAATTTTTTAAACACACAACAGATTGTGTGGTGCCCCTACTAAAAACCCTCTTGGCTGCCCATTGCCCTCAGGGTCAAGTCCAGAATGGCTTATATAGCTTTTTAAGATTTGCCCAGAAGTGGAACAATGAGATAATAGATGTTAGAACCAGTCATTTGTTTGGAAAGGATCTCAGGAAACACCCAGATAGGGCATGGAATTGAAACATGGAAGGGAAAGCAACCAATAAAGATCACTATCAAGCATATTATCACTGTGGGCAATTGGAGGGTGGTCTTCTTGGGGAATTCCAGGGAAGGGTGTAGAGTTCACACTTTAGAGTTTTCTGTTCCCAGAGGTGAGGGAGCTGGAGTATTTATCCTCCCTGTCAGTCATTGATTGAGGGCTTTTGGGGTGGGATGGGGAGGGGAGCATTATTTGCTGAAACTTCTATCCTGCTGAAGGTGGGACCAAAGTGGGACCCAGACCCAGAGGAGGCGCTCGGACAAAGTGGTGCTGGTGCTGCTGGCATTTGGAGACCAGCTGTCTTGCACTGAAGAAGGGATATGAGTGGGGCACTAACAGCATCTGCTATACTATCCACAGTCTGGCTCAGCCAACCTCTTACACACACACGCAACCCATAACTTCCTCCCACACAACCTACCACCACCTGCATAACCCAAATCACACATACATGTCTCCTGTAATACATACACACAATCCACAACACACACACATAACCCTCAACCCATCACACAACTCACAACCCCCATAACCCACAATACACGGTCATACACAACACACACACACACAACCCCCCAGAACTTACAAGCCTGTTATTCGCGGATTGATTTTGACTCTCTGGTCTGTTGGGATCAGACCCTGGATCTTCTCATTCCTGCTCAGGCACGTTCCCTGGTTCACCCCATAAGAATGGGTGTGGACACCCTTAAAGCGCTTACCTTGGGAAATTTCACTGCTAGTTCAGTAATGCTGCTGATTCTCAGTGTTTTCCTTTTTCAAAATGAAATTATCTTTTTAAAGTACAAAACCAGTATGTGCTTTAAAAAATACGCTTTTCTACTCAAATATTTTTGGAAAAGACCTTTAAAACAAGTTTTAAAAAAATCTCAGTTTTTATCCAAAGTAGAATTTTCTGGCCTCAGTTTTCCTTATCTGTAAAATAGAGGTGTTGGAATATGTCTGAGGTCTTCTCTGTGGGTCTGATACCCCACTGATGAACTTTTGGAGATCTAGGAACCTTTGGAAATTTACAGAGAAAATTACATGTATGCACTTTTTTTCCCCCTGGGGAAAGGATTTATAACTTTTTCAGATTATTATAGTTCTGTGACCTCAAAACGCTTCTCAATCATTGCACGGAATATTCCTGAGGACTATTCTGGAGGAATTGTGTTAAAATCTTTATGAAATGACAGTAGGTATCATAAACCTGAGGACCAAGAATTATTTTTTAAGAGTTGCAGTAGGAGAGTGGGAAAGAGGTGGTATATCTTGTATATTTGATAGCCAACATTCAATAGTCTTATCAGTTAACAGAGATTTTAGTTGTTAAAACACAATGCTGGAGAGAGTTTATTTTCATCCACTGCTGGGGGGAGCATCAGTTGGCCCAATCCTTTCAGGACACAGTTTGACAAAATGTATGAAGAGCTTTCAAGTGTTTGTATCTACTAATTCCACTGCTGGGCCTGTAACATGGGAAAAGAAAGGATTATAGAAATCTATATCATAGAAAAAAGTATTATATGAAGTATTATACCATCTTGGTAGAGCCCCGAAAATATTTGAAAAAATCTGATGTAAATTACTGATAATAGGACAAATGGAATCTGAAAATGCATTTTTTAAACATAACCCCCCACATTTACATCAAAGCAACAGTCAGCCAATATTTTGCCTGTTGATGTAAAGAGATGCTAAAGGCATTTCCACGGAGCAAAGGAACAAAATACTCTCTGTTGTTATTTACAGGTGCCCCGGGGTTGCTTGCCAATGCAATTACAAAGGAAAATGAACTAAATTAATATTGGAAAGAAAATGGCAATTAAATAATCATTACTTAAAATGGTAGTAATATCTACATAGAAAATCTTATAGAATCAGCTAAAAACTATTAAAAGTAATAAGAGAATTCAGTAGTTTGAACTTTACATTTTCTTCACCAATGATAAGAGTGTAGAATATATCATCATTTAAAAAGTTTTCATTGATAATGGTGACCAAGTGTATAAGGTATATACCTAGCAATAGATAATTGATATGTTATGACATATTGAAATATATTTGTAAAGTGTACTTTAAATGTTGTAAAAGACTACTAGATGTGCTTTAGAATGGAATGCCCAGGATTTCTCTGTCCTGTTAATCTATAAATTTAACATTAACCTATAAATTTAATATAAATTTTTATGTGACAGAAATGATCTTAAATTTCATCTGTATGAATAAATAAGTGAGGACACGGAGTTCCATGGATAGATTTTATGCCTACATTCTAATCTACATTTTCCACAATAGGCATTTTTAATTCAGTAATACCCAAAAAGCATTTACTTTTTTAAAAAATCATGAAAAATAGGAAGGGAAAGGACATTATGGGTGGCCATGCTGAGTTCCTGCTGGCTTTGTGCTTTTAGCAGAGTAGGGTCCCAGTGTAGCTGGTTCCATTTCTCATGTGTTACTGGAGAATTTCCAGAAATCATCCATCACTTCCTTATAGGTGGATATATACTGCGATGCTCCTGTAATAGGCATCATTTACACAGAGGGGGTCCCCTTAGGCTTAGTCACCTGCCTCACCACTATCATCTCCCACAAAGTTACCCAAAAGTTGCACAGAGGAAAATACAGCCCGTCTCTGAGTCTGACTGCTGGCAACCAAGGTCTGGTTGCCTTTGAGGCAGGGGCAGTGGGAGACAATGGTGGGTTCTGGCTTTGTTTTAGTCCTCACATCTCTTCCTTGGGATGGTGTAGGGTCCCGTGATTTAAGGGGGAATCTTGGGATGCAGTGAGCCAAGCTAGTGACACTAGGTTTTAGGAGACAGAAACACTGCCTGACATTGTACATAATAATGGCCTCAGCAACTCAGAGTAAAAAAAATAATCATAGAATTCCAACTCCAAAAATGTTCTTAGATGTCTGGACCCATTTTGTATGTGTTTCCCCCATAGCGTTCATTCAGTGTATTTTGAACACCTACAGCAAGTTAAGCATGGTGCTGTGAAATTTACCATTTTTGTTTATTTACTTATCCATTGTCATTTTCCCTTACTAGAATGTAGACTCCATGCAGGCAGGAAATTTGTCTACTGCTGAATCTTCCATGATGTAAGCAGTGCCTGGACATGTATTGGATGAACAGAGATGAAAAAAATAGTTACTACGCCTAGAAGCTGACAGCTCAGTGGGGAAAAAGGGGAATGTAAAATGTTATAATGCAAGGTATAGTTTACTAGTGAGGTTGTGCACAAGTTGCAAAGAAATATAATAAAAATTTTTGCAAAAGTTTTCTGAGGCCGTCACCATGGAAGTGGTGCTTGATTTGATTCTTAAAAAAAGTATGAATATTTATTAGATGAATAAAGTATGGGAGGGCATTCCTGGAAGAGAAATGTTACAGGCTGAATCGTATCTCTCCTGAAATCATACACTGAAGACAACCCCCAGTATCTCAGCATGTGACTATATTTGGAGCTAGGGTCCTTGGAGGTAACTAAGATTAAATGAAGTCATCAGGGTGAGCTCTAATTCAATATGACTGGTATCCTTATTAGAAGAGGAAACTTAGACACAGACACACACACAGAGGGAAGACTGTGTGAGGACACAGGGAGAAGATGGCCATGTACAAGCCAAGGAGAGAAGCTTCAGAGGAACTAACCTGATGTCACCTTGACCTTGGACTTCCAGCCTCCAGCCTGTGAGAAAATAAATCTCTATTATTTAAACTACCCAATCTGTGATACTTTGTTATAGCAATCTTAGCAGACTAATATGTACAAAGTGTGGAGGAGGGAGAGGGCATGGTTTCTTTGGGAACTCTGGGTCTTTTGGTAGAACAATCATATAGTTCTAGAAAGAGGGCTGGTTGGTAAAGAAAGAAGGAAGGGCAAGGGGTGTGAGGCTCATATGCCTACATGAATGAAGCAGACCTAGTGTAGGACAGTAGGGAGCAGGGGAGCCTGTGGTGAGCTGGGGAACACAGGCACCACCTGAAGGGACAGATGCATGTTGATTCTGGCTGATTGGTGCCAGGTGGGAATGGGAGCCAAATGTTGCTAAAATTCTCCATTTTCAAGACAAGTAAGAAATCTGAATTTCTATGTATAATCCTAACAATTTTTAAAAGTTTGCAATTAACATTTTAAACTCTGCATGGGTCACACTATATATGTATATGTATATATATACATACACACTAGATGAAGTCTGTGGGCTGCCAGTTTGTAATCCCTGAACTAAGGACTGATTCACAAAGGATGTTAGACATATGACAAAGAATTTTACTTTTTCCTGTTTGGCAGGGGGAACAGTTGGTAACTCTTGAGTGAGATAAGTGACTTGAACGCACACTGGTCATGGTGATTTAGGGCAGAGCTAGGCAGGCTTTTTCTTAAAGGGCCAGAAAGTAAATATTTTTTACTTTGTGGGTCACATGGTCCCTTGCAACTATCCCACTCTGATGTTATAGCATAAAAACAGCCTTAGAAAATATGTAAGCTAATGGGCCTGGCTGGATTCCAAAAAACTTTATTTATAAAATCAGATGGTGGGCCAGATTTGGTCCAAGAGCTGTCATTCGCTGATCCCTGGTTTAGAGGGCTGGAGACTCGACCTGGGGTTGGTGGGGGGGAGGGGTGGTAAGTTCAGAAAACAATCTAGGTAAGAGATGAGCTGAGGCTGTGGTAATGGAAATGGAGAGGCTAGGAGAGAGTCAAGAGCTACTTAGCAGGTGACATTGTCAAGATTTGCTGATTGATGAGTCGGTGAGGGAGCGGAGAGGAAGAACCATAGATGATGCCCAGGTTTCTGGCAGGACCGAGGAGCTCAATTTGAACCCATTGTCAGGGGGGAAGACATTTCCCTCCCTCCTTCTAGGTTCTTCTGGCCAGTCTAAGGATTAAGTTGACATGAGACAGATTAGCAGGAGAGAATCAAACGAAAGTTCAGTAACATGTATACATGGGAAAGACCCAGGAAAACAGAGTAACTTCCCAAAATGGCCAAAACCCTCACCTTAAATACCATCTTCAGCTAAAGACAAAAGAGGATGTTGGGGTGGTAGTTTGGGACCTCAAAGGGGAGGAAGGTAATTGACATGGAGGCAGAAAAACAAATTAAAAAAAATTTTATTACTATTTTTAATTGAAGTATAGTTTTTACAATGTTGTGTTAGTTTCTGATGTACAGCAAAGGGATTCAGTTATACACATATATATATTTATATATACACGCACACATACATACATAAATGTGTTCTTGTTCATATTCTTTTCCGTTATAGGCCATTAGAAGGTATTGAATGTAGTTCTCTGTGCTGTACCGTAGAACCTTGTTGTTTATCTATCTTATATATAGTAGTTTGTATCTGCTTATTCCAAAATTCTAATTTATCCCTCCCTCACCTTTTCCTTTTGGTAACCATAAGTTTGTTTTCTCTGTCTGAGTTTTTTTCTGTTTTGTAAATAAGTTCATTTGTACCATACTTTAGATTGCACATATGAATGATATCAAATGGTATTTTTCTTTCTCTTTCTGGCTTACTTCACTTATTATGATGATCTCCAGGTCCATCCACGTTGCTGCCAATGGCATTATTTCATTCTTTTTATGGCTGAGTAATAATTGTGTATTGTATGTATATACCACATCTTCTTTATCCATTCATCTGTCAATGGACATTAGGTTGCTTCTATGTCTTGGCTATTATAAATAATGCTATGAACATTGGGGTGCATGTGTCTTTTCGAATTAGAGTTCTCTCTAGATATATGCCCAGGAGTGGGACTGCAGGATCATATAGCAACTGAAAAGCAAATGTTTAGTAAACAAATGTTTGCTGGGCTGTGCAGAGACAGTGGGACACAGAGAGGAATTTTAACAAACAGACTTTGCTAGGTTTCTCCCTCTCTACACACCTGGTTCATACTATAATTATCTACTGTGACAGCTCCCTTCCTGGAACAGGTCCTTTATCTACATTCTTTAGAGATTTAGGGGAAGGATCAAAGGATTCTTCCTGAGTCTTCTGGGCCTTGATTGTTTGGCTCCAAATAATCCACATACCAAAGAGACATTTTGGGGTGGCAAACTTTGCTCCCCTATAGCCTCCAGTGTCCACGACCTCCCAAGCCAGCCCATTCCACTTTGGGGCAACCCTGATGAATCCCTTCTTCCTGTGGACCCTAACCTATTAGAAGAAGCTTCTCAGATCACAGAATTGTCCTGCCCTGCTGCTAAAATGGAAAACTTTATTTTGTCCAGAGCTGAGGCCATGAGAAAGTTCAATGTCTGTTGCCTTCAGGTTATTACAGAGCCTCCTGGACTTGAGATATGAAAATGGGTCGCCAAGCAATTAGCGTAACAAGGCACTCTGCGGGGATCAGGAGATGCTAGGACTTGGGATGCCAATTACCAAATCTCTGTAGGTCCTCATTTTCCAGAACAGTGGAGAAAATGTGCTAAATTGTACTCTGAGCAGAGGTGGCACAGCCTGGCCTGAAGTGCATCCGCCAGGCTCCGGTTCGTGCCTGCCCAGCCGGGCGCCCACTTTGATTGCTCCAGGTGGCCACTGGAGCCACCGCGGGGCATCAGGGGCTGCAAGACTCTCTCTCCCTTTTCCCTGCCAGAGCCCACAGATGCCTCGCAGAAGCAGGAGTGCTGGGGAGGGCGAGCACCAGGACCTGGTATGGAACTAATGAATTCTGCTCACAGGTTTCCGGCATCTGCTGCAGCCGCTGCTGTGAGGTGTGTGCAGAATGGTCCCCGGGCACTTAACAGGGAGAGGAGGCCATAAGGTCTGGTGTGCAGGGGGCTGGGCTGCCGCCGACTTTGAAGAAAGTGGCAGAACAGGACTTTGAGAGAGTGGCCCCGGAGCAATCTTTGTGGGGATCAGACTATTTATTTTGAGACCCAGCAGGCCTGGTCCTGTAGCCAGAGATGAGCAAGACCCTGACAGTCCAGGAGACTGGAGAAGGTGGTCCCAAGTGGGAGGAAGGAGGCTTGTCCACTGGGCTGTGTGGCAGAAACCAGACTGGGCCCATTCTCACATGTTTTATCACCGACTCCTGTGAGTGCCCCAAAGCTGGGTATTATTATGGATGCAATGTAATTAATTTCGAGTGTTACGTGCTCTTGGCTTCATCTTTTTGTTTCCTACCTTTGTTTTCTCTTTTACCTAATCTTCTCAGTTTTAAAATATTATATTTGTCATTGGGTGTGGATTGGATAAATCTAAATTGAGGTCTGAATGCGTCGGTCTGTATACGGTTGTCTTTGCACATTGGTTGATTTTGTAGAGGGAAGGGTCCTTCAACAAGGAAGTTTTGGCTATTGAGACTGCATGGGAGATCGGAGATCCTCTGAGGGACCCTGAGGATGCTGTGATCCGCTTCTCAGCCCCACTCCATAGGCTAGGTCTGGGCTCCCAGGAGAATGGAGGTTCTTTGTACAAGTGGAAGAGGGCGTTGTGAGAATTGATGCACAGGCAGTGGGCTGTTGGGCCAGCGGGACAAATTACAGCCCCCTCTACTGGTGAACCACAGGTTGGTTCTGACTCTGTGACCCCAGAAGGGGAATGGCACCATTCAGCTCCCCAGGGATTTTAGGTCGGGCAGTTGTGTCAGAGTTAATCAACATTTCCTCCTCTTCTTGGGAGGAAAGCTTAGCAACAACACCACACCCCCTTCACCAGGCAGCCTAGTCCACTGACCAACCCCTGTTGACTGAGCTCCAGTGGTGGGGCCCTGAAAGAGACACATTCATATGGGTTTCTAAGGAGGCAGTCAGTAGCTGGTCAGAGAGGTGGGAGGCACAGTCCTAAATCCAGGGGATTAGAACAGCTCAAGGGGTCAATACTGGGTCGGGGAAGTTTCACAGTAGATGTGGCCTGTTGGGATTTGTAAAGCAGATAGAGTTTAGTTAGGTGGGTAGGGGATCATTCCAGGTAGGGGCCCAGCGTAAAGACATTTGAGGGGAATGGTGAGGAAACTGGCCCAGTGGAGGTCCAGGTTTTCGACTGAGGTAGACAGGTGGCTCCTCCCTACATGCCTGCCCTGTCCCATGTGACTTTGTAGCTCCTAGTGTCAAAAGAATGGAGTAGATTTCCCTGCCTTTTAACTTTGGGTCTGGCCATATGGACTGCTTTGGCCCATCGACTAAGGTGAGAGTTCCTGGGTGTCAGTTCTGAGCCTAAGCCTTAAGAGGCCACACACATTTCTGCCAGCTCTTTTGTGGTTCTGCCATCACCATGAGGAGCATCCACCTGGGCTGGTCCCCTCTAGCCGGAAGAGGATGAGACACACATGTAGCAGAGCCAGCTACCCTGGCCAAGCCCATTAGCCAGACAAGATGAGCCTACATCAGCTGAACTGCAGAGGCATGAGATGTATAAATTCTACTGTTGCACATCACAGCCGTAAGCAGTATCGTAGCCATGGTTAGCTGATAGAGAAGTGAAGGAATTCGTTGGCATCACCCATTTCTGAAAGGATGCACTTGCTTCTCAAGTCTGAGAGCACACTTTTGGGGCTATTTATATTAGCTTTTCTAGTAGAAACTTCCTCAGACAGATAAATTGATTTCCCGAAGGTCACATAAGTTAGCAGCAGAATCAGGGCTAAGACAGAATACCTCTTTACCTCCAGGTAAGAGTCCACTGCACCGCCTAACCTTCCTGTTTATATTCACACAGAGCATGGCACGGAGGTCAGGAAAACTTTTCCTTGCAGGTTGGTGAGGTCTTAGGGTTTCCGCAGACACCAGTGCTCAGCTATTATCCAGATTGATGTGGCCGTTTGCCGTAACATTTAAAAACCTCTCTATCAAATAAATGGCTAGAGAGGCTCCTGACACTTCCAGTATAAAAGAAAGAGGAGCCATATTCTACAGGTTTACGAGTTGCCCGAACAAGACCCATGAAAGGGATCGTTGTGAGTTGAGGCTCTGGGGCTGAGTTGGTTGCGTTTATTTGCCCTGCACGCCTTCAGAGTTTGCTCTGCGTGGTTCTGCAGGATAGAAGGGGCCAGGACAGCCGACCACAGCTGGGCAAAGCAGGTCTTGGCTAGACAGGATGGACCATAGCTATGAAATCACAGGCTAGCAAAAGAGGGCCTCTTTATTGAGAACCCTGGAAATACTTCTCCTAGGTTTAAATTCGAGAGTGGAAAAGGGACTATTTTTTAAAAGACTTAACCATGTAAAACCAAATACCATCAGGCTCATTATCTTTATTTAAGTCATTATTTACTTGTAATTTGCTGGTGCTGCTGCATTTTGCTTGTGGTAGAGTTCTCCTTTTGGGGTTACATATGCCTAGTAACAATTTCAGTTTTCAGTTGACATTGGAATCATCTAATATGAAATATGCATAATAACGGCATGCCAGAAAGACATAAAAATTTAAAAGAGGTTGCGAGAGAGAGAGAGAGAGAGAGAGAGAGAGAGAGAGAGTTTGTGTGTGTGTTTGATGATGATGTTGGTGGGATGGTGGGAAAATCTGACTCCATAGAGCTAAAAAAGGTAGAAATAATTCCCAGTCTCAATTCTGTACAAGCTTAGAAGCCTCCTGAGTCTCAGGTGGCAGAGTGAGAAACTACGGAGGGGCTGAAGGACTCTCTCTTACATCCTTGCTCTTCAAAGTGTTGTCCACACACCGGCAGCAGTGGGGTCACCTGGGTGCTTGTTTCCACCTCAGACCTGCTGAATCAAAACCTGCATTTACCAAGATCTCCAGATGATTCCTGTGCATAATAAAGATTGAGAAGCCCTGTGTTTCAAGACCACGGATGAAGTAGGGGAGGTGGAGAGAATCTGTCTGATTTCGAAGTTTGTACCTCACAAGGGCTTGTCCAGTTTGTCAGTGCGCCATGGACTTCAGAGTTGGACAGACTTGGACTTTTATCCTGGTGTGCCTTGGGAGAGTCCGTTGGCTGTGTGCCTTGGCTGTTTCGAGCCCCAGCTTCCCCATACAGTCAATGGGGAGAATAGGATTTAGCATGCAGTATTACCTTGAAGATGAAGAAAGTATCAGTAGAGAATCTGGCACAGACCTGAGGGTCAGTATTTCAAATTCTCTTATTCTTACCCAAAACTCTGAGGACTGTCTTCTGAATAGGTGAGCAAGTAGGAGACAGGTCAATGGCAAAGGATAACTAAAATCTGTTGATCAATTTCTATATGCCAGGTACACTATTAACTGTGTTCACTAAGGGGTTTTAGCCTGGAGCCAGACTGCCTGGTGCAAAGCCTGCTATGAGACAACAGGCTGGTTATATGACCTCCCTATGCCTCACTATTCTCATCTGTGACATGGGGATAATAATACTGCCTATTTCTTTGTGAGCATTATGTGAGTACAGTCATCCTTTAGTATCCCCAGGGGCACGGTTCCCAGAACCCTTGTGGATATTAAAATCTGAGGACACTCAAGTGCCTTATGTAAAATTTATGCATTTGCATGTAACCTACACACATCCTCTTGTAGACTTTAAATCACCTCTAGATTACTTATCATACTTAATACAATGTAAATTACTATATATATAGTTCTAAATACAATATGAATGTTATATTAATAGTTGCTGGTGTACAGCAAATTCAAGATTTGCTTTTTGGAATTTTCTGGAATTAAAAAAAATTTTTTTAATCCACCAGTTAGTTGAATCTGCAGATGCAGAACCCAAAGATAGGGAGGGTGACTGTAATACATACATGTTCAGTGCCTAATGAAGAGTCTGGTATGTAATGAGCCCTGAACAAACATTAGCCATTGATAACTTATTTAACCCTCATTGCAGTCTCTGGAGGAGAGCATTATTGTCCTTATTCCATAGTTGGAAAACTGCGAGGCTACGGAAGTTGCCTAGGGCCATGTGGCTGGGAAATGTTAGAGGCAAGTTCTGAATCCACATCTCTCAGTCCCAGAGACCAAGTACATCATCAACCCGTAGTTCTGTTCCACTAATATTAAGAGGCCAGGAGAGTAACCCTGCAACCAGACCAGCTGCCCCAGGAATTGCTCTTGGCTTCCTTCCTTCAGGTAGTGAAGGCAAAACCAAATGGAATTGGAAGAAATCAAAGTGTCAGCGCCAGGAAATGGAAAGGCAGACTCTCAAAGCACTTGTGCTGATATTTAATGCATCCCTTTGAAATGCTCTGCTCATAACCTGTCGAGGGCAATTTGGAAACATGCTCATGGAGGAGAGCTTTGGCTACTTTCCATCACTGTCATTTCTATTATATATGTTTGGCGACCACCACACAAACTCAGCCTGGACATGACTTATGTATGGGGCAGCCTGGCCCCAGCTAAGCTAGTCTTCAGGGCTGGCAGTAGACTGCACTAAAAGAGAATGCACAATTTGGGGAGGTAATTATTTTTCCAAGTGTTCATTAAAAAGAAGGGTTTTTCCAATTACCACTGGTATGAAAGAAACATTTTAAATTAGAATTTCAGATTAAAATATAGAGAGAACTTGTAGTAAGTTGGAAACCAAGAGTCTTGGGTTCCATGGAGCTCAGTGTACCTTTCAGATTCCAGTCCTGTCTCTGCATCTTACCAGCTGAATGACCTTGGATGAGCTGCTTCACCCATCTGAGCCCCAGTTTCCTTATCAGTAAGACCGGCATTGATTATTCTGGGAAGACTAAATGAGGTATCACACATAGAGAGAGCTTAGCATGAAAGCTGGTATGTAGTGGTACCTAATGAACATTTGCTATTATTAATATCAGTTGCAGAATTGGCTTTGTGGTTTTGGGTAAGTTAATTTTTTTTTAAATGGCTTGCTTTTTACAAATGAGAAGGTAGGGTAAAATAATTTTTAGTTTCTTTCTAAATCAGTCATATTGCATGTTTCTTCTTAAGCCCCTTAGTCTTGTGTCCCCTGATGAGCAGGAGAAGGAATCCATCTGCATAGAATCAATCTATCTTATCTATCACCTATTGATATCAGATACCCATTCCATAAAGACTAAGGAATCAGAGGAGAAAATTTCAAAACACTCCCATTCCTTGAGACTAAGCAGAGTATAAACTTGCCATGTGAGTGGATATGGAGTTTGTGGGCAAGGCATTCTCTTAACTTATTGTAACCTTTATAAGCACAGTAGAGATCTTGGTCTTGGCTTAATTGCTGGATATTTCATGGTTTTCCAACTTTTTCTCCCTGTCTTTGTTTGTTGATAGTTTGAAAGGAGTGGGCTAAGTCTAATGAATTCCACCTTACTATCAAACTGCTTCACAAAATGTCTGAAGTCTAGCTTTTTTCCCCCATAGACCAGTATCTTGAAATAAAATAGTAATTATTAACACTTCTAAAGGGGGCAATGGATTTCGATGAAATTTATTCTTTAAGAACTAATGGAGAGATGTAATTTCCATGAGTAATAGTTATCACGAATATTATGCTCCCTAGGAGGGAGAGAGAGGGAAGGAGAGGGGAGAGAGAATGAGAGAATAACTCAAACCCAAGAGCACGTTGTTATAAATAACAGTGTTATTCCTGCCATTTGAATAGTCTATAATATCTGATGTGTGATATAATATATATTATATACTAATATAATAACATATATATTATATAATAACATGTATAATATATGTTATATATTATATAGTAATATAATAACACACAACCTTTCTTATTTCATCCTCATAGCCAGTTTGTGAAAATGAAATGATTTTCCCATTATACAGATTGGGAAACTGAGGCTTTGAGAGCCTTGCCCAAATATGCCTCTGGTAAATGAAGAACTGGGGTTCGCACCCACTTTTCTAGACTCCAAGTTAAACTGTTCTTTAAATGGTAACACAGCCTTCCTCGCACAAACCCAGTGCCATGGTTTACATCCTGTTTCTCCCACCCTCTCTCCTCCCACCCTCAGGCCCTGGAGTTGTTGAGAAGTGAATTATTTGGTGGATAGAATGTCCTCATTAACTGAGAACTGCCCCAGAGAACATACCCTCATAGCTAGTTTTCAGAAAGTTGAAACTCACTTTATTCAAAAACTCTGTAGGGAAAAAAGTCTTCTTTTGATTCAGAGAGCACTTCAAGATCTTGTAAGTCCTGAGCATCTTGTGACTAACAACATCAACTGTTCTAAAATTCCAAGAAAACTTTCTGCTTATTTTAAGTTCCCTGGTTGCTCGTATTCTGATTAAGCAGATGTTTGCTGAACTTACACCATGCTCAGAGTAAATACTCTTGTGTTGCAGAAGAAGCCTCTTCACTTTCTGCGTCTCCCTTCTGTTTTTCCAGTTTCTGGCTGTGTCGGCATATGTATTAGTCTAGAGCAGCACCACTTATTAATTAATTGATTATCTAATTCAGTCGACTGTATTAAGCAGGCGGATTTATGACTAACCGCTCTGAGATGTTGTCCGGTGGCCTGTACACTTCTCAGGTGGAAGATCAGAGGGGCCACGGGGGGCTCTCTCAATTTAGGGGAACCAGTGTGGCAGCTCTTACGTTCCAACACAGCAGCTCTGGAACACTATCCAGGATTCCCCAGGCTGTGAATTTTGGCTACCTGCTCATCTACCTCCTCTAGGAGCGGTAGGAAGGAGAGAAAGGGAGAAGGAGAGAGATTGAGATAGAGCTAGAAGAGGAAGGAGGAGGAAGAGGAGGAGGAGAAGGGAAGGGAAAGGGGGAGGAGGAAGAGAGGGGGATGGGGGAGGAGAAAGGAGAATGGGGGAGGATTCATGCAGGGCAGGGATGTACAGCGTCTCCTCCTCAGCTTCTTCCAAAGCCCTTTGTTCTTCCTTCTGAGTGTCCTGCTTTGCATTCACAGCAGGTCTGTCTACCGGACTTTCTGTGCAGAGAGAAGGTACTTTTTATGCAGCATTTAGATCCTTGCAGTGTGAGGGTATTCCTAGGTGAATATAGCTTGTGTAAATAAATTTGCTCATCACTTTAACGTGAGCGAAGATGCATATTTCCTGGATGAAATTGCTTCTGTCTTCCTTCCCCACTCCCCCTTTTGGGTAAGCCTTACATCTGTTTGCTTGTCTGTTTATTATTTGGTAGGTTGGTCAGTCTGTTGGTGTGGGATGAAGGAAATAGAGAGGGTGTAAGAGACTTTGAATTCTGCTTCTTAAAAGGAAATAGATGTTAGGCTTAAAGAGCATTTTGGGAAATGCGAAGAAGGGCATTTGCGTCCACAAGCCTAGCAGGGGCTGTACCTGTATTACCAAGAAACAAAGAAGCCTTGGGGCTTGACTGATGGCCAAATAAGAAAGGAGAGAGACTGCGAATGACATTTCCCAGAGGTCCCTGACTCTGAATTCTAAGGATAAACGATGAGCCTTCTGCATTCATTCAGCTAACTTCACGGGAAACGAGAAGGTGGTTACTTAGAGCAGCATCTCCTGGATCACAGGATGCTCTTGGGTGGTTCCTGGGTGAACTTCAAAAACTTTCAGAGTTTCACGTTTATTTTAATGACTATTAGGAGACAAAGTATAGCTGGCACATTGAACCCATGTTCTGAACAATAATACAAATCTTCCTTTTAAAACAAATCAAAGAAAAATGTAGAGTCTATTTGAAGAGAAATATTAAGCAAATAACAGGGCAGCTGATGTACCAATACAGGAGAAAATTGTGGAGGCAGTACGTCCTCCTTCCTGTGTTTAGGGAATTGGCTGCAGACTGTCTTGGAGATGTACCTGGCCCTGCTTCTGCTAGAGAAGCTAAAAAACCAGTTATTTGCTTTCTGTGAGCCCTGGAGGATATATGTGAGCCTTAGACCTAAGTTCAGCCAATAACATGCTCCTTCTTAGGACCTTGAATCTAGGACTCTTGAGACAAAGACGTGGGTGTTGGGGGAGGTGGAGACACTCTTAACTGAACTCTTCCTGGGGTAAGATTTTAGCCATCTAGTTTCCCTTGATTCTTCCTGATTTTCAAAGTCTCATTTTCTATTTCCTCTTTGTCTATGTGAGTGGTTGGGTACTCTTCTGATAATCCCTTTCCTGTTTAACTTAAATAGAGTCCATTTCTGTTGTTGATAATTTGAAACCTAATACCAGGAGATGGTCCACCTAGTGCTTTCAGCACAGATTCTGGAATCAGGCTGTGTGGGTTCAAATCCAGGTTCTGCCACTTACTGGTTGTGGGCCACTATTAGGCAGATTCCTTTTTAAGCTCCTGCTTACCCATTTATAAAATGGGGATTATAACCACGTTCATGTCATAGAGATGATATAAGTGAAGTGAATGAGATCTAAAGTCGAACCTGTCACAGAGCAGGAATTTAATACATGCTGCGTATTACCATGACCGGATTTGGAATCATAGAGGGGCAAAAAAGATTAATTTCAGATGCTTTGTGCCCACTCTTTTATTTGTTGGTTATTGTCTATTTCCTTTCAGGAGGACTTTATGTGGGAAGGGATCTTTGTCTGGCCCCCTGATCCTTTCCAAATGCCTAGAACAGTGCCTGGCACAGAGCAAGTGCTCCATAAATTAATGTGAAAGAATGAATGAATAAGAAAGGACTAGTCTTATTTTTAAGTCTCTCTGTCTTTTTTCCATTTGGTCTTTTTTTTTTTCCTGAAGTATAGTCAATTTATAATATTGTGTTAATTTCTAGTGTACAACATAGTGATTCATTTATACACACAAACATATATATTCCTTTTCATTTTCATTTTCATTATAGACCATTACAAAGTATTGAATATAGTCCCCTGTGCTATACAGTAGGACTTTGTTGTTTATCTGTTTTATGTATAATGGTATCGCAAATCCCGAACTCCCCATTTATCCCTCTCCACTCCTCCTCGCCGTAACCATAAATTTGTTTTCTATGTCTGTAAGATTGTCTCTGTTTTGTAAATAAGTTCATTTGTGTCTTTTTTTTTTTTTTTAGATTCCACATATAAGTGATACCATGAATCTCTCTAACTCTGCTTTTGAATTTTTGGGTGGGAGAAGCTAAAGCCTAGATAAAAAAGGGAATTCAGGCTAACTAGCTTTAATTAAAGCAGATACTCTTCGGGGATGGGGACAGCTCCTCTTCTCCTTCCGTCTGGTCCTCGTCTTCTCTCTTCTCTCCAGATCCCTTTGCTTTTTAGTTAGTCCATGTTCCTTTCTCTCCCTGTGTTCCCAGTCACATAGCAGAACTTGATGCTTACTCCAGAAATCTGTCATCAGGGTCTGGAGGTAACTGGATAAAGGGACGAACCTACGTGAAAACCTTGTATTTCTGGAAGAGTCTTTTCCCTAAGCTGGCCAAAGCTGCCTAGTCTATTCTCTGGAATAGAATTTATGCAGATGAGGCTGTTGTCAGGATGATGAGAAACATGAATTCCAGCATCAGATAAACCTGATTTTTAATCTTTCTACTACGCCCTAGCATGGTGACCCTTGGGAATTCATTGTACCTCTTTAATGCCTTGGTGTTCTCGTATGCAAAATAGGGACAATGGTACCCCTCCTCCCAGGGAAGTGATGAGCATTAAATGCAGTGATGCAGCTCTGTGTATTCCTGGTACTGTGGGTTTACTGAAGTGCTCAGAGGGAAGTGTGGTTGTTACTAACATCTTCCTCATCTCTCACCCCTTTCCAAGGACTAGGGGAAAGTGTTTCTATTTCCAATGGCCAAATGTATCTTGGGGATTTCACTTTTTGTTTCTTTGAACAGTTTTAGAGAGACAAGAATTTTGATGCATTCTCCCTTCCCATTCCAAGCAAGCACTTTGTTAGTTTTATTTGTGTTGACTCCTTTCTGTGATGCCCCCTTCCCCATTTTTGACATAGGGAAGTTTTCTTACCCAGTTAAAGCAGTCCTGACCCAAGGCTTTGGTGGCAGCAAAATGACTTGCTTATCTGCTATTATTCAATGGGAATCCTCAACTTACAGGGTAAATCTGATGAGTCCTTTATTCATACCCAGAGATGAGGGTAGACAGTGAGTGAAAATCTTTAGGAATCACAGAAAACAAGGTTAATTCTTTCTGGTCAAGGGTAAACACAGTACCCTACAAGATCCTGCTGGTGTGGGCTCTGGCTGTGCTCCTGGCTGGGGTTTCATTTCACTCCGTTCTCTGCACTTTCTTCTCTCTACTCTTTTCAGCCCCTCTTATGCTTTTTTTCATTAGCTCAGTGGCATGATACTTCTACCACAGGGCATTTGTATATTCTCTTCCCTCTGCCTTCAGTGATTTATCCTTCTTTTCTCCTTTCAGTTAGTTAACTCCTGGGCATCCTTCAGAAATCACCCTAAAAATCACATTGTTTCAGCATCATTTTGGTATTGGAAGAAGGGCATAAATTATTAGCACCAAACAAATTAAGAAAAAGGCAAAGAGTATCATCCTAAGTGAAGTAAGTCAGAAAGAAAATGACAAATACCATATGGTATCAGTTATATGTGGAATCTAAAATATCACACACACAAATAAAATATGACACAAATGAACTTACTTATAAAACAGAAGCAGACTCATATACATAGAAAACAAACTTACCAAGGGGTTTGGAAGAGAGATAAATTAGGGGTTTGGGATTAGCAGATACAAACTAATACATGTGAAATAGATAAACAGCAAGGTTCTACTGTATAGCACAGGGAGCTATACTCAATATCCTGTAATAAGCCATAATGGAAAAGAATATATATATATATATGTGTGTGTGTGTGTGTGTGTGTGTGTGTATGAATCACTTTGCTGTTTATCAGAAATTAACACAATGTTTTAAGTCAACTATACTTTAATAAAAAAATTAAAAAGAAAAAGACAGAGAATAATTCTGATGGAGATCAAAATATCAACTTTGTTAAACTGGAAAAGCTGATGTTGGAGAATATGGCTTATTTCTGTGGTTGAGTGAGATCCCTTAACACTAAACTCAGAATTAACTAAACTCACAGGCAACACTGGACCTCACAGGACCCCCAGAGGCAGGCCTGCCTCTGTAAAACTTAAAGCATAGCACCAAAAGTACAGGCGACAAAGGAAAAATAGATAAGTTGGACTACATCAAAATAAAAAACTTTTGCACATCAAAGGGCACTAGCAACAGAGTGAAAGGCAACCCATGGAATGGAGAAATTATATCTCTGATAAGGAGTTAATATCCAGAATATGTAAAGAATTCCTACAATTCAACAACAAACAACCTGATTGAAAAATGGGCAAAGGACTTGAATAGACATTTCTCCAAAGAAAATATGCAACTGGTCAATAAGCACATGAAGAGATGTTCAGCATCACTAATCATTAGGAAAATGTGAATCAAAATGACAATAACACTTGATACTTATCAGGATGGCTGTTATCAAAAAGAGAAACGAAGTGCTGGTGAGCTTGTGAAGAAATTGAAACTCAGCATTGCTGGTAGTCATGTGAAATGGTGCAGCCACAATGAAAAACAATGTGACAGTTACTGAAAAAATTAAAAATAGAATTGCCACATGGTTCAGCAATTCCCCTCCTGGGTTTATAACTCCTAAATTGAAAGTAGGAACTCAAAGAGATATCTACACACCCACATTCAGAGCAGCATTATCTGCAGTAGGCAAAGGGGCAAAGATCTCCAGCATCCACTGATGGCTGAATGGATAATAATGTGGTATACACACACAATGGCATATTTTTCAGCCTTTTAAGGAAGGAAATTCTGACACCTGCTACAACATGGATGAACTTGGAGGACATTATGCTAAGTAAAATAAGCTAGTCACAAAAAAACAAATATAGTATGATTCCAGTTCTGAGTGGTATCTAAAGTAGTCAAACTCATGAAGACAGGAGGTGCAAGGTGGTTCCCAGGGTCGGCGGGGAGGGGAGAATGGGGAATTATTTAATGGGGACAGAGTTCCAGTTTAGGACAATGAACTAAGTTCTGGAGACAGATGGTGATGATGGTTGCACAAGAATGTGAAGGTACTTAAATTAATACCACTGAATTGTACGTTCAAAAATGGTCAAAATGGTAAATTTCACATCACGCATATTTTACCAAAAAGAAAAATTTAAGCATGGAGGAGCAAGATAAGTGGATGTTTCTGCGGTGGCTGCCTCCTAAGAGGAAGGAGACGGAAACAACGGGCTCAGGAACAGCTCTCTCCCTAACTCACCAGTGGAAGTGGAACAGGGATGGAAGACTGTTTCATTAACGGGATTCTCTCCACTTGAGAAGCAATATAGGGCTGGAGAAGGAGCATCTCCCCAACACCATCCTGAAACCTGGATTTCATCAGTCTCCCCATTTCATTTTTACATAGAACCCCATCTTTTTCCTGAGTGCCTCTTATCTCAGATTACAATCGTACTTCCATTTGTGTGATCATTTAATACATATTCCTGTTATTAGGTTGAACCATATGATATTGCCACCCTTGTAAGTAAACAGCAGTTGATTATCGGCAATCTCAAATGGTTCCATACTCAGTAGAGAGTGAGCACTGGATGGTAAAGACTGGGTCTGGTTTAGACAGCTCATTCTGATGCAGGCTCAGCACAGAGCAGCCATAATGGAGATGCATAGCGAATTATTATCCTCATAAACATAAGTAACTATTTATTGAATGAATGGAATGGATTTCCCCATCAAATATCACGAATTAAAAAAGATGGAAAGCTTTAATTCTTAAAAAAAAAAAAGAAATAGAGTGAAATGCCTCATGTTTGAGTACCAATGTTATAATATTTAATAGCCAAATATTAGTTATCACTCATATATTCTGATTTTGTTGTCTTAAACAGTATAAATAATAGAAATAAAATAAATATCACTTTCTAGAATATGTAGGAATGGATGTTTTAATGAATGGGTAAGAGTGCATCTGTGATTACTAGCTTGCATTAAGGAATAAACATTCATTTCATCAAACAAGACTGGGCCTGACCTTTTGTTCCCTGACATTCAACTGGATATTAAGTCTCAAGCCAGAACTGAAACAAATTCTGCTGGAATCCATACTCAAATACTTTTCCCTCAGTATCTTTGCCTTCTCCCATTGTGCCTGTTTTAATTTGAGTTCACTATTGCCTTTTCCCCCTATTCTATTTCCTTTGGGCTAATTTTTAAAAGCAATATCTAGAGCTTTAGGGTGTTAGAGAAAGAGCCCACCTCACCGACCCTCTCTTGCATTTCACAGGAGTGCAGAGTTATAATTTTCCATCTCCCTTACCTTAACTCCCTATTACCTCACCCTGTCATTTGGACCCAAAGTTTATTTCCAGAAATAGAATTCCATTTCCACAATTTTTTTCTCATAATCTATGCAGAGAGTCAGATTGGCATGACGGTTAAAAGTGTAGGCTTTGAAATCAGACCGCTGGGGCATGCCACTTATGAGCTGTGTGACCTTTGGCAAGTTACTTAAGTTCTCTGTGCTTTAGTTGTCTGATTTCTAAAATGATGGTTAAATGGGTTAATATGTACAAAGATCTTGTAACAGATCCTGGACTCTAAGTAGAGCTCTAGCAACATTAGTTGTTATTATTATCAATATTATTATTACTTATGAGATAGTAACAATCCCTTGAAACTTTTAGTATGAGTGAAATCTTTCAGATGGGATTTTTAGGAAATCTGAGACCAAAAATTAAAAAAAGAAAGACAGTCAACTGAAGTACCAGAGTTGGTTCTTTTTTTTTTTTTTTTAGGGTCCTAAGATGGAGGAGGCAGGGTGCAATTTTGAATCTCAATGACAGGATAAAGTGGTAGAAAATAAGAGAGAGGGAGAAGCTTAGTTCCATGCGTGCCTATGCAGTACAAGGAGGGTCAGTGAGGTGCACTATTTCTCTAACACTTCAAAGCTGTGGATATTGCTTTTAAAAAATGGACTCCATCTTAAATAGAATGGGAAAAAAGTGACACTGAATCTAAATTAAAACAGGCAAAATGAGAGAGGAAATTGTGGAGGATATGAGCTGGAGCAAGCCTACCAAGAAGGAGAAAGCATTAGACTTGGTATGCTGTAGGCCTGCGGTAAGAGATTGTGAGATGAATTTGTTGAATCACAGCAAATTAGCATCTGGAATCTGGGAGCTCAGAGGTTATGAGCAAAAGTTGACATAACCCATCTCTGACAGAAACATTTCCACCTAGAAAATGAGGTGGCACAGAGCCAATCAGGTCCCGCTCAAAGATTCCAAGACATCAGAGGGAATTGGATTTGGCGTGATGCATGGACATCTCTGGAGATACCGAAGAGAAGTTGCTCTCTGCATAGCAATATCCTAGATCAGCTTGAAGAGACTGAATGAGGCTGTGAGCTGGATGAAATGTGGCCGAACCTCCTTAATAATGATAGTGGCAGATGATGATAATGATGATGATGATAATCAAGCCATTTCTATATGTCACGCAGTGTTCTAAGCTCTTCAAGCATATAGACAACCCCACCACCCGGGTACCACTATCAGTCCTGTGTTTCACGTGAAATCTTTTGTGGCAGCAGAATCCTAAGATGACTCCCATGATCTCTGTGCCTGGGTTTAATGTCCTGGGCAGTCCTTTCCCCTTTAGTGTAGAAGGACCTATGGCTTGCTTCTAGCTGATAAGAGTATGGCAAAGATGATGGACAAGGTATCGCTTCCTTGACTAAGCTGTGCTATACGGGAAGGGTGAAGGCATGTTAGTTTTGTTACATATAAGTATCTATCTATATAGATATGGACAGGTAGAGTTATATTTATACTTACATGATTTGGGGAAGAGTCATTCTCACTTTCCTGTTGGCTTTGATGATGCGAGCCACCAAGCGTTCTACAGCCACAAGAAAATGAATGAGCTTGGAAACTGATTCTTCTCCAGTCAAACCTCTAGGTGAGAACATAGCCTGGTGAGACCCTCAGCAGAGGGGCCAGCTAAGCCATGTCCAGACTCCTGACCCATGGAGACTGTTAGATAATAAATGTATGCTGTTTTAATATAGTAATAAAAGACAGTACATTTTTTTTTTTTTGTCAAGGAATTAGAGCAATGGATTAGGTCCTATGATGCAGATAATCCATCAGTTTCCCAAGAGGGCCAAACCAGAATAGGATAAGTGAAAATGAGAGTTGAGGACCCCTCCTTATAGGGAACTACCTATGTCCTAAAAGTCTCTCTGCTTTTCCAGTGATGCCTCTGAGACATTCTGAGCTCCTTATCCTAGTCAGTTAGTTGGTGGACCCACAGCACTTTACTTTGCCATCAGACACTTATCACATAGTAGCACACTTGCTTATTTGCCTGTTATTCCCACTGATACATGAGCTCCGTGAGGACAGGGACTGAATCTGGCATCTTCAGCATCCAGCCCACTGCATGCATGGTTCAGTAAATATTTAAATGAAAATACGGACATGTGAATGAGCAAGTAGCTGACTGATGGGCCCCACCAATGAAGGTGTCATAGCCTAGTGATTAAGGGTAAGGAAGCTGAGACATCAAGCAACAAGCCCGAGGTGTGACCAGGAAGTGGCATCCATTCGGGATCTGTAAACCCTGCCCACTGGCCGTATCCAATCTCTCACCCATTTTTGTATCAACCATGTTATAACAATAGTTTTTACATTTTTAAATGTTTGGGAAAACCAAAAAATAATATCCTGTGACATGTTAAAATTATAGGAAGTTCAAATTTCAGTACCCATAAATAAAGTTTTATTGGCCCATGAGCATGTTCATTTGTTTACTCTGGTCTAATGGCTGCTTTTACCCCACAGTGGATGTTAAGTGATTGTGACAAAGACCTTATGGCCTGGCAAGCCCACAACGTTTGCCATGTAGCCCTTTACAGAGAAGGTGCCTCTGGAGTCAGGCTGTGTGGATTCTAATCTCAGCTTATTTTTCTGCTGTATAAACTTGGGGTATCACTTACATTTTTTGTTTTCCTGTCCGTAAAATGGAGGTTAAAAAATTACCTAACTCTTAGCACAGTGGTGAGAATCACTCAAAATGCATGTCAAATTCTTGAGCACAAAGTAAGCTTCCAGTCAATGTTAGTTATCATACTCATCATCCCACTATATTGTATGACACCCAACCCATGTTACGAAAATGTATTCTGTAGGAGAAATATCTGTGCTATATTATACATGGCTATCTGGTGTTTCTGGATACTTTCAATTATTGTAGTTAAGATTCAGGTGACTAGAGCAGGTAAACTTTATTTATTGTTGAAGTGTTGTTGAACTGCAATGTTGTGCTAATTTCTGGTGAACAGCATGGTGATTCTGTTTTATATATATATGTATGTATGTGTGTATATTCCTTTTCATATTCTTTTTCATTATAGGCCATTACAAGGTACTGAATATAGTACCCTGTTCTATACAGTAGGACCTTGTAGTTTATCTATTTTATATATAGTAGTTAGTATCTGCAAATTTCAAACTCCCAGTTTATCCCTCCCCTTCCCCCCACTTTCCCTGCTGGTAACCATAAGTTTGTTTTTTATGTCTGTGAGTCTGTTTCTGTTTTGTAAGTAAGTTAATTTGTGTCCATAATCGG
This sequence comes from Camelus ferus, assembly GCF_009834535.1. Classification (NCBI taxonomy): domain Eukaryota; kingdom Metazoa; phylum Chordata; class Mammalia; order Artiodactyla; family Camelidae; genus Camelus; species Camelus ferus. Next base: position 35,274,509 of record NC_045713.1, on the reverse strand, counting down.
TAAACTTTGTACCCACTGAGCCAGCATCCTCTGCCAGTCCCTGCCAAACAGTACAATACCTTTTCCAGGCTTATTTGTGTGTGTGTGTGTGTGTGTGTGTGTGTGTGTGTGTGTATGATACACATTGCACTTGGAGGATGATTCTCCTTTTGGTAAAATTCCCTGCTTTAAAAGCCTCATGGACAGACAACATTCGGAATTGGGACTCTTATATGGGGCCAGGTTCTGAACTACAATATATTATCTTGGGAGCCAACACTTACATGACTGTCTCTTGGGAGAGAATGAAGAAGAGGATAAGGTAGTATTGCCTATGAATAGCCAGAGTTAACATGTTTTCCACCAGCCTTCATGGTACCTGAAATTCTTCTATTGGATATTCATGACTCAAATACTCAAGTTGTTTTAGTCTTTGGAAATATTCTAGCACCTAGTGGTGTACCAAGTATATCATAGATACATCAACCTGAGCAGGATTTTAAAGAAACATTGCTAATGGAGGGTAAATATCTCAGAAGAGATGAACGTTTCTCAGGAATCTTACCTCCTTTTCTCTCCGTGAGGCCCTGATGATGGCTGCATGCTCAGAGGGAAATGACCAAAGGCAGAGAGAAGGCTTACCACTGGCCTCTGAGAGCTCCGCCTGGAGTCAGTGACTTGTTCTCCCAGGTCAGCTCTTCATCCATCCCAACAAAGCTTGTTAAGAGTTTCTCAAACTTAAGTGTGTCTAACAGTAATGTGTAGCACATGTTAAGAGTGAAGAATCCTAGATCTCAACCCCAGGGATTCCGGTTCTGCAGCTCTAGTGCAGTGGCTTTTTCTCCCTTTAAAAGCACCCCAGGTGATTCTGATGGAAGTGACCTATGGATTGTACTTGGAGCAAGCTTAGCCTGGGTGTAACTGACTTTCAAACTCTGTGAGATCACCTATAAGTATACAGTGATTGGCTCTTGCTAGTGTTCCTTTCCTGTGATTGGTGATCCCAGAGATGATGTAGTCCCAGCAGAGAGTCCAACTTCTGTGATCACAGAACCAGTTAGCTCCAGGGTTCTTCTGAGCCAGAGTGTCAGAAGTCTAGCCATTGAACTTTCTGGTCAGATGAGCTTGCAGTCAGTGGTTTGGACATCAGGCAGCTTGTTCAAGCCATAGCCTGGTGCTTCTTTTGGTCTTTGGAAATGATAGTTAATGCCTCCTGGTCGTGAAACTTTTCTCCAAAAAGGTCCTCAGAGAGAAAGTTTCACTAAAGCAATGACCACTGGTTTCCATAAAGAATCCCATCCAAGGGCCAGACTCTCACATCTGGAGCTAAAAAAGTAAGCGACAGAGGCTATAAACTTCAGAATAGAAGATTCCTTAGCCTCAGGCAGGGAGGCATTGTAAATCTTGCTGAGAACTTGAAATGCTGGTTAAACTCATTATTTGCTGTTCAAGACTCTCCTCTTGCAGTTTTCATCCTTTGTTAAATTTATAATCTCTAAATCCTTAGCCAAGATTCAAGCCTTTAGGAAGGAAGCAGCCCAGAAGATTTAAAATTTATCCTGTCCCCAGGGATGTTAATGGTGAAATAGACTTTGGTAATATGTTCTTAATTGTCACCATAAATCAACATCGTACAATATGTTAAGTTTGCCCATGTAAATTGCTGACTGGAGAGGCTTTTCCTTGCTCTGGAGACAGCTGTAACTTTGATGAGACAAGTGGCCTGTCTCTGGGGAGGTGGCCCAGTAGACAAGCTAATTCACTCCCTGAATACTTGCCACACTCTTCACCCTCCGATGAAGTGCCCTCCTGGCTGAGGGAAGAAGCTCCTAAGTGTTGAGTGTTGAAGTTTCAACACACAGAGAGAAGGGCATTCTTGCCCCTGGGCTGCAGTTTTTCACTGAAATCTTCTGTACCTTAGAGATTGTTCCTTTAAATGTGTCCTCTGGAAATGTCAGCAAGTGTATGCAGTCTGAGAGAGTTTCTCCTAGGAAATCCCAATTATTTCTTCTTTGCATGCAACTCTTTTTCAATTCCGTCATCACACATTTTCTGCATACCTACTTTGTGCACTGTTCTCGGCACAAAGCTATAGCAGAGAATAAGACAGAAAAGAACCCTACACTTACAGGGCTTATATTCCAGAGGAGGGCAATAGGCAGTTTATTTTTATGATTAAAAATATCAGGCTTTTTTGGGTGGGGGTAGGGAGTTAAAGCAGTCTGATCTGAAGAGTTCAAATCTGAAGCGAGACCTGTAGGGCAAGAAGCAGCCAGTCACAATCCAGGGGAAGAGTAGTGGAGGCCAAGGTCAGATAGGAACAGGGGTCCTAAAGGATGAGACTGGCATATTTGGTACACAGTTAAAAGGCAACAGTGGCTGAAGTATGAGTAGGAGGGACAGTGTGGCAGTGATGAGATTGGAGAGAGGAGCAAGGGTCAGATCACAGAGGGCTGGCAATGCACTGTATCCTAAGCAAGCGAGGGAGCCCTGCAGGTTTTATTGGCATGACGTGATTTTAATTTTAAAGTCCAGCTCATTCTGCAGAGAATGGCCTGTATAGCAGCACAAGTGTGGAAGTATCACCCCAGGAAATTCTCTCATGCCATCTTTTAATAGTCATACTCCACTCTGGCTCCTGAGTCACCTCACTGTAAGGGGCAGGGAATTGTATTAAGTTATTTCTGAGTTCTTACCCATGTTTCAAACTCTCTGATCTATGATCCCTGGAGTTTGGCTTATGTGGAAAAGGGTACAAACGTTGCATCACTTGAATGAGAGGAGACATACAAGAAGGAGCTAAACTTAAGACAGAAAAACATATTGAACAGGAACGGAGAAGAGGAAAAAAGGAATGACTGAATCCAGGCGCTGCTTACCTAGAATGGATGCTTGTTCTGATGGAGAGGCTGCATTTTATCCCCATACTCTCACTCAGGAAAGCAGAGACTAGAAAGAGGTTGGCCTGCATGGAGAGGTGAAGCCGTACATGCTTAAAAGTAACCAGGTAACTCCAGGAGGAGGAGAGCCCCAGAGTTACTGAGACCACTTTTCTACCTTCCCTGTGATATGAGCTCTAGGAATAAAAAGTGAATTCAGTTAAAAAAATTGTTACATTTCTTGCTCATTTTTTTGGACTCTGGTTTTTACTCAAGATGAAGAATAACTATTCTTTACATTTTAAACACGTTTTTTTCCCCAATTTTATAGAGATATAATTGACATATAGCACTGTATAAACTTAAGGTGTATAATGTAATGATTTGACTTACATATATAGTGAAATGATTACCACAATAGGTTTAGTTAATACCCATCATCTAATATAGATGCAAAAAAAAAGTAAAAATTTTTTTTTCCTTATAATGGGAACTCTTAGGATCTACTCACTTAACAGCTTTCAGATACACCACAAAGCAGTGTTAGCTACAGCCATCATCATGTCGTACGTTACATCCCTAGTATTTATTTATCTTACTACTGGAAGTTTATGAGTTAAGTTTATAAAGGAAAAGTAATAGAGTAATACTTTTACTTATGGTAATGTATTCTTTGTTGAAGTATAGTTGATTTACAATGTTGTGTTACTTTCTAGTGTACAGTGTAATGATTCAGTTATACATAGATATATATTCTTTTTCATTATAGGTTATTACAAGCTATTGAATATAGTTCCCTGTGCTATACAGTAGATCCTTGCTGTTTATCTATTTTATATATAGTAGTGTGTATCTACTAATCCCAAACTCCTAATTTACCCCTCCCTTATCCTTTCCCCTTTGCAAACCATAATTTGTTTTCTATGTCTGTGAGTCTGTTTCTGTTTTGTAAATTAGTTCATTTGCATCATTTTTAGATTACATGTGTAAGTGATATCATATGATATTTGTCTTTGTCTGACTTCCTTCAACTAGGGTGATAATCATTAGGTCCATCTATGTTGCTGGCAATGGCATTTCATTCTTTTTTATGGCTGAGTAGTATTCCATTATATAAACATACCACATCTTCTTTATCCATTTATCTGTGTATGGACACTTAGGTTGCTTCCATGTCTTGGCTATTGTATATACTGCTGCTATGACCAGTGGGGTGCATGTATCTTTTTGAATTAGAGTTCCCTCCAGATATATGCCCAGGAGTGGGATTGCTAGATCATAGAATAGGTCTGGTTTTAGTTTTTTAAGGAGTCTCCATACTGTTTTCCATAATGGCTGTATCAAATTACATCTCCACAAACAGTGTAGGAGGGTTCCCTTTTCTCACTCTCTCCAGCAGTTATTATTCATAGACTTTGTGATGGTGGCCATTCTGACCCGTGTGAAGTGATACCTCATTGTAGTGTTGATTTGCATTTCTCTATTAATTCGAAATATTGAGCATCTTTTCATGTGCCTATTGGCCATCTACATGTCTTCACTGGAGACATGTCTGTTTAGGTCTTCTGCCCATTTTTTATTGGGTTGAGAACAATTTTAGAGGGAAAAATGAGTTCCTTGTTGTTGATCATGATGTGCTGAGGCAGGAAGTGGAAATACACAGAGGTTGCAAGGTTGTGAATTAGACTTTTGAGGCTAAGGGCTGTGTGAAGTTACTAACAGGGCCTTTCCACTAATACCTGATGCACGATGAGAAAGGGAGAAAGAAAGCAAAGTAACCACCACCAGGATTGCTTGTGGTGCAGAGCAGACCACACCAAGGTCACGGGTCCTACGTCAGCATTTTGTGTTTTTCCTTCCCAGGCTCCTTTCCCTGAACTGTATGGCACATTAAACTCAAACAATAACATCTTTCAGGATTCACGATGCATCATTAAATAAGTTAAGGAGCTAATTAAAGGAGGTTCTCTGTCTCCCTCCTTTCATTGCACTGAATCACCTGTGCCCCGTTTCAGCTGGTGTTTCCCAGCCAGAAATTTGCCCATGAAATGATCTCACATTAGTCCAGCATGTTGGGTTTCATTTCCTCTTATGCAATTATCTATTAGTAGTTGGAGAAGGCATTACAGCAGAATAAATAATTGAACATAAATTAGATGACTTTGGAGTCACACTTTGGAGAGGTGCGCGTGTCATGTATTTAAACTCTTGAGAGTACAAAGCATCTGCTCCCTGCCTTTGGCAGTCCTCTTCTGGGGGCTGGGGATTCTAAGTGTTGCATATCCTCTTTTCATAGGTGAAATGCAGACCCCGAAAAGGTCAGATCACCCGCTGAAATGTAAGAGCAGTCAGCAGCCAAGTCAAGGTGTCCCCAGGAGAGTTTTAACTGTTTGATGAGGAGCTTCACAGGGTAGCTTTTATTTGAGGGGAGAGATTTATCATGGTACAGGACCCCCCAGGCTCGGGAACTTTCTGTGTCAGCACAGGAGAGCAGAATATTCAATCTCGGGGAGAGAGCTTGATTCAATCAACCTTGCAGAAATGAAGAAAACACCCAAGAGCCAACAAATTCCTTTAAAAGCAGGAAATATGGCAGCCTGGAGGCAAAGTCTCTGCATTCAGTTGCACAGAAAGTGCCCTGCATAACTCCAGGGGGGTCCCGTGCCTACTGGGGTTCTTGCCAAGGGCACACTTCTGTCTCCTGGACAAAGCCTTGTAACCTAGAAGGCAAGTGGCCACTTGGTTTTACAGAAGAAGAAACAGTGGCTAAGGTACATTGGTAATGTACCTAAGAAATATATTGGTCTGTTGGTAAAACTTGGGTTCAAACATGGGTCTTCTGTTTCCTAGTCCAGTCTTGCTTCTCACTGCATGTTGACTTTTTATGTTAAAATCCCTCATGACTCCATTTATATAACATTTTTGAAATGACATAATTTTAGAAAGGGAGGAGCCGAGGTTTAGAGATGGGGAGGGATGCAGGTGGGGAGTGAGGTGCATGTCATTATAAAAGGCCTACCTGAGTGAGGGATCCCTGGGGCGATGAAAGTGTTCTGTGTCTTGATGTGATGGTGGGTACATGTATCTACACGTGATAAAATTGTATACAACGAAATACACCCATCACTCCCCCCTACCCAAAGTGTGCATAGATAAATGTGTGGAATTCTGAATAAGATCAATAGATTTTATCACTATCAATAGCTTGGTTATGATATTATACTATAGTTTTGCAAAATATTACTACTGGGGACAACTGAGCAAAGTGCACACTCTGTATTACTTCTTACAACTGCACAACTACAATGATCTCAATAAAATTTCAATTAAAAGATAAATGAACTAGAGTTCAATGTAATGACATAGGTGTATCCTAATTATGCTGTCTACTTTTCTCATGTTTGAAATATTTATTTTAAAATTCCTTAAAAACATTGTGATGTTTTTTATTATGAAGCTTTTCAAACACATAGAAAAGTAGAAAAGACAGTATAATGAACATCCATTTAGCTATCACCTAGCATTTGTTAGCATTGTGTCATGTTTTATGGATCATTTTAAAGTAAGTACAGACACATAACACTTCACCTCTAAATATGCGAATCTGGGTCTCCAAAATATAAGATCATTTTCCTCCATAACCACAATACCAGACACACCTGACAAAATTAATACTAATTCCTTCATATCATACAGTGTTGGTTCATATTCAAAGTTCTCCAATTTCCTCAAATTGTGCTTTATAATGATTATTTTTTAAAGTAATAATGGGTTGCATTTGGTTTTTATGCTTTTATGTTTCTTACAACCCTTAAGTTGGTTAGTGTCTCATATTCATACACTGACGACAATATCCTTAATAACCCAAGGACAGCCTTGGAATGGCTATATTTTTGGCAATAGTGTTCGAAAAACTGTCTTGAAAAGGCTTCCCTCACAGAGTTCTTATTAACACTACCTTATCTTTGTAGGGTACTATTTACCTGATGCATTTGATTCTCTCAGCAACACTGGATGCCTCACTTTTCTCAGTGATAGACCTTGAGATAATATTAGCTTTCATTCAAGATAAGTAACTAATAAGATGCTTCTTATTAGACCCAATTTACAGATGGAGGAAACTGAATTTTAGAGAGGTTGTAACTTTCCCATGAGTGGCAGAACCAGATCCACTGGCTCAGTTATGTTTCTCTTGGGCTGGGTCCAAGGACCACACAAGAAGAGAGAGGAAAGCCATGACAATGACACTGGGTGCTGAGTTCCACCTAGCAGGTTCTGGGAGCCCCACTAACCACCACACAGTATTTGAAAGCGTGACAGGCTTTCTTTTTTTTGCTGCTGAGGGCAGAAACAGGATTTATCCAACATGACTAGAGGACTAGAGGGCTGGGATCCATCCTTGTCTCTACTCTGACCCACCGTGTCTGCAGATACTTCTCACTCCCGCCCACATCCCTTCAGCTCTCACCATTTCTGTGGAGGTTGGCTTGGCTTTTGACTGGCGGTCCTCGTGTTTCTTTGCTTGAAGGCTGTCTGTGGTCACCATGGCCCACTTTGCCCCTGCTCACAGGAGGCTAGAAGGACTGGGAAGTTAACACCCCAGGAGGAGCTGCCAACCTGTGATGACTGAAATTTGGGGAACAGTACCCAGCTCTCAGGTGTCTCTGTGGGGTGACTCTAATGTGCATATACTGTCGTGGACCCAGGGCATGGCAGGGTGGCCAAGCCCCATGGTGGTAACTTATTTGATAACACACCCTTTGAATTGGCTTTCTTCCCTTCTCAGCCTCCCTTCTCTTGGCCCTACTCATGTGTCCTGGGATCACCTCCTAACTGTACTTTTACTTGAATACTTACTTCAGGAGGAACCCAAGTGAAGACACTTCCCTAAATCTTTGGCTCAATCCACCAGAAGATGTGGCTTTTATTTTCCTGGGCACACAATTCATGTTGACTTACCAAGAAAATGGTTTGGGATGAAAAGAAAGATTGAGAACCCAGGATGAAAGTTTCTCTCCCACGCATGACAGCTAAATGACCTGGGTTATAGAGAGTCGTCTCTGGTCAGATCTTGCTTGGAAGGAAAATGAGATCCCTAAGGGTATGATACTCTTTAAAGATATTTCACCATATCCATTAAGAGAGGCCTATAAATTCTAGGACCACTATTCTGTTTTGGGAACTTTGCAAGCACAATATTCCTTTTTTTTTCCCTAGCTTGCATAAAACTCTGCTTTTAATTAACAATGTGTAGTTAAACTAATGTTGGTTCATTAGGTTGAGTGAGTACGTCTACCAATGGCAGCTTTCAAAGGGAGAAAGTACCGAACTCATCTGTGTTGACTAGAAAGCATCGTTCCTCACGCAGCTTAGCAGAGGTAAGGCAGGGCAAATTTATTTAGATTGTTAACCTCAGAAAATAAAACTAGAGCTCAGTGCAGGGTTTGTAAAATGGCTGCCTCGCCCACACTGGGGTGCTCTGCTTCCCAGTGGAAAAGAGGAAATGATGGAAAAGGCAGGGCATTCAATGGTGTATTGCTGCCCAAAATTGCTTAGGATGGTACATGTCCCCCTCCGGCTTTATCCTCCTCTTCCTGGAGCTGGTTGGGCTTTGATGTGCATTAGAACACATCCCTTCTATGCTCAGATGTGCCTCTCTTTCCTTAGTTTGGGATGGTTTATTGGCCAATCTGTGCAGGAAGGCCACGATAAGGATTTCTGGCTGTAGAAACAGGGCAGCAATTTAATAATCAGAAATCCCAGGCAGATCTACACAAAGGGGAAATAAAGAGTGCAAATAGACAAGGGGTTATTCTGCCTTTCCCAGGAGATGCAGGTGTAGTGGAGGAATAGTCGGTTTGGGGGGATGGCTACAGCTCAGGTTGATTACTTTATTGGCTCTTATGTGCTCAGAATGTTAAAGTCTGATGTTACAAAAATACATCTAATTTGGGGGAAAATGATTTTATATTAGCTGGAAATGTGCAAAGATGGCAAAGATCATTCCTGGATAACCCTTACCAAGATTCCTCTGTTGTTGACACCTGACATTATCATGGTAGCTCTGTCAGATCTAAGAAACCAACATGAATGCATTACTATTAGCCAAACTCCAGGCTTTATTCAGGTATCACCAGTTTTTTCAGTAGTCTTTCTTTGTTTTTCATGCCCTTCAGGATTTTTGAAGAGTATGTGTCTGTCCCCCGATTTGGGCTTCTCTGGTTTCAACTGATGTGAAGGATTTGGAGAAGTGCCCTTCTCATTCTGCCATGTTGGGGGTACACACCATCGACATGACTTGTCACTGGTGAAATTAACCTGGTTCCCATAGTCTGATTTTTAAATATCTGTTTTCCGTTTTCAGGACAGCGACATGGCTGGTGGGAATGCTTTTTTAGGCCAGGAGAGTCTTAGAGTTGAGTCAAACAGCACATTTTTGAAGAGGATGGGGACAGCAGATGTGAGGCAAATTTGTTGATGTGGACTAAGATGACTCCATTCCATCCCTGGCCATCATGGAGCCACTGGAAGCAGTTAGACAACTGGATAAGGTTATATGAAATAACTGTTTTCCAGCATTGGACTTTGAATGTTTGTAGACCCTTTAGATGTAATACTCAAAAACTGGGAAAACACAAATGTCTTTCCACATGTGAATGGATAAATGAGTAGTGGGGGGTTCGTACAATGGAACACTACTCAGCCACAAAGAAGAATAAACTACTGGTATTGCAACAACATGGTAAATCTCAGAAGCCTCACTTTTGAGTGAGAGAAGCCAGACACAGAGGAACACATACTGTATGATTCCATTCATAGTAAATCCTGGAACAGGAAAACGAATCTTTAGTGACAGGACTGACCACGAAGGGGGCACTCTTCAGGGTTTCATATTTGATTGGGATGGTGATTATATGGGTATGTCAAAACTCATCATGGTTACGTTGTATCATACATAAATTATTCCTCCATGATGTGGATGTAAAAAGAAAGGTAAAATAAATAAGGACAGTCAGGAAAGTAGTTTTAAGCCTAAGGTTTAAACAGAGGAGAGGGGATGAAATGGGAGAGCAGGAAGGGAGGTTGGTACCTGGGAGTGTCGAAGGCAGGATGGAAAGAGGTAAAGGAGGGGTCATGGGAAGTTTAGACCAAGAATGTGAACCCCTCTAAGGATGCTGAGGCCCCACTGCAAGTGGTACCTGGGGACAGGGGCAGTGGCTTACAGGCCTGGCCTCCCTAATGCACCTTCCTAATGCTAACCAGGTCTCCCAGGTCTGTTGTCACAGCACTCAGTATTAATTAGTCTGTATCCCTGAGTATACTGTGACTCTAATTTTCTTAATAAGATGGTTAGATGGTTACATGTTTTTTTTTTTTTTTTGGTCAACTTAAAAATATAAACTAGAAGTACAGATAAGGAAGTCAAATGACTATTTACATTTAATTTATTTAGTTCATATGCCAATTTCAATTTGTATATAAAAGAATAGGTTATTTTAGAACATGGCTTTTTTCTCACACTCCCCATTTCATGAAACAGTTTCATTTGGACTCTGCCTGCGGGTGCATTTGTGTCTCCATCATTCGCTCAGTCACCCAGAAGAGCTATTCTATTAGTGAGCACTGCCTTATGTGTGCCCTCGTGGGGCCCCGTTTGTCTCAGGCTGGCCAGCCCTGGACATGGCTGATACATAGGGGTGGCAGGGGTGGTTAGTTAGCCATTTGGCCATGGGGCAGATTTGGCACAGCGGGGCTGGAGAGTCTAGCCACCCTAGTAGAAGGGTACCTACTGCTCTGAACTGCATGTAGCATGTCCTAAGGATCCTTCAAGAAAGGCCTCTCTGGCCAGTAGGTTTGGCCAGACAAACTAGGGGTTGCGAGGGGGGAGGGAGGTGGGGGGATGGATAAAATAGGTAAAGGGGATTAAGAAGTACAAACTTGTAGCTATAAAATAAATTAGCTGTGGGGATGTAATGTTCACATATTAAATGTAGTTAATGATATTACAACAACTTGGGATAGTGGCAGGTGGTAACTCCTGGTGGTCATTTCATAATGTATAAAAATATTGAATCACTATGTTGTACACCTCAAAGTAAGATAATATTGTATGTTAATTATAACTCAAAAATATTTGGCCAGATAGAGCACTTTCAATTTTGGCCACACAGGGGAAGTTTGCACACATGGTCTGTGAAACCCAAGGCTCTCTTGGCAGCTACTCCTAGAATTAGTTTCTAGATCTCCTCTAGAAAACCCAGGGCCATGCAAAGAGCCCAGGGCTCTCTGGTGGCCTGTTATTTTATAACTAACTAACTAAACTTGATTTTCCAGAAGCCAAACTCAGAAGAGGCTGAGGAGGAAATCTTTGCTCTTAGGCCATGCCCTTTCTGAGTAAGTTATTTGAAGACAGACAGCCACAAATTAAGGATTAAATTAAAAAACCCAAACCACCTCAATATTTGTGCATTCTATGTTCAGAAAATCTGGTTCTGAGCATTGAAACCAGTTCACCAAATAGTTAATTTCAAAGAGTTGTAAATATGAAACCAGAAGACTGAACGTATACTGTAACTAACTGTAAAGCAAAGCTATGCTAGACGTAGACATACTTTTGTAAATGGTTGGAATTCTATCACAGTGGCTCAAACCTGATAATGATAGCTGTTGTGTTCATTTATTGCTCTCTCCGCTTATAAGAGAACACTGTGCCCTGGACATTTTGTTATGGCCTGGGGATAAAAGCGTTGACTTAGAAGTCTTATACCCCTTTCATATGACTTACTTATGAATGAGTTTCAAGATCCCAGAAGACATCAGAGTTTTTCATGCTCTTGTATCTTTGCACCTGTTGCCCTGCTCTGCTAGGGATCACTTTCCCCGGACACTTCCTCCTCCATTTGCCTGGCAAACTCCTACTCATCCTTTGAAGACCTAATTGAAGCATTACCCGCTTCTGTGCAGTGTTCCCTAACATCTCCTTGTCACTCTTCCCCAGCCCCTGATAGAATGAACTTCTCCCTACTCTATGCTATGCTGTACCTTGTAAGTGCCCCTTTTTTATGTTGAATTGCAATTATTTTGTGTCTCTCTTTCTTCCACCAAACTAGGAGCATCTTTGGGAAAAAACTTTATTTCTTCCATTCTGTATCTCAATGCCTGGCATATAGGAGGCACTCAGAAAATGTTGTGAGGTGGTATTCTAAGCAAATTCAACCTCTAGTCGCTTACTCTTGAAGCCCGTTTCTAAGAGCTAAAGGGTCGCCCAGGTGACTGGAATTCCATCTGTTAATTCAACTTTCTGTACCCACTCTGGAGTCTTCAGAGGCCCCTTAAGCCAACTGTCTTTTGCTATCTCGACCAAAGTGTTGGTCAAATCAGTCACCTCTCCACTCCAATCACCTACCCCATGAGCATTTCTTGAGAATCTGCTGCTTTGCCAACTCCTTGTGGCTGCAGAGTTGTCTCCTCTTAGTCCCATGAACCCAGTGGAGTAGATAGGGACTGTCATCCCTGTCTGAGCTCAGAGAGGTTGAGCCATCTGCCCAGGCTGTGTATTTAACAAGTAGAAAGTAGGAATTCAAAGTTGGGTTTTCTGATTCCAAACCTAAATCTAGCATACTTCTCAGAATGTGAAGCCTCCTTTGTCTATATGCCCAGCCCTATGCATGTCTCAGGGAGGAGGTTAAGAAGGTGACATTCATTCCCTAGTGGAACAGATGGGCACTGGGTATATTTAAAATGCAAAGAGACAATACAGAGTCAACATGGAGAACAGAGGAGACAGAAGAAGGGGAAGAGTAGCATCTGAAGGGCGGGAGCTGGCCTGGAATGCACAGCTCATGCTTGGTGCTCTCCTGTTGAACAACATTGTCACAAATGACCAACACCAGACAAGGCCACTCTGTGGATGTAATGGAGCGAGGCAAAACAAGACCGTCCCATAATCAAATGGTCTGAGAACAAAATAAGACGATTGTCAAAAGCATAAAAATAGCTAAGCATCTTTATTTCCTGCCTTGTGGGAATGACTTCTGCTTCTTTATCAATTACAGCTTTAGCCTTCCTTCATTCCCCTGATCTCTCAATAAGATTCATTAAGACACCCATCATAGAATTATCTCATCCTAACTTCCTGACACATTCAATCCAGAGCAAATCCCTACTCCCTTGAAACCTCCTGCAAATTACACAAGGCCAGACTCTGCCCCACAGTAAGTTCTTGCTAATAGTCTCTTACTGAGATGCCTCATGTCCCTGGTGTGCCGTCCCCTTCACTGCAGTGGGTTAATAGACCCAGCTTTGTCTGATGAAAGTGTGTTCCTGGTAGCCTTCAATGGATGGGCATCAACAAATAGAAAAAGACTTGGTAGGATGTGTGTAAGAGATACCAGGTGAATGGTCCAGATAACTGTGAGTCAAAGGATGCCACAGGAGGCCTGGGGAAGTTTTTGAATTCCGCTTTCCTCCACTGATCTTATCTCTTCCTTCCTGAAGGAAGCTGAGGCCCTCTTACTTCTCCTTCTTTCTGTTTGTCACAGGGCCAGGGTGTAGAGCACTAGTTCTCAACCTTAGCTGCACATTGGAACCCTTGGGTAGCTTTTAAAAACACAGAGACCTGGGGCTGCACTCTAGAGGTCCTTGTTTAACTGGTGTGGGCTGTGGCCTGGGCATCAGAAATTTTTTGGAAAAGAAGCAAATTATTTATACACGTAACAGGCAGTATCATGGACAAATCTCAAAAGCATTAAACTAAGCTCAGATTCAAATGTAATATACATTGTATTTCCATTTATAGTATATTCCAGAACAAGTAAAACCGTGGTAACACATCTGTGGCAGTCAGGTACCAGCGTGGGGAGGCTCTTCTTGTGATTTCTGTCGAGGTTTAATGACTTGGCAGGAGAGCATTGGGAAAAGAAGGGCGGCAGGATTCTTCTTTCTTTAAAAACTCATTTCCCCAGATAATTTTGCTTAGAGCTGTGTTTCTCTAACGTGTGAATGCATCAGAGTCACCGGGAGAGCTTATTACAACACAGCTTGCTAGGCCCAACTTACTGAGTTTCTAATTCAGTACATCCGGGGAGAGGCCTGAGAACTTGCATTTCTAACACATTTCCAGATAATGCTGGTGTTGCTGGTCTGGGGACCACACTTTGAGAACCACTGGTTCTCAGTTTCCCCAGATAACTGCTCATTAGAGTCAGCTTTGAGGTTTTTTAAAAAACAACAATAACACCTTCTTCTAGTCCTTATCTTGGACTACTTTAATCAGAATCTGTGTGTGTGCTCACGAGTGTGTGTGTGTCCCAAGTAACAGAGGAGGTTTCAAAACTCCCAAGGCTGTTCTGATATTCAGCCAGGGTTGAAACCCAGCCAGGCAGGTCAGCTTCATGGAGGTGGATGATTTTGTCTATTTCTGTTTTACTCACTAGTATATGTCCAAGCACCCAAGAATCGCCTGTCTCCCTGTGGATGCCCAGTAAACATTTGCTCAGTGAATGAGTGAATGTTACTCACCAGGTACCAGCTGTCCAACACTAAGAGTTATCTGTTAACTCAACATTTATCCGAGCACCCCATGTAGGTAAGGAAGGGTGTGAGGGTACAATTTCTTGCAGCTCCACGTTGAGGTTTTTGACCTGCTGGTTTTTGTGTGAGGGGTGGGGGTGGGGGTGGGGGCAGATAGAGGTTGAATAGCATGGGTTTTCTAAAGTGCCAGAGTTCAGCACATTCATGCCCATGTACGTGACCAAGATTTTAAACTTTGTATCCTTTAGCAGTCAGGGAAAAGAAAATCAGCGATGAAGAGAGACTGGGCTGGCCACCATCAGCAACTCAGCTCTGTCATCCCAGGCACCCTGGCCCCAGTGACAGGAATTTGCTACTTCCAGTTCAGATTTACTCCTGAGAAATTGGATATGATTTGTGTCATCACGACGCCCTTGCTGTCAGGGCTGATGCTGCGCTCGGATGCTTACTTAGAGTCCAGAGCGCTTTTATCATATTTATTCTGTTTATTCCTTACCAAATGTATTCATCACTAAGTCTCAATGTTGCTGGATGCTAGAGAAGGGAACAAATCTAAGAGGGAAGTGTGATTTTCTCTTGCTATACCAAGGGCTTCTTTTTAATGAAAATGTCTCCTTATTGTATTCATTCAGCAAATATGATGTGCTAGACTCTCGGAAGCAGGGAAACCCTGTGAGCAAGACCTGGGATCGTAGCTAGGACAGCACTGTTCAGTACGGTGGTGATGATGGAGATGTTTCATATCTGCGCTGTGCTGTCCACGATGATGGCCACCAGTCACATGCAGCTGTTGGGCACTTGGAATGTGGCTGGTGTGACCAAGAAATAGACTTCTGTTTTCTTTGAATTAATTTACACTTAAATATGAATAGCCACATGCTATTTAAGGTGGCTACTGTATTCATCTAAATATATAATGACAACATGTATTATGTGCTTTGAAGGAGAAATAGAAGTGCTCGGAGAGCTTGTGTCAGAGGCCTGGGACCTCACGTAGGGGAAGCGGAAGGCTTCCCTGGGGAAGTAATGTTTGAAATCTTTCAGTTCTGCCTAGAACTTCTCCTCAGTGGAGACCCCCAAAATACTAACATTCAGGATCAGATGCTATTTCATTGTAACATCCCTTTAATGGTCCTTGCTTTCTTCTTCTTCTAGGACCTCTCCTACCACTTCCTTGCTTGCTCTTGTAATCCCAGAAAAGCATCTCCATGCAAATAAGCCCGCAAGAGGAGTCCTGAGTCCGCCAACTCAACATTTCATTACCATATTCAGGTAAGTGAAAATTAAAACTTGTACCATGTATTATTAGTGGTTTATCATATTATATATGCAATTTGTGTCCTGCTTTTTAAGTTACCAGAGTGTGAATATTTTACCGTGTCATTAAAAATTCTTCTTAATCCTGTTTTTCATGGCTATCATAATTTTCCATCCTGTGGCTGTACACCACAATATATTTCATCAATTTCTTACCTTTGGCGTTTGAGCACTATTTTCTTTTATTGCTATTATAAATAATGCTGTGGTGAACATCCTTATGCAGAAATCTGTGTTTGCATTTATGATTATTTGCTGAGGATAGGTTCTTACAGGAGAAGAGGAGGATTATTAAATCAAAAGTTACAAGGTTTTTGACTTTAAGGGTTTTCAACCCATATTGCAAAATGGCTTTCTAGAGGGTCTGTATCAATTTATAATCCTTTCAGCAGTGAATGAGAATTCCACTGTATTCTGCTGTTTCTCTTTTAAAATCATATCAAACATGTCTGCATGTTGCTACAGAAACTTTATAACCATTATTTGTAGTGGCTGCATGAAGCTTGATTGCAGTGATGTGCTGTAATCATCTTCTCTCAAAAGAGGTTGCTAATTGATGCTGTTCATGCTGGGCTCTCCCTGGTCCTGCCAAATGGAGTGCCTCCATCAAGTCACAGCTGTCTGGAATCCATCTGGCCCTCCAGGGCTGTTCTGTCAACTTTCCACATCCATGGGCAGCATTTCCTAGGCACATACTTTCCTTTAATAATGCTTCAAGAGGCAGGAGTTTCTTGGAGCAAAATCCAGCCCACATTGGCAACATGGGTCTTTGGCTAGAACAAAAGATATCTCAACTAGGGCAGTCATTTCTGCTTGACGCTTTAGTGGATGAGCACCAGAATATGAGTTAGAAGATTTGAAATGAGACCTGACTTTTTTCTGTGACATCCTGTGTGCCTTGACTATCAGGGATTTTTGTTTGTGTCAGTGGACAGAAACTTAACTCATACTACTTTAAAAAGAATTGCTTCTTGTTTCATATAAATAAAGATATCAGGGAATTTGACTTTCAGGTATGGCTGGTTCCAGGATTTCTAATGATGCTACAGCCTTGATTTTGCTCTCCGGTATCTTTGTTCTGCGTATCTCTATATTGGTTCAGTTCTTAGAAGACTTTCCTGTTACAGAGGATCACAGAACATGCTTTCAAATCCCCTAGTACAAGGGTCAACAAGTCATGCCCCATCAGCCAAATAGGGCCTGCTGCCTAATTTTTTAAACAAAATTTTATTGGAACACAGCCATGCTTGTTCGTACATGTATGGTCTATGGATGTTTTGTTCCAGAGCAGCAGAATTCAGTAATTGTGACAGAAACTGTATGTAGCCTGCAAAGCCTAAAATATTTACTATCTGGCCCTTTACAGAAGATTTTTGCTGACACCTGCTCTAGTAGAAAGGTGCTAATCCGTAGCCTAAAAAGTTTCTCCATGTTTGATCAATTATTAGCTCCCCAGACAGCCCCTCATTCTTGGTTTCATACCATGGTTTTTACCTAATCTCTTTTTTAAAATTTAATTTTATTTTTTGGAGTGATCTTTGACTTTTTTTAAATTAAAAAATTTTTTTGTTGAAGTATAGTTGGTTTACAATGTTGTGTTAATTTCTGGTGTATAGCATAGTGATTCAGTTATACATATGTATATATTCCTTTTCATATTATTTTTCATTATAAGTTATTACAAGGTATTGAATATAGTTCCCTCTGCTATGCAGTAGGACCTTACTATTTATTTTATATATAGTACTTAGTATTTACAAATCCAAACTCCCAATTTATCCCTTCTACTCTCTTCCCGCCTGGTAACCATAAGCTTGTTTTCAGTCTGTGAGTGTTTCTGTTTTGTGAACAATTTCATTTATCTCATTTTTTTAGATTCCACATATAAGTGATATCATATGGCATTTTTATTTATCTTTCTGGCTTACTTCACTTAGTATGACAACCTCCAGGTCCAACCATATTGCTGCCAATGACATTATTTTATGCTTTTTTATGACTGAGTAGTATTCCATTGTATAAATACACCACAAATTCTTTATCCAGTCATCTGTCGATGGACATTTAGGTTGTTTCTATGTCTTGGCTATTGTAAATAGTGCTGCTATGAACGTTGGGGTGCATGTATCTTTATAAATTAGAGTTTTCTCCAGATATATGCCCAGGAGTGGAATTGCTGGATCATATTTACCTAACCTCTTGAATTCAGGGACCTGTTCTTTGGAACATCTAACTGGCTCTGATTATAATCATTCTAAACTAGTTTCCTTTGTTCCATCTATCACAAGACAGGATAAGTATGGTCCTGTTCCTACTCCCCATCATACTCCCCAGCTCCTGCCAGTCAGGAGAAAAGTCCTCCAGGCTGTCCACTTGCCCTGGGGGTCCCCAGTGTCCTCTCCCATGTTATGGGGCAGCTTCAGCAGTGAGAGTAGCATGTCTGCAGGAGTCTAACTACTTTTTATTCAGGAGGCTATTGAGTTCCTGAAAAATGGCCTGTGGTGTCAGTCTTTGAATCTGATACAGGACTTTGGAGGTTTCTCAGATCAGTGATTTTCAAACCTCATTCATGAATCAGACAAGAGTAGAGTCTTTTTTTTTTTTAAATATTTTATTATTTTGAATGCAGTTCAACAGAAAAAAATAGATAAAATAAATGTTTGGTGTGTGTTTTTAAGAGTAGTTGTAACCTCAGTTGCGCTTCAGTCTTATTCCCCTTTTCCCAGAAGTCTCAAGTCCTATCCTTAACCTTAATCCTAACCTTAACTATAACTCTAACCTTAAAACTAACCCTAACCTAGCCTTACCTCTAACCCCAATCCTAACCCTAACATTAGCCGAATCTCATCTAACTTAACCTGAAAATTAACCTTGACCCTCGCCCCAAACCTTAATCCTAAACCTAACCCTAAACCTAAATTTTAACCCTAACCTTAATCCTCAGAGAAGTCTGGGACTGAGTTTGATAACTGTCATCTTAGAATAACATCACTAGCCATGCTATTCAGTGGGACGTTCTGAGTATTTTGCAGGGAAAGAGGCTAGTCAGAAGCTTCAGCAAAAAAGGAGGGATTATATTTACAATTTAAAAGGAAGTGCATTGATCATTGGAAAAGCTTAGTGTTGCCATGGGCACTCTAAGGTAACTATTTTAAGCAAGTGGTAGGCATGGTCTCTTTATTTCGAGACAAAGACCTCATTTCTGCCTTGTTTGCAGACTGTTTATAGAGCCCTCATGTTGGGGAGAAGAGTCCATTGGTGTTTTGGGTCATGTCAGAATGGAAAGTTACTACCCTGAACCCCAATCGATGCTGGTAGGACCACCTGACTAAATTCATGATTTTCTAACATCCTGAGTCTAACAAAACCCATGTAAATGAAAACTATAGGAAAGAATGTATTTGAGAAGGTAGAGGAAAGGAGAGAAAAGGATGGGATGTGGGAAGACAGAGTGGGAAATAATCAAAGAGAGATAATAGGTCCGAGTCACTAACCTCATGCTGGCTTCTGGTCACATCAGCCCTTTGCTTTACATTCTTCAGTGGCTGCCCAGTGTCTACATGATGAAGGCCAGGTTCCTCGGCGGCACACACAGCCCAGCATCATCTTGTACCACCCTCGTCTGGAATCCTGTATTTCAGTGCTCCATAATTATATGAAGTTTCCCCAGTGCACGGTGTTCTGTCATTGCTCTGTGTCTGTCCATGCTGTTCCCTCTTTCTGGAATGCTCTTACTCTATTTATCTGCATGGATAAATCCTACTTGTCCATGAAGGTGTTGCTCAGATATCACCCTCCATCCGCTTCCTCTGATCCCTCCTCCAGGCTCCCCTCTGTGCCCTATGCTCACATCAACTACAGTACTCTCTCCATCATTCAGCAAGCATTTGTGGGGCTCTGCTCTGTGCCAGGTGCTAATGCTAGCTGGTGAAAGTTAACAGTCAGTACACCATCTCAGTCCCAAGTAGTTGTGGAAAAACAGATAAATCACCAGGAAATTACTGAACCACACTGTGATCTGGGAAATTCAAAGGGCTGTGGATTCCTGGAGGAAGGCAGCTTCTCCGAGCTTGCGGCTGAGTGTTCTAGGAGGGCCAGCAGCTTGATGAAAGAGTGCGGACATGGAAAGAGCTTGAAACTTGTCAGGCGTGAAAGCAGTTTAAGAAGAAGATTTAGTCTGTGGAGAGAGTTAGGCAGGAGCCAGGTCAGAAAGGGCTTTGCCAGCCATATTAAGTATTTGGACTCCATCCTTAGAACTGTAAGGAAACCACTGAAAGATTTAAGCAGGAGATTCACATAATCAGATTTGTACTTTAGCTATATTTGTTTTATTTTCTTTTATTTTCTTGCTGTCTCCTACAATAATAATCTCAGCTAATAATGTTACTGGAGAATACCAAAGAAAGATATGTTGAAATCTTTACATAGATTATCTCAGTTAAGGCCTGTTCCTATCTTATAAGATAGGTACTGCTGTCTATAATTATCATTTCATCATGTGCAGATTCAGACAGATTAATTAATTTGTTAGAAGTCATGCTTCTAGCCATTAGAATAATTCGGCACTTCATAATTACCAAAAATTAGGATTTCATAGTCACTACTTGAGAGAACTCAGAGCACGTTTTCTTACATGATCTCATTCATCCACTTGATAGTCTTAGAACTCTTGGAAAAACTTCATTTCCATTTCATGAATGATGGCACCAAGGAAGTGATTTGGCCAGGTCCTCCCAGGCATGGTCTCAGTCCACCTGGGAATGAGGCTCTTGAGGATTGATCCTATGTTTCATTAGTCTTCCTGGTTTTGGCTCCACTGCACAGAAAGCATCTGGCTACGGGAGTTCTGGTGAACACACGGCTACATTGTTCTCTTCACACAGAGAATCAAAAGAATAGGGTTCCTTTCTCATCCTTGGAGGAGTGGGCTGGGTGAAGAGATGAGTCAGGGGGATCCAGAGGCCGTGTCATCATCACCATCAACAAACACATCAGCATCACAGTCACTGTTCCTCACGGTCTTACCACTGAATTGTTGTCTTTATTGTCATCATCGTCATCATCTTCTCTTCTACCCTGTCAATCTTCATCATCATCATCATCATCAGCAGCAGCAGCAGCAGCAGCAGCAGCAGCAGCAGCATCTTCCACTACATCAACCTCAACACGTCACTGTCTCAGTATGGTCTTGTCTCTGCATCACTGTTTTTGTCATTATCATCCTTGTCGCCATCATCATCATCACTGCCACCATCATCACTCTCTCTAATGAGTGCTTGCTCTGTGCCAGGCACTAGGCTCAGCCCTTTATACACAGTATCTCAGATCGTTTACAAACCTAACTTTTGTGCTGGATTATCCCCATTTTACGGATGACAAACCTCAGTCTCAGAGAGGTGAAGTAATTTTCCCAAGGTCACAAAACAGTCACCACTATCAACATTATTTCTTCTCTAAAATTGATTCATTGTACAGACACCAGAGGTTCCAGTTTATTTTTTAGGAATTAAGGAGATTATAAGGTTGAGCTCTCATTCTCTGTTAACTGGGGCTGCTATGAAGCCAGCGCAGGCGATTTAGGGTTTTTATTCTCTGGTGACAGTTGTTCTCTGATTCAGAAGAGCTGTTCTTCATTTGACTAACTGTTAGATTTATGTTTATGATTATTATTTCTAAAGGGAAACTTAGAATTGAGCTCTTTCAGGTAATAAATCAGAGCCATGATTCAAACCAGGATTTGCCTGATTCCAAAGCACCGTGTTATCATGCTATGCTTATGTTTGGTGATTTGCCAAACCTAAGTCCCATGATTCCCAGGCTCCTGGTTATCTACCTCACTAGCACACCTTGTTTGTCTCCCTAGGGCCTTAAAGTACTTGATGGCAACAGTTACCTCCAGAAAACCTTACTGGAATGGATGGCATCACCTCCCAAACTCCACCCCTTTCCCTTCCTTAGTCATCATCCAGCCCTTTTAGGCGATAGCATAATATGGTGGAAAGACAGATGGGGATTTGAGTCCAGGTTCTTATACTACTGGTTGCATGACTTGAAATAATTTACTGAATTTCTTTATTCTTCATCTATAAAATAGAAATAACACCAACTACTTGATAGAGATGCTATGAAATTTAAATGAGAGCCCACGTAAACTGTTTGGCATGTATTAGATGTCAATAAATGTTGACATTAACTCATCAAAATGAACTCGCCCTTCCTTCTCTTTTTCCTTGGAGTACCTTGCTAAATGGCTATTTGAAATCCTTAATATATAGGAGAGGGAGAGAGGAAGCTGATGGATCTGAAATGATGCAGCAGAGGGCCCACTGGCAAGTCAGCTAGATTGGCTAAGAATCATTTTCTCCATTCCTTTCACACCCAGATGTCAGCTGTTCACTTATCCTATTCTTTGAGTCCCCTTCTACCCAAATGAAATCTACTCAAACGAGAACCAAGCAGAATTTACTGATGAGGTCGTAGGGGAGACAAAGCAATGAGTTTAAGTCACATCACAAGTAAATTGAAATATTCCAGGCATCTTGCTCTTACATTACACCTGTGTCTTTCTTCCTTGGGTCCCCTCCTGTTGTCAGAGCAGTTTCTCTCTGCCCCAGACTTGCAAATTCCACTTGTAACAGTTCTTGACAAAATAGAAGAACCCAAGGTTAACTGTGGTCACCATTTATCCAAGGCAACTTGGTGTTCTTCTGTGACTAACGCATAACTTTTTGGGCCTCATGCCCTACTTTAAACTGTTAATCAAAGTGTCTTCTTAACAAACACAGTGCTTTCTCCATGAGAAGTTATCATGCCAGTGGGTAAGTAGATAAAATCTTGCTTTACTTCATTACACGTAAAATGAGGGTGGTGATGGATTCCAAAGAGCTTCATTGTTTAAGTCTGCTTATACTCAATAAATTATGGGCTTTGGGTCCTATTGAGGAAGCGAAATCTTATGGTGGTTTCATATTTGTTTAAACATAAGTCTCAGAATCAGACTTGGATGTAGTTTCATTAGAATTGGAGCTCAATTTCTATAGTGTCTGTGTCTATTTTTGTGCCATGGAGACCTAAAATGAACTTGGAATTAGCCCACGTATTTCTGCTTTATTCTCTGATCGTTTGTGTGTGCTCAATAATTAATTAAACAATAAATAAATTAATTATATGCATATTTATAGGGCACA
This sequence comes from Camelus ferus, assembly GCF_009834535.1. Classification (NCBI taxonomy): domain Eukaryota; kingdom Metazoa; phylum Chordata; class Mammalia; order Artiodactyla; family Camelidae; genus Camelus; species Camelus ferus. The sequence goes on along the minus strand of NC_045713.1, from coordinate 35,251,615 downwards.
ACATATTATAGCAAGTGAACTGATTAAGGGGTTAACACTGGTGTGTGTGTGTGTTGTACAATTAATGAATAATTCACAAATATTTAAAATAAGAAGAAATGTGGTATATGCGTGAAGAAAAGATGTAGCAGACCTACCAGATGGTGATTCAGTGAGTTTCTAACCTTCTGCCTCTCCCTATTTTGACCTGATTCTCTCTCCGGACTGTTTTCATTTTAGGAGGTCACAACAGACTCACTATATGTCTGGAATGAATGGAGGCCAGAATAGGTGGTGCAAATATTAAGTGGCATCAAGAGTTGAGACAAGAAGTACTCTCCTGACCAGAGTAATTAGAAAGCTCTAGAATAGGCAATGCCTGGCTTTTTGAACAGTTAGGGTAGAAAGCAAACAGGGAAGGGAGGAAGGTGGTCGGCAAGGCTGTACATGATCAGGAAGAGACCATTGTGATAGGTGTGTGTGTGTGTGTGTGAATACAGGGAGTTTCATGTAGTGGGAGCATACAGTGGTAAGCAGTGAGGCTGAGAGGGCAGCATCAGCCAGACCCTCCAGTCGGAGCTGAGCTCCCACATAAAGCATCACAGAATTCTATAGAGGAAGCAGAAGGATGGCCTCCACCAACCCAGACATTCCCCTGCTTCATTCCAGGCATCTCTTTAAACTCTTATTTGTTGAGTTCCATTTTCTCATAGTTCTTTGTCCAAACATCTCTCCCTGCTTAGCCAGGTAACCTGGCCATTCTCTGACAGTAACAAGGATGTGCATCTTGGGAGAGACTGCCCGGAGTGTCCAGAATTACTCCAGGGCTGAGACAATGGTGGAAGTGTAAATCACACAAGAAATATTGAACTTTGGGAGCCAGCAAACAATAATATGCCACTTCATTCCACTCCTGCTGGAGGTTTATATATGTTACTGTCACTTTTATACTGTTCTCCACCACTGGTAATTTTCTCTCAATCTAATTTTTATTTCCCAAGGGTCTACCAAGGTTAAAAGTGCTGGAAAACCAATGACTATTCTTTTGCCAAGGGATAGTAAATTAAATTAACCGTTGCTGGTGGCCAGCTCTGGTCAGAACTATTTATATGTAAATAGGTGAAACCCCTCAAGGCATTTTTGCAATTATTAGTTGTTCATTCCAGATGTTGACCATAATACGAGAGGTCATGAAGAAAGCTCTGAGAACAGAGTTGGAGGAAATTTTTGCCTGGTCTTTCATTTTACTAGCTTGTTTTCTGTAGCTCAAGCACCTCTAGCCCATAGTGAAACCATTTCTGCCAGCTTAATGAGTTAAGAGTCTGAGAGTGAAGCTATTCCATCCCAGGCTGACAGTGAAAACAGGAATGGAAGGGTTAAGCCCTATTGTATGGGCATTGGTTGGCATCTTGCCCAACTCTCTCCAATCTGAAGAGTCAAATTTGCATACTGCTCCCTGAATGGCCAGCATCAATTTTATCAATAACAGGCTCCTCCCCTCAAAACTAGGGAATATTAAGGGTATTCCTAATGACTTTTCTAGGGGAGGATCTCTTTTGAGAAACATTTATAGGAATAAGGAGTCCTCCCACTGAGTGATACCATGTTTATGGAAAATATAATGGCCTGATATGCCAACTTGGTGTCTTTGGTTGGCTTTTCAATGTCAGAGGGTAATAGAGCATTGCTTCAAGGTAGCAAGTCCCAGAGCTTCAGTCCATTACTGGTTCCCCTCTCTTTCTTCTCCTGTGCCAAACAGACTCAACTCTGGCATTCGTCTTTAAGCTCCTACCGCCCACGTTATCCTTTACGCCATGAAACCAAATGATTTCTGGGCTGCCTTCACAATTTATAACCTGTTTTTATGCTTGTGAGCCCACCTGAATGACTCATTAAATCAAGCCCCTTAAGAGAGGGAATTTAAAGAAGGAAAACTGACATAAAAGAGAGAAGGAGGAATTGCCTTTCGTCCATTCTGCCACTCCTGCCGCAGGGCCTAAAGACTCTCACAGGTCCCGGCAGGTCTACCCCTGGGCTGAGTGTTGTTCCATTAGTGGCACCATTACTTAGCTGACTGGTTTACCAAATTCTCCACTCTATCCTGAAGTATCTTGAACGTGTTGAGAGAAGTAGGACTTGGGAGCTTGGCTGATGCACACTCGGTCCATCTACCCTACAAGATAGTCTTGAAAAAGATCCTTGGGGATTTTAGGACCACATTATCTTGGCCCCTGTAGAATTGTTTTCCTTTAAATTTCCCTTAGACAAATGTTCTTGGCTTTCACCAAAGTCTGAAGTATTGCTTCAGGGAACTCAATATTATTCCCATTGTTGAGAGTTTTGTCCATCCTATCTCTCCGTGGTCCCATTTGAAGCCCTGCATGAACAAGTTTTAGAATTAAATCCAGGTCCTTGTTCACATCCCGCCAAAGGAGTATGTGGAAGCTGCTGTCAAGCTAGTATTTGCTTGCCAAGCTGTCTTCCTCGATCAGCTGTGTCCTCCTGGAGGAAGAGATGCTTTCTTCTTTGCGTGAAGGCACAGTCAGCTTGCCTGCACAGGGCAACTTCTACGCAGAGAGGAGGTAAATGTATTGCTCAACTTCATACAGACACTGTGTACTTGACAGGAGGAGCCTGCCCATGGAAGGGGTGTGTGAGGAGGAGAGGGTGTTGAGGGGGTTACTAGCCCTCCCAGAAGCACTTTATAGGTTAGTGGTAGTCCTTGCCCAGGAAAATGTCTGCTCTCCCTGGGGAACCGTATAAGGGATGAGTTTCCCTTGATACCTTGACTGCCAGGGGGCTCAGAATTGATTTGCTTCCCTGGAATAAATATGCAGAATTGAAATGTAAGTCTCTGCGTTATATTTCACCCAATCTTGTCCTAACATCTGAGTTCTAATTTTGCATTTCAGTTCCCCTGAGTTGGTATCCTGTATACCTTTTGGCAATTAATTAAAAAATAAATTATGCTGTGGGAAAAGTCAATAACCTGCAGAACTAACAGACCAGTTTCTTTTCGAACAGCATGTTTCAAGCACACAGGAAATGCCTTCACTCTTCTTTTACTAGTTCCCTGCAGCTTTAGTGGTCCGTGCCTCCAGGCCAGCTGAACACAAAGCAGTTCTCATTCTGCCCAATGGTGTGGCCATTCTATGATTAAATCAGGTGGAAGAGTAACTCTCATAGCAAATTAAAGGGATGAGGATGTTGTTAAACTCACATGAAAACCTGGTCCCTTGCGGGAAAGTATTTTCCCACAGACACCATGAAATTATTTCAGAAAGAGAATATGGCCCAAGAAGAAGCCCATTCTGCCCCTGTCCCACCTGAGCAAGAGCCCTCCTGGACTAACTACCTCTCTCCTTCACCTGACCAGCAAGGAAGAAACTTAAGAGAACATTCCCCAAAGCAAAATTCCTGCCCAAATTGCTTTAAACCCCGAGTCAATGTCATTTAATTGTACATCCCTTTGCACAAATCAAACCAACCAGCCAGATACATACATGTATGACTGTATTTATATAGGCAGTGTAAGAGTGTTTATCTCTATGTTGGGGAGATTGGTATAAACGAAATGTGGGCATAGCCTCTTTTAATGGTGCACATGTGTTAGGCTGCAGGGTTCATAAATTAGCTTTTTGGAGAGTTCAATAGTAATCGTATATGCTTAATATTCACACATTGTAATTTGAACATTAAAGATCTTGAACAAAGATCACGATCTTGGAAGGTATTAAATTAGAAAAAAAATACTCCCCTCAAATTGCATTTATTAGCTCCTGATTTCTGATTTATGTTTCATTAGCCTGTGGTGATAAGTATGGAACCGTATAAAAGAAAAGCACGAATCCCCATTTTGGAACATTAAATCCAGATTTTTGACGATAATCTATTTTTGTGCTGCTATTAGGGGAGCGCCAGCTTGTACCCACATCCAGTTATTAATCTGTGAAATGTTTTCTCTCTGGTGTGTTATGTTCTTTCTAAGTCTGCTGCACTTAACCGTCACCGACTAAGTGGGCTATTAAATGGGAGCAAGAAATGAATCAATCAAGTATATTCAAATGCTCCGTCTCCAGCATTATTCTTTGACTTCATTATTTAGGCATTAAAATCCATGCAACACCGGATGTAATTGTCAATACAGAGGGGCTTGATTTGTGGGGACAAGTTCTTTTTGGCAGTTATTGTTTTAGGTTTAGAAGCACACCAGAAATCTTGCCACATGATAATATAATTAGCATGGCTTCCATAATCACACTTTTCGGTGAGATCACAGCTGGCTGTGCTTGGGGGGCTGACATTTTCATTAGAGAATGAGCTGGTCTTTGCAGTAGTACATGAAACTTTCTGCACACCAGGTCACTGGTTACACCTTGCTTTGGTGTGGAAGCACACCTCAGCACCATAGGGTAACTGATCTTACTCTGTTTACCCAGCTTAGAACAACAACAACAAAAACATAATCATGCTTAATGTTAAGAGCCAAACTGCCTGGGATTGAATCCTGACCACTTTGTAGCTGTGTGACCTTGGGCAAATTACTTAACCTCTCTGTGCCTCAGTTTTCTCATCTGAAAACGGGATGATACTAATGATAGTGTCGTCTTAGTTTTAGTTTCTTGAGAAGCAGACACTGAGACATAAGATTTGGGTGCAAGTAATTTATCTGGAAGTTTCAGAGGACTTGGGTAGGTGAGTAGGGAAGTGAGACAGGGAAGAGAAGGCAGCCAAAAAGGGTGTTATTACTAAGCCAGCTGCCAGTGAGGCAGCACAGAGGAAATGACTCTGGGAGGCGCTGATGGACATTGGATAACATGCAGCTTAGAGTCATCCCTCCGGAGAGACGAGTGAGCTGGGGTATTAGTTATCTGTTGAAGGATGTTCCCAGGGGAGGGACAGCCATGCTCGCCACACAGGAGGATAAAGCAGACTTCAGCAGCCCACGAAGCCCTGGCAAAGAAACCAGGGGCTGGAGGCTGCGAGTTGGGCATGCATGCCTGCAGTGTAAGAGTGTCAGCACCCCGGCATCTGATCCAAGTACCTACCTCCTCTGGTCCTTTTGCAAGTTCAAGGAGTGAAACTTTATAAAGGGCTCAAAACAGAGTCTAGGTTTAATAAACCAGTGCAGACGTTTACTACCTTCTACCTTATGGGGGCTGGTGTGAACACTGAACAAAACCTGAACCAGCACACTTCCTGGCACAGATAAAATGTTCAGCTAATGTTTCTTAAACAAAATACTTACCTGTATTGACTTCTGATTATACGCCATTATTTGATTAGCTTATTTGATCCTCTCAACTAGCCCTTGAAGGTAGGTGTTAGTCATGGAAGAGGTCAAAAGAGTTAAGCTAGTGGTCAAAGCATAGCCTCAGGGTCACAGCTTGGGAAGCACTGTGGTTGGAACCTGCCCGCTTCTATTCACTAGCTGTAAGATCTCAGGCAAGCTGCTGAACTCCCCTTAGCCTCAGTTTCCTCATCTGTGCAATGGGTGCAGTAAATGTACTTTCTCAAAGGGATGTTGTGACGATCAAGTAAGATTGGTGCTTATGCACATCTGCAAAGTGCCTAATAAGTAGTAGAAGAAGCGATTGTTATCATTATTATCAGGAGTAGTAGCAATAGTAAGAGGCAGACCCAAGATTTGAAGCTAGGTTTGTCTGACCATATTACATCCCACTACTTCTGACTAGATGATGGGGATACTTTAGAAGGAGTGGTGGGAAGCTTCATGCCTCTCAAGGGTCCCTACCTCCTGGTATTCATGTTCTTGTGTGATCCTATCCCCTTGAGTATGGGCTGGACCTAGATTCTGGCTTCTGATGAACAGAACACAGCAAAAGGGGTGGGATGGCACTTCCAAGTTGAGGTTACAAAAAAGGTTAGGTTGCTTCCATCTGGTCTGCACACTTTTTTTTTTATTGAAGTATAATCAGTTTACAGTGTTGCAACAATGTGGTCTGCACTCTCTTCCTCGCTTGCTCTGATGGAAGACAGTGACCATGTTGTGAACTGTCCAGTGTAGGATAGAAGGACCCCATGGCAACAGCTCTGGCCAATAGCTAAAGAGGGACTGAGGCCCTCAGTCTAACACTGCTGAGAAACTGACTCTTGCCAACAACTGTGTGAGTGATTTTGGCGAGCAGAGCCTTCACTGGTGGAGCCCGAGATGACTGCAGCCCTGGCCAGTATCTTGACAGCAGCCTTGACAGAGACTGAATTGAGGGACCCAGCTGAGCTGTGCCTGGATTCCTGGCCCACAGAAACTGTGAGATGATAAATGCTGTTGTTTTTAGGCACTAAATGTTGGGGCCATTTGTTATGCAGCAATAGGTCACTGACTAATACAGAAAGTACTAATTTCCTCTGAGTTTTCTTCTATTTCCAAGAATTGATATAGTTGATTTCCAGGCGTAGGGAGTGGTTTGGTCCTTCACCACAGTACAAATAGGAACAGTCCTTGAGTCTGGCTTCTCAATGTCCTAAAAGGCAATTCCTTTTTTTGTTGTAGTGGTATCTTGAGAGAGGAAGGTCAAAATAATGATTTTAAGAGCCACCTCAAATATGATGTTTTACACTAGTAGTTTTTAAACCTTTTTGATCCATGGAATCCTTTGTTTGAATCAAATGTGGCAGGAGGAGGTCTCTAGAAAAACAAGATGCTGTCCCAGTTGGAGGAGGATGAAGTCTTGGAATCTGGTTGGTCCTTAAAGTCTCCTGGAGCACAGGTCTAAAGCTGCTGCTTAGACCTGATTCCTCAGGAGGGACATGGATGGTGAGATAAACGCATGCTCTGATCACCCCCTTGTAGTGCTCTGGCACAGACACTAAACAGGCAGGCAGGAAGCTGTGTCTGGGAATCTGAGAGTTGGGAGGCCCTGTTTTCAGATGCAAGGGCTGCCAGGGAGTCCAGCCTGGTTGCTACATGGGTGTCAGACAGAATGAGTGCTTTGGTAAGGAGAGTGAGAACGGAAAGTCATCCCTCGGTATTGGTGGGCGATTGATTCCAGGATGTTCAAGCCCCTTGTATAAAGTATTTGCATATAACCTAGGCGCCTCCTCCTGTATCCTTTAAATCATCTCTAGATGACTTACAATACCTAGTACAATGTCAATGCTATGTAAATAGTTGCTGGCATGTGGCAAATTCAAGTTTCACTTTTTAGAACTTTCTGGAATTACAAAAAAAAAATTGATCTGTGGTTGGTTGAATCCTCAGAAGTGGAATCTATGGATGCTGAAGGCCATCTGTAAGGCTGCATTTGGAAGGCAGGATGTCAGTGGGGAGGGAATATACCGTGGCTAGAAGTGGAAAGGGCCTGCTTCCCATTTTGAACGTGAGAAGCTTCACTTGCTGACGATTACTCTGTGATGGGAAACATAACACATGGACATTTCAGGTAAGGATGCATTAAACAGATGTGGCACATGTTTCTCAAGCTTGCCTGACAATCACAGCTATGAGATAGACTGAGTTAGAATCTCGACAGTGAGGGCTTGAGAAGCTACAGATTGAACAGGCGAGTGAGGGATGAGTATCAGGCGAGTGGGGACACAGGCATTTGGTACAGGTGTACTCATTCCTGGTTTAAAACGTCCATCTGTTCATTCAGTCACCTGCTTGTCTATTTAATTATTCAACGCAGCAACTAGTATGTGTCAGACACTGTAATGCCTACATGAATGTAAAGAAAGATGATGTATGGTCCTTACCCTTTAGGGGCCCACAGGTGGGTCTGGAAATGAACAAGGAAGAGTCCTTTCTGATGTGGCAGGATGGAATTAGATCTGTGACAGAGGAAATAAAAAAGCAAAGACAACTAATATATACTGATTGCCCCAAATCTGCCTAATTTAACTTCTAATCACCAATTCTTTCTACGTGGTTATTCAAAGGGAATAGAATGTAGTTTAAATATGTCCTTGCACACTCCGTCTTAAGGATACGCCTGTTCATCTGATTGTTCCAATGATTTCAAAGGGGCATGCTGCCCCTGTACTCCTGGAATTCTAATTAGCAAGCCAAGTGGATGGACTGGGTTTTCATACATCCTTTCCCCAATGACGTCAGCTACAATCTCAGTTTTCCTGCCTGCTCTGCTCCTTCCTCAGTGACAAAATTATCCCCAGCCCCAGGAAATGAGCCCCTTGAAGGAGAATGAATAGCTTTGGCCTCAAACTGCTTTCCAAAGGTTTGCAAACAATACAACCAGAAAGTATGAGGAACTGGGTGGGTTTCTTTCTTTTCCCTTTTAAAAAATGATTGGGTCCCACTGTCTTCTGAAGATGAATATTTCTGCTGGGCAGATTTGCTTTGTAAATTACAGACTTGAGTGGCTTCCCCCCCACCCCTTCTTGCTGCTTCAGTGAACCAGGAATTAAACATACTTGCAATCATATTAAAATGTGAGGGCTCTCGACGGGTTGGAATTCTGACAACTCTGGGGCTCAAATGTATAGAAAAATCATGGTAGTGTTGACCTGATTGTTCAGCACTTGTTTGTGGGGATCTTCTGGGGACAGGTGTGCGCTAGTGACAAAAGGACACAGCAGTGACTAAGAAAGGCAGGTTGCTGTTCTCAAGGGAAAAAAATCGAGGGGTGACATAGATTTTATGCAAGTAATAAGAAATGGAATATCTAAGTGCTAAGATGAAGAAAGCATACAGTCGACAAACTGAGTGTCCACTCAGTAATGCCCGGCCTGTTCCTAGCAGTTACCAAAATAGACAGAAATTGCTGTCTTCATAGGACCTTGATTTCTGGGGGCATATGTGCCTGTGTGGGAGATTAAGTGCCATATTTTTCTTATCTATTTTGCTTGTCTGTCAGATGGTGAGTGGTGTGGAGAAAACAAAATCAAAGCAGTGGGTAAGGCGTGTGTGTGTTCTGTGTGCCCACGTGCATGCATGTGTGTGTGTCTGTGCAGATACACGCACATGTGTACATTGGTGGAGAATATGATTTTAGATTAGTTGGCTAATTCGTTTTCTATTGCTGCTGTAATAAATTACCATAAGTTCAGTGGTTTAAAATAGCACAGCTGTATTTTATTACAGTTCTGGAGGTCAAAAGTTTGAAATGGGCCAACAGGCCAGTGTCCCTTCTGGGGCCTCTTAGGGAGAATCCATTTTCTTGACTTACCTAGCATCTGAAGGCCACCTGCATTCTTTAGCTCATGGCCCCATCCTCCACTTTGAAGCCAGCATCTTCATATCTTCCAACCTCTCTCTTTTTGACTACCAGTCCTCTTACCTTCCTCCTATAAGGACTCTTGTGATTATACTGGGCCTACCTGGATAATCTGGAACAGTCTCCTGGTCCCAAGGTCCTTGACTTAATCACACGTGCAAAGTCTCTTTTGCCATGTAGGGTAACGTGTTCACAACTTCCTGGGATTAGGACATGGGTATCTTTGAGGGGCCATTATTCAGGCAACTACAGTGGCCAAGGAAAACCTCATAGAGGAGCTATTTGATCAAGGTCCTGAGGGAAATGAGGGTGCAGATCATGCAAATAGCTAGGGGAAGCATGTTATAAGAAGAGGGAGTAGCAGGTGAGTTTAGGAAGTGACTGGAGAGTTTGAGGAAGAGCACAGGGGGCCAGGATGGCTGGAGAAGGGTGGAGTGAGGGGGAGAGTGATGCCAAAAGGGCCAAAGAAAGAAATGATGGGGCTCAGTTATGTAGAATCTCAGCATAGGAACTGGCTTTTACTCCAAATGAGACAGGGATCCACTGAACCCACAGAGTATGGGGTTCGAGAGCTGCCTGTGGGTGGAGCATCTAAGTCAGACTTAGAGGGTGACAGGGTGGGGAGTCCTCCCAGAGGAAGGAAAATATGAACTGATATCTGCAGGTTTCTCAGAGAAGTCAGTATGAATTATAGATAGCATTTATTGAGTACTTTCTGTCATCTATTATGTTAATATCTTCTAGACAGACCTCATGTAACACTTGTGGTAATTATTTATCTCTTAATTCCATAATGCTGCAGACGGTCTTGAGGCAGACAGACTTACTGTTATTTTACCAAAGGGGAAACTGAGGCTGAGGAGGATTAGTATTGGGGCCAATCACTAATAAATATGATGAAGCCAGAATTTGAGCTTGGGTCCTTCCAACTCCAGAGTCTAAACTCTTTGATCTATCATTTTGTTTGGCTGCATCTTGGTTTCCAGTTGAGTGGGGAATGCGGGTCAGCCCGAGTGACCACTGGTGCTTGGAAAGGGTATTGCAGGCCCTAGTCAAGTAGGACCTCATGTTTCCTGTTGGTTCAGAAAATTTAAGTGCAAGGGATGAAGTTATGGAAGTAGAAGCACCTCAGGAAGGATCAAGACCCATTCTTTCATGTCCTACTTATTTCTTCACTAATTTGGGAGGCCAGGCAGGGGATGCACCAGAGGCAGGCACTTCTACTGTAGGCAGCCCAGGTGAGTCATGCTGGGGAGAGTGCCGGGTGTATTCATTCATGGAGTCCTGCCTGTGTGCCAGGCCCTGGGAGCTCACCATGGAGCAAGACAGAAGGGTCTCCAGGATCATGATCCTTATGGCTTGGGTGGAAGACACATAATACAGTAAGCATGTAAGGAAGATGAAAAATTCTGATTGATGTAAATGAGATAAAGCAGGAGGGCACATTGGAGAATAATCAGGGGACAATTTAGATGCATAGTCAAGGAGGGCCTGTCAGGAGAGGTGACCTTTCTTTGAGACCTGGAGAATAAGAAGACAGCAACCAGGGAAGAGCCAAGGGAAAAGTGTTGTGGGTAGAAGGAACAGCATGTGTGAAAGGTTTGTGTCAGGGCTGAGAAATGGAAATTGACCCCCATGAAATTCAACTCATGGCTGAATGAGTTTGGCCATGAGCCAGCAGAAGTCAACCGGAATAGGCCTTGAAAGCATGACAGTAGGTTTGGAATTTGCTCTGCCTGGGATGGGAAGACCAGTGGTGGTTCAGAGTAGGGAACTGCCTTAATCTGATTTACATCTCAAAAAGCTGACTGTTGAGTGTGAGGTAATTTGAACAGAGGGTACCTGGGAGCTACCACAGTCATGCAGGGGGCCTGGAGCAGAGAAGTCACATGTTGGTGGAGGTGGAGAGATGCTGATGGAGTCAAGAAGTTGGGGAGGGAGGGAGCCGAGGTGACTCTACGTTTTTGGCTTGAACAACTGGGTAGATGGTGATGGTGATTGGGGAGGACTGGAGGAGAAAGTGGTGTGAAACTAGGGGAGGCAGGCAATAATAAAAGCAAGAATTGGGGGGCCTAAATGGAACTAGAAGACAAGATGGAGAAAGCAAGGTACATAGAGGGACCAAGGCAGAGAAAGCGGAGCTGAGTGGGGTGAGGAGCGGGTGAAAGGAGGCTGAGGAGGTGGCCCACTAGTGTGGGGATGCTGCCTCATGCTCTTAGCATCTGGCATTTTTTGGCCAGTTTAAGGCCTTGGGAGAATAGAGAGTGATAACATTTTTCCTGGAAGGTGCTATGAACCCTTCCCAAGGTGGGCTGGGGACCATTTCCACACAGATGTGGACACTAAAGTAAGCAGATCCCTGGTGAGTTGAGCGTCATGTTTTGAGATGGGGAACAGGCTTTCTGGGAGACACAGGGGTTTGTTTACACCATGATAAGAACATCAGACAGTAAACCAATTGGGCTTTCCAAAGCACTTTCTGTTTTCCATTAGGGCTATTTTTCCTTTATTTAAAAAACTCTTTATTGAAGTATAGTATCCATTCAGAAAAGCACATTTACATAAGCGAGTGGCTCAGTGAGTTTTCACAAACTGAATACACCCATGTAACTATCATCCAGACCAAGAGATAAAATATTTTCTGCCAAAGCATTTTGAAATTTCCAGACCAGAGAGCTCTTTGAGGTCTCTCCTGTCAGCATCCCAAATCAGGCACCAAACCCGACTTCAGTCAGCCAGTCCCCGTGGTGTATGTGCGGAAAGTCGATTCCCCATGCCCTCGGGGTCAGCCCCGTGAATTTCCCTGAATCCCGCATCCCTTGCCCATGTTCCGTTCACCGGCAGCTCACCTGGTTTGCCCAGCATTCTCAAATGAGACACTAGCATTTAGGTTTCTTGGGTTTTTTCATTGGCTGAGGACATAACCCCCTTCATGGAAGCTCCTCCTTAATCAACTTTATCCGAAACATGTAGACGTACATATTTTACATTCTCCTTGTTCATGGTAGCTAGAAGCATTACAAAGAACCTGGAATTTCCAGTGCAAGCCTTCGATTTTTAGGTCTGAGAAGATTATCTGGGTAGAGAATGGACAGAATAAAGAGTGAGGTCTTCTAATTAAATTTTTTTTTTTTTTGGAGGGAGTGGAGTCAAAGATTCTTTGCTGTGCCAACGATTAGGAAATGCTTTTGTGGTTTCTTCTTTTCCTCTGAGATTTGAATACCCTGCAGGGCGGGGGGATGGGGGGCTGTCACATGGTGGTAAAGAGCAGGGGCCCTGGTGTCAGGCCCGGTTTCAAATCCTGCCTTTCACTGTTGCCAGGTGTGTGAACTTGGCTATGTACTTAACCTCTCTGAGCCTCCGTTTTTCCATCTGTAAAATGGAGGTCTTGAGAAGTACCATCCCATATGAAGATGAAAGAATAGATTACATATCAGGTGTTTGGTGCAGTATTTTTATTACCACTAGCATGATTATTATTATCATTAAAGTAGTGATAATTACCATTAGAACAATGTGAAAATGATTGCTGTTGTGGTTATTATGATTGTATTTACTCTTGCCATTTGGCAGGTGGTAAAACTGAGACCCAGATTAAGTGACTCGTCCAAGGCCACAGGGCAGTGACTGTCCCCTGACTCCCAGGCCACCGCTCTTAGCACTTACCACGTTTCCCCCATTAAGCACACCCAGGCCCCTTTCTCAGGCCATCTGGTCACTGATGGCAGCTCTGATAAAGCAATGGGGGCAGCTGACAGCCTGAGAAGAGAGACTGGGCAGCCCTCTGTGCTGGGCATCATTTAATTAGATGACCTCCAAAGCTGGCTTTTCCCGACCGACCGCCCGGCCTCCAGAAGATCAGCATTAAGGAGTTAATGGGGCTTGGCTGAGGCGATGGGCCATCTGTTCTTAATTACCCAAAATGCATGAGACTGAGGGCAGGCTGGCGTGGGGGCGGCCGGGCACTGCCAGCGTGGTCCAGTTGGCTGCCCTCTCTCAGCTGCCTGGCCTCATGCCTCCCAGCAACCCCGGGTCCCCAAGTCCCTCAGTTTGCCTTCTCCTGTTCCTCCTGCCTCCAAGACTGAGAAGCAGGAGTCTGTGTCTAGAAACCCTAAGTGAGAGATGGGAGCAGAAGTGGGGTATCTTAGGTCCAGTTCTCCAGATGCAGAGCCTGAGTTAGGGATTCTTGTGCAAATGGTTTTTTGGGGTGGAACTGAAAGGGGAGTAAGGGAGGTGGGACAGGGCAGAATTGCTGAGCAGGATGGAAGCTGGTGTCACACTGGCCCGTGGGGAGCTCTGGAGCTTGAATTGCAGCATAGAGTTGGTCCTACCTCAGTGCAAGGGATGGGGAAGCAATTCTCTGGAGGGGGAGGGTGGCTATGAGTTGCTGTAAACTGATTCTTGCAGCAGCTGGGGGAGGGATGCACCCACCAGAAAGGAAACCGGGTTGGGGTACCAAGAGGAGGGTGGGACCCTCTGAACAAGGTGGACCCCTGAAAAAGAATCCCCTTTGGAAAGAAACCAAGCCTCTTTTCTGCTTTTTTTCCTGACAGGAAGCTGAATTATGTCCCTTACTCCCCAAGCCATGACCCACGTAAAGCCCTTTCTGCTGTTCCTCAGAGGCAGATGTGGTAGCTTGTCAAGAGAATGGACTTTGCACGCAGGTGTGGGTTTGAATCTTGGCTCTTCTGCCCACTGGCAGCTGACCTTGGGAAAGATAGCTGGCCATTTTGAGCCTCAGTCTCCTTGCCTATAAAATGGGAATAATAGTACTTCGTACTTTGGAGGACTTTCTGTGAAGAATTAATGAGATGGTGCATATAAAGTACTCGGAACATGCCTGGCACTTAGGAAATTCTTAGTTCATGCTGGTGGTCCTTCCTTCTCTTCCTCCTCCTCCTTCTTCTCTCCTCCTACTATTAGCGCTGTTGCTGTTGGTAGAGGTGGTGGTGTTGCTATCCCCTGGCAAGTTAATGGACTTGGTTTGGAGTGAGGGACAGTTCAGTTCAGGGGAGGAACCCAGACCCTTTCCCAGGTGATGCCGTGATGTTTATGAGGCAATCATAAAAATCCACATTTGCCAAGAGGCACATGAAAAGATGCTCAGCATCACTAATTGTCAGAGAAATGCAAATCAAAACCACAATTAGCTATCACCTCATACCTGTCAGAATGGCTCTCATCAAAAAGACCACAAATAATAAATGTTGGCAAGGATGTGGTGAAAAGGGAACCCTAGTACGCTGTTGGTGGGATTGTAAATTGGTGCAGCCACTATGGAAAACAGTATGGATGTTCCTCCAAAAACTAAAAGGAGAACTACCATGTGATCCAGCAATTCCACTCCTGGGTGTATATCTGAAGAAAATGAAAATACTAATTTGAAAAGGTACATGCACTCTAATGTTCATAGCAGCAGTATTTAGAATAGCCAAGACATGGAAGCAACCTAAATGTCCATTGACAGATGAATGGATAAAGAAGTTGTGGCATACACACACACACACACACACACACACACACACACACACACACACACACACACACATACACACACACATTAGAATACTACTTGGCCATAAAAAAGAATGAGTTTTTGCCATTTGCAACAACATGGATGGACCTGGAGGATATTATGCTTAGTGAAATAGTTCAGACAGAGAAAGACAAATACTGTATGTTATCACTTACTTGTAGAATCTGAAAAATAAAACAAACTAGTAAATATACCAAAACAGAAACAGACTTACAGATATTAGAGAACAAACTAGTGGTTACCAGTAGGAAGAGGGGAGTAGGGAGGGGCAAGATAGGGATATGAGGTTAAGGGGTACAAACTACTATGTATAAAATAAATAAACTACAGGGATATATTGTACAACACAGGGAATAGAGCCAATATATTACAATAACTATAAATGGACTATAATCTTTAAAAATCATGAATCACTATGTTGTACACATAAAACTTACATAATATTGTAAATCAACTATACAGCACTTAAAGAAAACCCATGTTTGTGTATGCTGGCAAGTCCTTGGTCTTCCCCTGTGACCCCTCAACAGACAACATGGTCGAGTGGAAAATATGAGGTCAGGCAGCACAGGATTCCTGTGGATACTCTGCCTCTTGTAAGCTGTGTGGCCTTGGGCAAGTTACTTGTCCTCTCTGAGACACAGATTTCTTATCCTTAGAATACCCAGTTAGCAGTGATGTTGCGAAGATTAAATGAGATGATGCCTCGAGCTTAGGTCATGCACACTGTAGAAATGCACAATCTGGGCTGGTCTGGTGTTCCGGCATATTGTAGGGTGCTTAAAAATTGGTTTCTCTTCTCCCATTAAATGCTGGTGGATTTGGAGTTGGATTTGGACTGAGTTCAGCCACTTCTATCTTGGACTATGGAACATTTTGCTGATCTCTGGTCTCAGCCACAGCTTTGGGCCCCTTATATGTGAGAGCCCTGAGTAAGGTTTCTGCTGTGGTGCTTCTGATCAAGGCTCTGGCTGCTCCAGGCTGCTGTGTGCTCAGGTGTCAGAAAGACTTTGGTTCAAAGTCCTGTTCTGCCACTTTGTGAGCTGTTTCCTTAATCTTTCAGATCCTACAGTCTTATCTGTAAAGTGGAACCATTATGTTTTTCTCAGCATTGTTGTACAGATTAAATTAGATAATGCATTTCCGTCCTGCACCTATCCTCTAGTGAAAGGAGAATCAATGTCAAAGGATGTCATTAATGATCTCGAGGAAAGGACCCTATCTTGGCAGCTGTTTGATGAAAACACTCAGAATGTTTCAGTGATTCTAAAAAAGTTAATTCAACAGGCAGAGCTGCCTTGGCCACCTCCATTCGATGGCTCCACGCTTGATTCAGTTGCATCCTGAGATCTCAGCTCTCGAGTCCAGCTACCTGGTGCACACTGCGGGCCATGAGCTGAGCGTGCTTGTGAAGACGTGAATGTTGCATGTCCCTGTGATCATGGTGGGGTTTGATGCCTGGGATCCCTGTGGGCTGATGGAGATGGTGTTTGGAGATGAACACTGGGTTCTAAGTAGAGTGCCAGGAACGCTGGGCAGTATTACAGCCCGATTTCACTGCAGAGCTCCTACTTGCTGTTCTGAAAATGGCATCCCTCCCTCTCTCCCACCTCTCCATCTGGCAGGGGCTGAGGTTGTCATTAGTGATGTTTACCAAATATTTCCAACTTTCCCGTTTCCAGTCCTTGGAGAGGATTCTGTTTCCCCATCGACTTTAAAGTTAGATGTGAGCATGGGACCTGCCAGTGGTCCCAGCAAGCCTCTGTGGCCAGATGGCACAAGTACGAATCAGTGTCTGTTCTGTCCTTTAGAGATTTGAGGTTTGCTTGTTACTTCAGCGTAACTGATGTGTCTTGACCCACACACTTGATGGCTGTGTACAAGACCCAGGAGGGCCGGGGCAGGGGCTGGGGTGGTCTGCCTACTTTTGTTCACTGTCCTATTCCGAGGGCCTAGGACAGTGCCTGGCTCATATGAGTGGTTGATAAATACTTGTTGAAGAATGAAAGAAAGGCCTTGGGATCATCTGATCTAAGTTTGATCCTGGTTTTGTCACTTACCAGCTTTGTGAACTTTGGGAGTTCACTTAACCTCTGCAATCCTTAAATTCTCTCATCTTTGGAATGGGAGTATTAGTCCTGACCATGCTACGGTGGGATTTATTGTGATAACGTGGAAGTTTCTGGCACAAAGTAGGCACCCGCTACATGACGGTTAACAAAAGTCTTCTACTTTGAACAGAGAAGGAAGGGATGGAGGAGAGGGGACTGAGTCTGTACAAGTATTTCTTTCTGTAGGAAGGATTCAGGTGGGAAGGAACTTGTAGGCAGCGTTGATGGGGGAAGGAGACCCCAGTGACAAGTGGCCCTGAAATCGAGGAGTTGGGGAAGGGAAGGACAGAAAAAGCAAGGGGCAGGCAGAGCTCTCTCTCCAGAGCCCAAGAGAACTAATTCAAATGGCACAAAACATCCCCAAATATTTGAGCAGAAGCCATAGCTAGTACGTTTTTAATTACCCTGCCAATAAAGATTCCTGGGCAGAACGGTCTTCGATGCATAGTAATGTTTTGCAATGTTTTTAGTAATTGGGTTAAGATAATTTATTAGAGTACTGACTGGATGTGTTTCAATAATTGCTAAGACTGGAATATTAGCCTTTCCTCCCTGAATGCAAATTACTCCCCAATGGGCCAAAGCGTTGGAGAATATAGTTCTGAATATGCAAATCATTTTGAGACAAATTCCAAAGGCTGACGTAGCACCTACGTGAATATTTATTTTAAATTGTACTTGGAAGCTTCCTGAACTGTGAGTCCTGTGTTGGGGGCCTGTTTTGTTGGTGAGGTCACAGGCTGTGGTGGGTTGATCTACTACTGTTTCTATTAAAATTAAAGGAAACCTGAGTGCAGATGGGAGGTGAGGAGGGTCAGTGAGGGCCCCGCTGAGGTCACTACCAGCATGAGAGACCCAGCTAATGGCTAAAACAGATTTTTTTCCTCATTTCTGTTTTCTCTGCTGAGCGTGTTGGGGAGAGAACAACCTAACCCTCTTTAAGAGCAATAATCAGCAGAGGAACTAACAGAAGAATTGAGAGGATGGGAGTCTTGCTCGGGGGAAGGGGGCACGTTTGCAATCAAGATATGAAGATAATAAGCTTCCTAAGGTTAATTTGGCTTATCTGGCATGAGCACAGCGTCGGGGAAAAAGAACTCAGGAGAAGCTTTGTGTTGTTGGGAAATACAGTAGTAGAGGGAGTTGCATGTATGGCCCATTGACAGTGCCAGGACAGGGTCACATTATGTGTGTCCAATTCATTTAACCCTCACAACAGCCCAATGAGGGGCGCTGTTATCATCCCCATGAAGAAGGTGAGTCTTGTAGAAATGAAGCATGTTGGCTAAGGTCTCCCTTTTTATAAGTGGAGGAGCCAGAGTCTGAACCCGGAACTTGGAACCCGGAGCTCCTGCGCTGAACCAACAGCCTATATTACAGTCACCATTTGCTTAACTGTCACCGTCTTTGAGCCCATTACACGCACTGGTACATTTCACTGTTGAAGTGTTCACTAGGATGTGTGCCACTGCAATTTGAAAGGTGAGGAACAAAGGGGTAGGATCTGTGGATGTCTGATTAGTGGTGAGGCTGGTGTTGGTGAGAAGGGTGGTGGTGATTTAAATGGGAGTGGGAAGGCACATTGGGCATATTGGGTACGGAGGCAGAGAAAATGTGTTAAAGCTGTAGACCTGGAAACATACCCACGGCCCTTAGCTTCCTCATTCACAAAATGGGGTTGATAATTGCACCAGCTTCAGAGGTACTTAGCACCGTGCTTGACACATAAGTGCTTAAATATTGGGTATTAATATTCCTTGTAGGGGATAATAATTGGGATTTTCCGAATACTTAAGAAATGTGAAAGCACAATAACTGTACACCATTTGGAAAGTCGTTTAACCTACATCTTCAAAGAGTAAATAAACCTTTATAAATATACTCCCAACCCAGGAAAAAGACTTAAGGCATAATAGTGAACTGTGGGCCCACAAGAAAGAAATGAAAGTCATCATGTCCCAGTGTTAATTTGCAAAATAACTAGAATCTGACCTTAATTCTTCCACGTTTATATCTCCTGGGGCTGCCTGGAGATAGATATTTTCATAGAAGACAGTGAAAAACAAATAAGAATGGGGTTGCTGAGTAGTACCACTGTTCTCTCCATCACACTGAGTATTGACAGCATCTCCCATTATCCCCACATCTGTGCAAAATAGGTAAAGAGAAGAGTATGATACCCATTGTACAGGTGAACAGTGAGGCTGAGAGAGGACAAAGGACTTTCTTATGATCACAGAGTGACCAAGGAGAAGAGCAGAGGCTTCTCACTTTGGATTTCCTACACTTTCCCAATTCTTTCCAAGAATCTTGGTGGAGGGAACTGGGTCCTAAACTGGCATCTGGACTTGTTGAAATTGTCACCGTTTCCTTACCATTGCCAACATCACCGTCACTACGGGACACATTGTCAAGACTGTCACCACCACCACCACCACCACAGTCAAGGCAGTTTCACCAAGTGTCTTCCTCCAAATGAGCCCTCACATCAGCTGAGATGCTGTTTGTTAATTCTGTCACCCTCCCCAAGTGAAGAAGGCTAGTCTATATAATAAGAGGTGGTTATGGCTTCCCCCAAAGTTTCCTAATAGATGATAAATTATGAAGAGAACATTCTTTGCTATGTAATTAATGGAAATTTACCATTTTTAAGCTTCCTCTGGGAAATTTTCCATGTCAAATGAATTTGCCAGTGGGACCCGAGAGGGAGGATATCACAACTGTTCCAGTGTGTACTTCTTCATTAGTCGGCTGCTGGAGGTTAGATTTTTAGTCACGTCTTTGGGTGACTTTGATCTCTGATGACAGTGTTAACTCTATTTGCTCCTTGGTATCACTCTGGTATTTTAGAACAGTCTTTTAAGATAGCCTTGCTAATTATTTTGCTGGAAGTTTAATTAAATCTCTTCACAGAGGAATATGCTATCTTGGGGAATGGCTGCTAAACATAAGTCAAATTGTGAAGAAAAAGGGAGGCAGGGTAGATCCATATGCCCACAAAGAATGGAGCAGGAGATAGATTTCAGTTACTAAAGGGATTTACCGGAATTCAAATCCCTTTGTTTGAACCATGTTCAACCTTGGCGAGGATTCCAAGTCTGTTTTAATTTTACATTTGGAACAAGATGTATTGTAATCAATCCATTAATGTTTTTACTTGGTTCTACTCTGGGATCATAGCAATAAATAGACAAAGTTGATCTTCTGGGGCTCATGGTTTTGGTAGAGAAGAAATAGAGAGAGAGGTGTTGTGTTTGAAATATAGAAAGTCAGATATCCAAGAATATTCATTGTGGTGATGTTGGTAATAGGAAAATTCTGGAATAAAAACCTTCTAAGGGAATGAAGTAGATTCATTGTGTGATATGGAATGTTCTCTAAGATATGTTTAAGACGAAAAAACAAAGTAACTGAATGATATAGAAAAGAGATTGGCAAACTTCTCCTTAAAAGGCCAGATGGTAACTGTTTTACACTCTGTATGGTCTCTGCCCTGTCTTATGAATGCAGCCATAGACAATATATAAAGGGGTGGGCATGTGTTTCAATAAAACCTTATTTATGTGCACTAAAATTTGAATTTCAAAATTTTTCATATGTCACAAAATATTACTCTTCCTCAGTTTTTTTCCCCCAACTATTAAAAAATGTAAAAATCATTCTTGGCTTGCTTGCCATACCCAATGCAGGAGTCAGGCTGGGTTTGTCCAGTGGGCCATAGTTTGCAGACCCCTGGTGTGGAACTTGTTACTTGTGTATAAATACCCTTGCACACACCACACACACTTATACTCACACATACCAAATATAGGTGTAATGTTTTTGAAATACCTCTTGGTGATTAATTATTTCCTCAGAAGCCAGTTTCTTTCTTCGCAGAACCTCATGGCTTATGAAAGCTAAGCCACAGGGCTGTTGTCCCAGAGAAGGAGAGAGCCACATGGAATAAAACAAAGAGGTTCAATCCTGAGTCTCAAAGATGCCTTATTTCTTTTTTTCCCCAGTAAATGGCAAGACAATACTTCTCAAAGCCAAACTTCATTACGAGGTGAAGATTTTTGTGCATTTGTTTGTTTGCTCTTTCTTTCTAAACTCCAAAAAGATTTTTATGCACCAAAGTGCAAGCCAGGCCAACGTAGACTGTCAAGTTTCGTGACCAGCCATTGCATCCTGCTTGGTGGAGGTGCTGGAGGAAGCCTCTCTGGTCCTGGAAAGAGCAGTAGAGCAGGCGGGAAGGAGAAAGATGTGTGTGTCTTGGACGCCTGATTCCTGATGGATACACTGGAAGTGGTGCCAGAATCAGAAAGATAAATCCGGGGGCCTTTCAGAGCGTGGTGGGGCCCTTTCCTGATTTTCTGCAATGCAGAGTGAATATTTTTATACCCGTTGTGTTTAGAAGCCCTACTTTTAGTTTGGTGAAGAAAATGCCACAAAGGAGTTGAGGGGGTGGTGCAGCCTGTGTCCAGAGGTCCCCACAAGTCCCTGCAGGGGGATGTGGAGATGCTGGGAGAACCTAAGGACCACTTGGGGTCAGAGCCAGGAGGGCTCAGAAGACAGGGACTTTGTAACAAGAGGCAAGTGGCCAGAAACAGAAGTGGGTCCCAGTATGATACTCCAAACTTCAGGGGACCTTAGCATCCTTTCCAGATGGATGGGGACAAACCAGCCCTAGCCATAATGTTGCAGGTGCCAGAAAAGTCCCAGAGGAAATCTGGTGGACCTGAGACTTCCTTCTTCTACTTCTGTGAGGACACATACACATTATTCTGTACCCATGTGATGTCTTGTGGAAGAGAGAAACAGTCTTGGTATAGAGTCTGAACCTCAGATTTGACTGAATATTTACCCCAAAGAGTCTGAGCTAACTCAAGACTTTTGAACTTCCTGAGATGAGGATATAAAAAAAGGGCATATGTACTGTTTTTCACACTACCTAGTGGAATGGGGCTCTGAGCAAGACGAAATCAGGGAATACAAAGTTTGCTGCATTTTAAAAAAGACTTTATTTTATTTTATTTTGAAGCAGTTTAGGGTCACAATAAAGTTGAGAGGAAGGTACAGAGATTTCCCACATACCTCCTGCCCCCACAGCGCACAGCCTCCTCCACTGTCAACTCCCTGGAATGGTACATTTTTGACTAAGTTGGAACCTATCCTGACATCAGAGTCTCCCAAAGTCCATAGTTTACCTTAGGGCTCACTCTTGCTGTCGTACATTCTATGGGTTTGGACAAAAGTACCATGACATGTACCCATAGAGTATCATAGTATCATACAGAGTATTATCCCTGCCCTAAAAATCGTCTGTGCTTTGCCTTTTCGTCTCACCCACCAACTCTGTCCCTGGAATCTGCCCCTGCAGATCTTTTTTTGTCATTTCCATAGTTTGCCTTTTCCAGAATGTCATATATTTGGAAGCACACAGTATGAAGCCTTTTCAGATTGGCATCTTTCATTTAGTCATACGCATTTAAGATTCCTCCATGTCTTTTCATGGCTTAATAGCTCATTTCTTTTTAGTGCTGAAAAATATTCCACTGTCTGGATGTACCACAGATTATTTATTCAGTCATCTACTGGAGAACATCCTGGTTGCTCGTAAGCATTGGCAATTACAAATAAAGCATTCATAAACACCCATGTGCAGGTTTATATGCAGACGAAAGTTTTCAACTCCTTCAGGTAAATACCAAGGAGTGAGATTGCTGGGTCATATGATAAGAGTATGTTTAGTTTTATAAGAAGCTGCCAGACTGTCTTCCAAAGAGCTGTACCATTTTGCGTTCCCACCAGCAGTGAATGAGAGTTCCCGTTGCTCCACATCCTCACCAACAATTGGTGTTGTTAGTGTTCTAGATTTTGGTCAGGTATCTCGCTGCTGCTTTAGTTTGCATTTCCCTGATGACATATGATGTGGAGCATCTTTCCACATGCTTATTTGCCATCTGTATATCTTCTTTGGTGAGATGTCCAATACAGTTTTTGACCAATTTTAAAAAATCAGATTGTTTGCCTTTTTATTGTCAAGTTTTAAAGAGTTCTTTGTATACTTTGGATTATAGTCCTGAATCAGATGTGTCTTTTGCAAATATTTTCCCCCAGACTTATCTTCTCATGCTTTTGTCTTTCATGGAGCAGAAGTTTTTAATTTTAATGAAGCCCAGCTTATCAATTATTTCTTTCATGAATCGTGTCTTTGGTAGTGTATCTAAAAAGGCATCACCATGCCCCAAATCATCTAGGTTTTCTCCTGTTATCTTTCAGGAGTTTTATAGTTTTGTGTTTTACATTTAGGTCTATTATCCATTTTGACTTAATTTTTGTGAAGGGTGTGAAGACTGTCTGGATTTATTTTTTGCCTGTCCAGTTGTTCCAGCATCGTTTATTGAAGGAACTGTCTTTGTGCCACTGTTTTGTCTTTGCTCCTTTGTCAATGATTTATTGACTCTATTTGCAGCATTTTTTCCACATGTGAGTTGAAGTGGGTAAAGTTTCATTCTTCTACACATAATGCTTATGTATTCATCCCGCATCTTGGAAGTATAAATAAGAGATATGGTTGTCCTTGGGATGTGTATCCCTGGGATCAAGAGGTGAGAGAGGACTTACTATTTACTTCTTTCTTTGTTGCACTTGTAAATGATCACTGTAGTCTAAACAAGAGGTGGTGGGTAGTCTTTTATATCATAGTTTGAAGCTAGGAATTGATTCTATATGTGAAGGGTGTGAGCTGAGCAGTGTTCTGGTTAGGCTTGTATGATTAAACAGATTGCCTAGTCACTAGTCTAGAAGAGAGGTCGGGATGGGTAAGACTTGGAGCAGCAAGGAGGCTGTTGGCATAATCCAGGAGAGAGAAGGTGAGGGTGGGAACTGGGGTAGTAACAGCAGAGAGAGATTTGGGAGATAATTAGGAGTAAGCTCAGATCTAAAGACAAAGAAGGGATCAAAGAAACAGAAAGCATCTCAGAAACTGTAACTGGAGAAACAAATAGAATAAGAAGAAGTAATCCAGGTGCAAGGCCCATCTATTTTATTGTCTTATATATTGCCTGTCTCTTACATTGAAAGTAGTTAAAATTTATATTTACCGCATCTCTTGAAAATGCCCAAAAGGAGATTATGTACATAATGTACAACAAAATCATCAGTAAGTCTCTTTTTCCCACCTCTCTCCCTCCCTCTCCTTCCTTTCCTCCTCCTTCCTTCATTTCCTCTCTCTTCTCCACTCCCATCAGCATGCCTGGCACTGACCCCAGCTCCTCATTATTCCTTCCACCCCTCCCTAACCTTTCTCTTCAAAAACCTAGTCTTTCTTAGCTCTTCTCCTCCATATCCCTTGACCCTCAAAATTCTGGATCTGTGCCCTTTCTGACATAAATCATTCTAGCCTTTCTGTCTCCTTTCTCTTCTTCAGGTTTGCCCCACTAAGTGGTTAGGAGAGCAGGCTGAGAGTCAGAATCCCTGGATCTGCATCCTGGCTCCACAACCAAGTAGTTAAGTGACTTGAGCCAGAACTGTAACTGTCTAAATGTCTGTGTCCTCATGTGTGAAAGGAAGGCCATTGACCATATTACCTCTTTCACTGGGTTGTTGCAAGGATTAAATGAGATAATACTTACAAAGCTCACCACAATCCTTGCCATATTACAAACCTGGATTAAATGGTAGCAATTATCACAACAATCAATATTGTCCTGATTAACACAAGAAATGCCCCAATGCAATCAGCAGCTGCTTAAGCAAAAGAGAAACAAAAAAGCAAAACCTCCAAAACGAAATCAAACAAACAAACAGAAAAGAAATCCTCAAACAGAACAAAACAAAAACCTCATAACATGGAGTAGAGAAAGGTTTTGAGTACTCAGACCTTAATGTGCATGTGTTTTTTTTCACTTTTAAAATACCATAATGATTCTCTCCTGGTATTATCTATTGCAGCATAACAAATGACCCCAAAATGTAGAAGTTATAAACAACAGTTTATGTGGGTGAGGAATCTAGGAACAGCTTAGCTGGATCTGATGCTTCTGGGTCTCTCATAGGCGGCAGGCAAGGTGTCAGCTGCAGCCTTAACATCTCAAGTTCAACAGGGGCCCAATCTGCTCCCAAGCCCACTCAGTGTTTTTTGGTAAGATTTGGCTCCTCATGGGCTGTCAGACAGAAAGTCGCAGTTCTTTGCTGGCTCTTGGCCAGAGGCCATCCTCCCTTCTTTGCAGCATGGCTCTCTCCACCAGAGCAAGCATGTGAGAAGAGCCAGAGAGAATAATAGCAAGATGAAAATCACAGTCTTTTGTAACCTGATAACAAAAGTGACATCCCATCACTTTGGACATATTCTGTTTCTTAGAAGTGAATCTCCTGGTAAGGGGAAGCCATGTTGAAGCTTCCCCCCATAGCCCCCTAATCGTTTCTCCTGTGTCCCATCCCTTAATGCCAGCTGTCTTCTGAGAATACATCCCGTTGCACTGCACCTGATCACTCACTGAATATTATTGTCAGATTTCAGGAGCTTCTCCATCATGATCCTCTCTGGTTCCTAAAGAGAAGCTGTTTCCTTCTGTCAGTTTAAATCAAAACCTGCTTGAGATCAGGACTGTGTATGTCCTGCTGCAGAGAGAGGCAGGGTACTCTGGTGCTATTAGTGATCGCTTGGTGTTCTGACCTCCTATTCTGAGAAAACTGAGGGAATTAACATCAAGGTGGCCAGTTGAAGGGCCATTGCATTTTCTGGAACATACTACAGTGAAATTTCCCTCTTCCACAAAGATTGGAGGTGGGAAAAATGAAGGATGCTCATGGTGAGAGGTATTGATTATGGAGGATGTATATTAACTGGTTATTATCATTACTGGTAATTACCATTGTATTATGAGATTGCTAGTGAGGAGAGAAGATGGGCTTGTCTTCTGAAATTAGACTCATTTACTTCCCATTGGGGTTGCTGCTTTGGGACATTTCCAGTGAAATCTGCCCCAGGAAAGGGGAGATCCAAGTGGATATTTAGAGCTGGAGCTAAGTTAGAGACAGCCCAGATGTGCCTCTCAGTCTTCTTGTCAGACAACAAAGAGCTTAGGTATGGTTTGGAAGAGACAGCTGGAAAGAGAGAGAAACCACAGCAAGCATTCTAATAAGGAAAAACTACTACTGTAGTTCTGCTTCTAATAATACTAATTAGAAATGCTAATAAAAATTGTGCTAGTAATTTTTCATTTCTAATTCAATAGAAAAATCCAAACAATACATAAACAAGATTTTTTTTTTTCACATGTCAGAAAGTCTAGACACCTGTGGCTTTTGTTCAGTGCCTCAGCAATGAAAGGCCAGAATTTTGTGATTTTTTTTTCTTCCCTCATGGCCACAAAATGGTTGCTATGCTCTTAATGTCACATCTACATTCAAGTTAAGAAGAAGTTAGGGATGGCAATGCTGCAACTGTTGCTCTTATCAGGAGAGCAAAAATATTTCTCAGAATCTGTATGCCTCCCCCCTACATACTGGCTTAATGCCTCATTAGCTACAGTCACACCTGGCTGCAAGGGGATCCGGAAAGTGAGTGTTTACCTTTTCTTTGCTGGGACAGTGGAAAGTGGCATGAAAGCAAAGAGGATTGATACTGTTGTTGGGTCAGCCAAATAGTAATGCCTGCCTCAGATGTTATTCTAAACCATATATATCATAATATATTCAAGTCCTAAAAGTAATAGTAGTTAATGAGTCTGGAATAATACTAGTAAGTCAGGATTTGACTCTATGTCTATTGCCCAGAGCCTGACCTCTTGATCATGACACAATATTGCTCTGTTCTGGAAGCATTTACTGAGAGGCTCCTGCATGTCAGGCCCTGTGTTGGGTACTAAGGATCTGAGAGTTCCTGTGCTTGAAGTGCCATCATAGCACCAGGGGTGAGGAAGGGAGGCCTGGTTGCAAGGATTAAATGAGGTCTCATTGGTCAGTGCTTGGCACGTGCTTATCTTGTCATCATCTGCCAGCTCAATCAATTGCTACTTATTTTTCCTAACTTTTTTTAGACTTTTAAGCTTTTTACATCTTTACCTTAAAAAAAAAACTTTTTAAGGTATAATTTACATACCATAAAATTCACCTATTTTAAGTGCACAGTTTAATAAATTATAAATTTGTAGACTTATGCAACCATCACCACAGCCCAACTTTAGAACATTTCTATCACCCTGAAAAAAAAAAAATCCCTTCTGCTCTTTGCAGTCACTACCATTCCCATCTCCAGATAAGTAACTATAATCTCTATTCTGTCTCGTGGATTTAGCGTTACTGATATTTCTAAAGAAATTATACAACATGTGGTCTTCTGCATCTAGAATCTTTCCCTTAGCATAATGTTTTTGAGGTTCATGCATGTTGTAGCATATTTCTGTGTCTCATTCCTTTTTATTGCTGAACTGTATTCCATTGTATGGGTATGCTACATTTTGTTTATCCGTTCACCAGTTGATGGACATTTGGATGGTTTCAGTTTTTGGCTATTGTGAATAATGTGCTCTGAGCATTTATCTAAAGGTCTTTTGTGGGCATATGTTTTTGCTTCTCTTGGGTAGATACTTAACATATGATATTGCCAGGTCCTTTCTACATATGGTAAATTTATGTTTAACATTTTAAGAAACTGCTAAACTGTTTTCTAAAGCAACTGCATCACTACATATTTCACATATAGCGATATAGGGAGGGTTTCCAGTCCTGATTGCATCTTATTACCAAAGACAGTTTACAACAGTAGTTAAAAAAACCAACTTTGGTTTCGTGGCACCCTGATTCAGTCTCTGCTCTACAATTTTTGACTTGTGTGGCTTTGAATAAGCTATTTCAGCCTCAGTTTTCTGCTTTGTAAAATGGAAATAATACCCCACCTCTTTTTTTTGTATGGTGGCTCGAGAGGACTAAATCAGATTACTGGCCCAGCGTCTATCATATAGCAATTTGTGTATTAGCTCTTATCGCTATGAATAAATTTCTGTGTGTTTGTTGGTTGATTGGTTGGTTGGTTTTGAAAAATTATTTTACCTGTGGTAAAGTAGAAAAAAAAAAACCTTAATATTTGGATTCAATAAATTAGTACAACCTGCCCCATTTAGGGGAGTGATTTGGTGCAAACTTCCCAGTTTTGAGAACAGAAAAGGTGTTGGGCTGGTTGAAATTTCTCTGGGAACAAAGTGGATGACTTCATGTCTCCTCCCTTTCCCAGTTCCTCCAATTCTCCAGCCACATTCTTGGGCTTTTTTCTGCTTTTCTGACTGTACGGTCAGGGGGCCCCTGGGTGCCATGTCCCATTTTTCTGTAGCTGTTTTTCCCAGTCCAGTTTCCTGCCCTGTCCCAGGCAGTACACAGAGAACCATCTGCCTTTCATGATCTCTGCTCATCTTTGACCCAGGGACGACCTCTCCTCGCCATCACTCAGGAAGTGCCATTGTACCTGAGTGCTAAAGCCATTTCTGCACAATGTAATAGAAAGTGATTGTACTGTAGTTTCTGAAACATAAAATGGGTTCTGCAACCGATGAGAAATAGAGCATCACATGGCCCTAGTCATTTGGAATAACTGATCATGGCCTGTCACGTGAACTCATCGAAACACATGGCTTTCAATTAAAGCAAACAACCGAAAAAAGCCAAGAGAAAAGTCCCAGGAAAATGCAGTTTGCAAGTTGCTCAATATTTGTTTTGAATTTCTACCCTATTTCAAATGCCATCTTGTAATGAGAGCACAATTTCCTCTCTCTGTCTCCCTCCCCCTTTCCCTCCTCACTCTTTCTCTTTTCACTGGAGGTGAGAGGGGCTGTCTTGTATTCTCAGGGATGTCCAGCTGATGATGGTCCAACTCAACTTCAGCTCATCTAGAGGTCCCAGCTGGCTTCCAGCACACAGACTGTGTCACTACAAAACCAAGTAGGGTTGCAGGCTTTCTTTCTCCCTTTGAAAGAGGGTTTCTGCAGCTTGATGTTTTCAAGAGATTCTGAGAGTCCCATTTTTGGTGTAAACTCATGAGAACTGAGCTCAAGGCCCCGAGAAGGCCCTGCTGGGGGTACTGAGCTGGGAACTGAGTGGTCACCCACTGTGCAAACCTCTGTCTTTACTGTCCTTTGAGTCTGTAGGCAGTTGTGTTCCTTCATCCCACAGCGTTGGTCCAGTCACTCTCAGTGTGCCTTTTTTGTCATCACAGCGTTCTCATCTGCATTTTTAATCAGCTCGCTGGTGACTGATGTAAGGGGGTAGTTGCACATCTCTTTGAGAGACACTGGCTTGGAGCCTCCCCACTCACTGTGATCCACAGACGGGCAGGGTCAGTATCACCTGGAGCTTGTTAGGAAGGCAGCTGAGACCTCCTGAAGCCAGATCTGCATTTTAACTATACCTCCAGGTTACTCGCAGGCACATGCCGCCTGGAAAGCAGTGGTCCTCAGAGCCAGAACTGCATCTTTGGCCTCACTGAGGGACTTGTTAGAAATGCATATTCCCAGGCCCCACCCGGGTTTTTTTTTTTTTTTTTTTTTTTAACGAGCCGATTTCTCTTCAGGTGTGCTAGGTGTATCTGACATTTGTATCTGTGAATACACTGGCCTGACCTTTGCATTACTGTATCAAAGAAGCTCATTTCCTTCCATCTGCTCTGAAAGTGTTGGAGCTCCACGAAGAGGAGGTAAGAATTAGCTTAGCAAAGTTTGGCTCAATTAGCTTGTCTTTCCCATCTAGGATAGTATCTGTGCAGCAGTTTTCTCAGAGAAGTCTCCTTGCTCCAGGGTAAAAATAGACAAAGTGACTGTGATTGGGGAGGAAGAAAGTTTCCTCTATTCTTCCGTGTTCTTCTGGCTGGTCTAAGAATGAAATTGACATGAGATATATTGACAGGAGAAAATTGAACAAAAGTTTAATAACATGCATACATATGTAAGAGAGACCCAGGAGAACTGATTAACTCAACAAAATGGCCAGAGCCCTCACTTGAAATACCATCTTCAGCTAAAGATGAAAGAGGATGTTGGAGTGGGGTTTTGGGACTTCAAAGGGGAGGAAGGAAGAAGGCATTTGACATGTACATGGAAAAGCAAATGTTTGGCAAACAAATGTTTGCTGACAGTGCAGAGACAGTGGGACACAGAGAATTTTAAAAGAGAGACCTTGCTGGGCTCCTCCCTGTCTGCACACCTGGGTCATGCTATAGTTGTCTGTGGTGACAGCCCCCTTCCTGGAACAGGTCCTCCATCTGCCTTCTTTTAGGCAGTTAGGGGAAGGGTCAGAGGTGCTTCCTGAGTCTTTTGGGCCTTAAAAATAATCAGCCTAAATTAATCCTCATGCCAAAGAGACGCAATTTGGGGTGGCAAATTTTAGTCCCCTACACTGTCATCATAGAGTGTTCTCATAGCAAGCCCCTGTGCTGGTGGGTTGCAGTGCCCCGCGCTGCACACAGTAAACAGTTCTGATAGTCCCTGCTCCTGGGACTGCATCATCCACAACAGGTGATGCTGTCCTGGAAAGGCAGTGATGCTGGTGGCAGGCTGGCGGCCAGTACAATGTGGAACCTGGTACGATTTGACTGACTTCTCTGGCATGCGCTCCAAGGGCTGGTCTCATTTACTAAAGAAGAGGAATGCTATTGCCTCTCTCTCCTACCTGGAAGATCTCTTGTAAATTCCAAAAGGACCTCTGAACTCATAAGTGCTTTGAAAAGTTAAAGCTGCTCTAAAAATACACAGAATCTTGTGTGTTTTGCATGTAATGTGCAGTTGGAGGGAAAAGGACTTGGAGCTGCATGTTTTGAGGGAAGGGAATTTAAAGAAGAAATTATCTCCATTATGCTTCTAACACTGACATAGGTATGTTCCTTCACAAAGTTCGTGCCTGAAATTAACTCCATTCAATTTAATGGAACTGTATATATTTAAGGTGCACAACATGATGTTTTATATACGTACATGTATACAGAGTGAAGTGGTTACTACAGCAGAGCTAATTCGTGTCTTCATATCCTAACATAGTTACCAGTCTTTTAGCCATGCAGACTTTTAGTGTACACCAGAATCATGTAGGGGCATTTTTACAGTGAGATGCACAGGATCCACCACAGACTTAACAACTGGCATGCAGTCTGCGAACCTGTACTTTAAATAAGCACTCTAGATTATTCTGCTGGAGAACTACTGCCTTAGGTTCTGGATGTCACAAGTATAACAGGTGTTTGATGTATCTATCATCACAGGCATCCGTGCAGACATCACTAATCAATCACAGTTCTCTTTCCAACTCAGCTCAAACACGGCCTCTGGATCCTTCTCAAAGCCTGCAGCCACTTCCAGTTAATCAGGGCAGAATGCCAAGGAGCCTTCAGTAGGGAAATGGAGAGAAATCTGTTTTTCTTGAAGTGGGTTAGTTTCATCTCAGGTTTGGATACAGGGGACAGAAAGTGGTCCTGGTTGTGGATCAAGGAGAAATAAAACAGCCTGAAGTTAGGATAAGGGCCCAAGGACATCTTCATGGCTTCAGGATAACCGAAGGGGCCAGCACAGCCTTGCTGGGGGTGAGTGGGCAACAGTGAGAGCACCTGCTGGACTGGAGGGGGGAGGGGTAGAAACACAATGGCTTTCTGGTTTCATATCGAGATTTCGGTTCTCTTGCAAGAACTTTCGTACCTGTTACAGTCTGAATGTTTGTGGTCCTTCCCAAATTCATATATTGAAGCCCTAACCACTGATGGGATGACATTGCCTTTGGGAGGTAATGAGGTTTAAATGAGGTCATGAGGGTGGATCCCTCATGATAGAATTAGTGCCTTTATAAGAAAAGGAAGAGACACCGAGCTTCCTTTCTCCCTCTCTCCACCACGTGAGGCTACAGTGAGAAGGTGGGGATGTCTGCAAGCTAGGAAGTGGACCCTCACCAAGAACTGAATCTGCTGGCACCTTGATCTTGGACTCCCAGCCTCCAGAACTGCGAGAAGTAAGTCTTTGTTGTTTAAGCCACCCAGTCTATGGCATTTTATTATGGCACTTTATTATGAGCTAACACAGTATCATTAGTGACAGAGCCGAGGGATGAAGACTGTGGGCTCAGATTTGCAGCTTTGTGACCTCTGAGCCTTGTTCCCAGAGAGCAGGGGTGAAGGTGGGATTGTTCTAAGTGGAAAGATTCTTGAGAACACAATCCACCCCCTCCCATTTTACAGAAGAAAAAACTCCTTTCCAGGGAGATGACATGACCTATGCAAGGTCACAAAGCAAGTTTGCGGCAGAGCCGAGATGTATACGAGTTCTCAGCATCCAGCTCAGTGCCCTTCCCTCTCCTTTCTCTGTTGCTCAGAGTGTTTCCAGAACCTTCAGCTGCATTTTGGATCACCAGCACCCCTTGCACAATATTTCCCCAAATAGTGTTGAGGTCTATGTCTGCTAATCACAGTCTCCTGGAAACATTCACAGTGAGATTAGAAAAGGAATTGAACGAGGCTTGATGGTCCCCATTGGGACTGAAAACGTAACATGCAGAGTGGGAAATTAAAAACAGGGTCTTTGGGGAGAGAAAAGAGGGAGAGAAGAACACGGCTTCTCTTATCTTCCTGCCACATGTGAACTGTGTCATCCGAGCTTCAGTTTTTGATAAGTTCAGCACGTCTTATCGCAGCCTTTGACATGTGCATTGATCATTCCTTAAGCTGTGCTCTGGGAGGCATTTCCCGCCTTCTCTTTGGACGGCTCTCCCATCACCTTTTCTTCCCTCCCCCTTTATTTGTTGATGTTGACATTACACGCAGAGAAGGCTGCTTTCAAAAATGCATCTTTTTAAACACTTGTCTTCCAGGAGAGGAGGAAAGGGCTGCACATCTATGCTTGGGTGGGTTGCTGAGAAAAATCCCGCACTGGGTGTCTAACATCTCTGAGCACAGGGAGCCTTTGACAAAGAAAAATGGGCCTTGCTATTGGTACTTACATCTGGCCCAGTCAT
The DNA here is from genome assembly GCF_009834535.1 of Camelus ferus. NCBI lineage: Eukaryota > Metazoa > Chordata > Mammalia > Artiodactyla > Camelidae > Camelus > Camelus ferus. The sequence continues at coordinate 35,218,829 of NC_045713.1, read as the reverse complement.
TGATGCTGGATTGCAGATTACAGCGGTGGAAAGGCGTGGATAAAGTCGCCCGGTTGCAGCTGGGGCTGAATTCTGTGGAAGTCGTTAAAGCAACCCTGAAGAGCCACACAAAGATGATATCATAATTTTGTTTTCTGCTATTTTCTCAAGAAATTAAAAATCCTAGTCAAATGTCTAATTATTAGTCAGGATGATGACTTTAAAAAATTTGATTAGTCCCCACTCGTGTGACCACTTCTGAAAGCAGCACATCACCATTCCATGACAGTAAGGCATACAATTCATACAAAACATACAGTTCAGTTCTATGCACTTCAGGGACGGGAGTGTTAGTGCTTAGTCTGATTGATCAGGTGGGATAGAAGGGCTTTGAGAGTGAATTACCTTCCACATTGGAAACCCATTATTGCTTGGATGACCTTTTTGGAAAACCAGGGACATCTAATGGCCCTACTCAGACTTTTGCTGAAAGAATACCATGGCAGAAACAGCAGGAATAGGAAAAAAAAAAGACTTTGGATGTAAGCATGAGTGATTTCATTTGTTGTTTCTGTCTTTTTATGTGGTTGCTGCTTAAAATCCACAGATCGTTTTATGTTTACCAAGTCATTCTACATTTTCAAGCAGAGATTTGAAACATCTCTGAGATCTTAATAGCGCTGGTATCGATGCCTCCAATTTACAGGTGAAAACCTCAGGGAGGCCAAATGACTTGTCTAAGGTCACATAGCTGGCAATGGGTTGAGTTGTGAAC